>NW_021604599.1:10065715-10139557 GCF_004785775.1 Grammomys surdaster
ATGCAGAAGACCAAGGCCCCCACACAGTAGGGTGAACAGATGAGAGGATGCATGCAGAAGACCAGGGGCCCCACAAGGTAGAATGAACACAGATGAAAAGGATGTATGCAGAAGATCAGAGGCCCCAAACCAGAATTCTCTAGGCAGAAGCTCATTCAAATGGACCCAGATTCTGATGTTTTTAAAAGGCTGTGTGAGCAAAAACCTTGGAGTACACAAAAGCTTAGGGCTCAACATCCAGCCCTCCATAGACAAAGTTGGGATCCTCAGAGCTTAGCTAGAAAAATCTTCTGCAGAGGGAGGCAGTGGGGTGTCTGTGCTTTCCTCGGCTTGATTCTAGTCAGGAATAGGAGAAAACGTGTGGTGTTTGTTTGTTTGTTTGTTTGGGGAGTTTTTTTTTCTTTTTTTTGAGACTTTCTGAACCTAAGCTCAATTGTGTATTATTTGTGCTTTGAGAGAGCACAAATAATATAACCTGGTTTTAAAACTAGAACCAATGCTTGTGAAATCATAGGAAAACCCTGAGGATCAGCAGAAAATATGTACTGGAGAACCAGTTCTGTAAAACTGGACATCTAGCATCCACAGTTGCATTTAAAGAGGACAAGATGATACCAAGAATGTGTGAAGACAATAAAAGATTAACTATAGAGTTCTGGGAGTTGGGGGTGGAGAAAAGGCAATAATACTGTTGGAGATAAAAACACAAGGAAGACCAGAACCTCTATGCATGAATTCACCAGGTTTGATACACTTGAAGAGGTATGTGCCCTCAGGAGAGAGCAGAGGAAATTTTCCTGAAGACTGCACTGAGATGAAGGGGAAGCAAAGTGGAAGAGAAGCTAAGAGGCTGGCACAGGATGAAAAGGTGTGCATAGATATATTCAAAGCCCACAGAAGACACAGAAGGGGAAATGAGACTGAGTCAATTTTGGAAAACATAATGACTTTGCATCTCTTAGAAGCACGAGGCACAGAGTCAAACACCATAGACGTTAAAGATGAGCTGTGGGAAAAGAGTAACTCACACATAAATGTATTTCAGTGAAATCTCACAGCTTCAAAAGCAAAGAAAGATACTTTAGATGGCCATTTAAACAGTTCATAAATGAGGGAGAACTGTGTTGAGCGCTGTTTTACATGTAATAGCTGAGACTTATATTTGGAATCCTTTTGCATGCCCATGAGAAGGAGGGTAGAGAAAAGTCGCCTTCGACTACCACACCCAGAGAGTTTCCAACTGAGAGACTCTCTCAAGACTTTCCCAAAGTAATCTTTGTCATGAAATGCCATAAAATGTCATAAGATAACCTCTAAATTATATGATATTCAGAAAATAGAGTCTGTGAGTTCAGTAGGTAAAGGTGCTTGCTGAATAAGCCTGATGTCAGATCCCAGATTAATCCTTGGAACCCATAGTAGAAGGAAAACAAAATCATTCCCTAAATACACATATCACACATTGTAGTGGTTTGAATAGGTCGCCCCCCATCCCCACCTCACCATAGACTCGGGTGTTTGAATGCTTGGTCCATAGGGAGTGGCACTATTAGGAGGTATGACCTTGTTAGTATAGGTGTGGCCTTATTGGAGGAAGTATGTCACTGTGGGACAGGCTTTGATGTCTCCTATTCTCAATCTCCACCCAGTATGGAATACAGTCTCTTTCTACTGGCTTCAGATCTAAATGTAAAACTGTTGGCTCCTCCAGGACCATGTCAGTGTGCATGATGCCACGCTTCTCACCATGATGATAATGGCCTAAGCTTATGAAACTGTAAGCCAGCCTCAATTAAATATTTTTTTCGTAAGAGTTGCCTTGGTCATGGAGTCTCTTCACACCAATAAAACCCTAGACGTACATATCACATGCACACACACCAACACACACACACACACACACACACACACACTAAAATGTATTTCTAAAAAAGATGCAAGAAATGGTAATTAAATTTGCAAATATCTGAGTGACTCTATAGCAATACAATATAACATATAAAGTAAGAATTAAAGAAATCAAGATTGAGCTAAATTTTGGGAAATCAGTAGAAATCAGGAATAAAATCATTGAAGCTGAATTATTCCAAAACCCTCATACTGTTTGGTAGATTAAATATTATTAGACTTTGCCAAGTTAAGTATGCATATTAAGATGTATATGATCTAAAGGAATAACTCTAGTATGACTAAATCTTAAAGTTACAGAGGATAAGCATAAAATCATGAAACAGAAAAACAGAAAACACACTTAACATGATAGAAATCAAAACATATATCAGTAATAATCAATGTAAACGAACTAAAGTTCATAAAAATATAGAGCAACACATTTGACTCTAAAAACATAAAATGGAAACAGTACTATTTACAAAGACAATGATTTAAAAGAAAAAATGGCGTTATACAAAATGTATTGGAGGCTATTGCTTTGGATAATAAGACCCAATAGCCAACACGATGAGGCCAGTCATACGGAAGTACCAGGCGATCAGAGCGAAACCCCCTAACACACCAGCTTTTCCCAAATCAGGAAGTCTACAGCAACTAATAGCCTCACTGAGTCTTCTGAGCAGCCATTAAGAAGTCCTTTCTCCATTAACCATTAAAACAAATTGAGTTTAATTAAGGTAATGCTAACTAGTCCACTCTCAAAATTACCCTTGGTCAAGCCACCCACAAAGGCTGCTCCATTCCTTGCTCTGAAGAGTTTCTTCTATTGTGTCAACAGATACTGTTTAGTTTATCACTGCTAGAAAAAGCCAGTCAGAACTTCAAGTGTGTTGAAATTGTGTTAGTTAGCAGTAGTAAAAGAAAGATTAGCTAAATATTATTTCTATCAAGATAAGGTAACACAGGTAAGGTATCCCATCAAAATAATTCTAAACATCAGATGCAAAAGATTATTACTATTGATAAATTAACTGAAAATATACAATAATTTAAAACTTCTATGATAGTATAACAGAACTATTAAAATATTTAAAGAAAAATTAATAGAATAGAAATAATGACAAGTCAGACATCAGAGTATATAAGACATTTCATATCAAGTATTCAAAAATAAGTTACTGGGAAATAAAAAAAGACTTGAACCACATAATTAGAAGTTTGATCTAGTGGACAAAGTATCTAAGGCTAATCACTGAAGAATAGGTATGACCTCAAGTTTACTTGGGACATTGAGAAATCTTACTACTACAATTAGGGAAGAAAGACAAAGCCTACCATATTTTAATAACCTACATCATATAGAGAGTGTTTTCTTACTCTACCACATGTGAAAGACAAATAATGAGTGTGATAAGAAAAGGGAGGAAGGCAGACCTGGTAAGACAAGTAGCAGATTGCTAAACACCATATGCAAAATCAAAATGTGATAGAATGAAGAAAGAAATAGGAAGCCTGGCTCATGGCATGCACTTATACCCTGAGCACTAGGAAGCTGAGGCAGAAGGCTGAGAAGCTGAGGGGCAGCCTGGCTCACATAACAACCAATTGGTCCAAACTCATGAAGAGAGCTTAGACAGACAGAATGCAGTGCACACTTACATACAAGACTTCCACAGAGCACAGAGTCAGTATCAAGGAGCCCTTTTCTGTAAGCACTGGCAGGCAAGAGTCAATATAATTAAAAGCAGAAATAGATTATAAAAACTAGAAAATGATATAAATAACAATTATTAACAAAGTAAAAAATGATATCTAATAAAGTAATTGAGCAGTCTCTTAAAATATACACTGATTACTTTAAAAGCAAAGGGAGAAGCAGAATGAAAGTAGAAAATGCCAATACAAGGGATTTCATAAGCAACAACACATAGCCAAATGGAAGTCAAGGATGGAAGCCTCCCTAATAAATAGACTGTTAATACTGACACTTAAGAAAAGGCAAAAGTTGAGTCTAACAGCATGTTAAAGTAAGCAAATTGACATGGGGTTCTACCCATGAACAAGGAACTGATGACTGCAGAGAGGGGGAGAGCTAGCCATTCCCAGGAATGAGTTTTGTAATTGGTTATGCCGTACAAAGTGGTAGTGTTGAAACCATAAACACACAAACAACAAAACAGACTCAGCAGGTTGTATTTATGTATTTGTGCATACACATACATTCATACACATATATATTTATGTATATGACCTGTATACATGCGATCTATATAATACGTGTCTGTGTGTGTGTGTGTGTGTGTGTGTGTGTGTGTGTGTAATGATAATGATCAGGGAAGAAGTGGATAGCAATTTGAGAATGAGGGTTGACAGGGCAGTATTTGGAAGGAAGGAACATGAGAGGAGCTGGATGGCGGGAACTTGGGAGGGGTTGTTGGGAGGAAAGTGACTTAACTATATTTTAATTAAATTATAGAATAAAAATAGATAAAAGTTTGAGTAAGTTGTTTAAAACCTTTCAAGAAAATTTCCATGTCTACAGTAGCATTTTATAACCAAGGTCTTAGATATCCATTGGGAATCAACAGCCTTAAAAAGTATCATCGGGTCCAGGGAATAGAGAGGAAAGAAACTTTCTAAACCATGTGATGTACCTAACTTCTGCAGTAACACCAAACAGATACTAGGCAAGAACAAGGGCTGGAGAGTCCTAACCAGAAAATAACTAATCATTTATTAATGTGTATGATATATAATTAATTTTAAATTAATTATGTACTTTCAGCTAGAAACCAAATACAGCAATGCTTCCAAAGTAAATACATTTGACAACGTTGTTTTTTCTCAAGAATGTAAAGTTAGTTGAAGGTTAGAAAGCAAAATTGTTACTCATTACATTTATAATTCAAAGGGAAAAGTGTATACATATTTCAATTTGCTAATTAAAAATATTCAATAAAATCCATCATTTTACAATAAAAATGGTTTGAAAACTAGGAATCAAAGACAAGTTTTTAATCTTATAAACGTAATCTCAAAAAATATAATAGGGAAACCTCAACTGGCGAACATCATACTCAATAAGATGTATTTAAATCATTCCCTTTGAAATTACACATACACACACAGACAATTATACAATACCTTTGATGTTTGAGTCAATTTAGTAAGCAAAAAAGATAAAATACATTGCAAATGTCTTAGAAACAAATACAATTTATATTTCATTGATAGCTTTCTTATGTGTATAAAATTTAAACATTTCAAGGTTACTAAAAATTTTAAAAGTGCACAGCCTTCTGAGAGAAGAAATTTGAGATGTATTTTTAAGTTGCATCCTTTACAAATTTAACAGAGAACATCTAGGAAAAACTTTAATACATGAAAATCTATGCAGCAAGAAAAAACTACTTGAGAAGACCCTACTGGAAAACTAGGGGAATCAATGCATAGACATGTCCCAACACTGTAGATAGCAGCCCCCTTCCCAAATTCACCAATGCTTTCAGTAAATTCCTGAAAATTTCATAGGATGATTCCAAACACCCTCATGTAGAAGCAAGAGATTAATAGGATCAAAGTATTTGTCCTACAACTCCCTAACATTAGATAGGGGAGAAAAAAAGGATAGAAAGGAAAGGGGGGTGATCTTATTGTTAGACTATTTTCTGATGATTAGGGACATTGAGTTCCTCAGGGTGAGTTGGATCTTTAACATCACGATATCTAATTTCTTCTTCTTTCTTCTTTGTGCAAGACTACTTAATAAACTGTGACCAAAACCAACCAACAACAACTGACCCCCAAACAACAAACCCACCCTGCCTCTCAAGGGCCCTAGCATTTATACACACTATGAAAAGTCTTCAGAATTCCAAATGTTACACAATCACAGAAACTATCTGCAGTTGGCAAAATCACTCCCCTGATGGAGTATGAGGCAAATCATAGTCAGCTGCTGTGGGCAATCTGAAGTAGCCCCATATCTGACATCTGGATTAAAACAAAAACACATTCCCATAATATTCGAGTGATTGTCAAAGAAACCAAAATGCCAAAATTGTCACTACACATGGCAATTTATTATAAGGATTCTATGAGGATAGTAAGGCTGACTGGAAAGGAAAATGTATGAGAATCTCTTTATGCTGTTAAAAGCCTTTAAGCCCATATTAGATACAACAGGGTAACAAATAAGAAGCCCAGTACCAGGAATGGTTTTTCTCTTTTAAAGTTGGTAGATAGTAAGGTCCTATTGTTCTAAACATTAGAGGGTATTCCCATTGCTCTTGGCCACTCTCCAGAACTTGATGGTAAGACTCTACTGCTGAAGACACTACACATTTGGGTCACTAAGCATGGGGAGCTCAAGGTGGTATTCACCTGGGACTTCCTCCCTACTGGCTATATTTCATAGTGCTACAGGTTGCCAGAGGAGTAGTAACCATCAATCACATCCCAGATGTGAATCATGACAACTGCAACTTTTCCAACTGGACAGACAAGGTATGACCACTGGTGCAATGATGGCATAAATAACTAAGCAACCTCTTTCTGGTTGGAGTTAAGGCCTGCTCTACAATATGAAACCCATACCTACCACCATTATTGAGGCTGAGAACCTGTGGTTAGACAGGCCATAGACTCTAGAAGAGAGCCTACTATTATTATTCTGCTTGATAGACATGACATTCAATTGATTTCTGATGAGTTATCATTATACCCATAGATTCATTAGGACATCTCTCAATCCTAATCAGGGAAGCTTCTCTTTGTAGTAGATGATGATCCACATGGAGATCCACAATTGGTCAATGTGTTGAGAATAAGAGACGAGATGGAATATCTCTAGCATATCCTCTTCTTCCAAGGCTCAGATATCATTGTGGAGGAGTGGGAAGAAAGATTGTAAGATCCCAAGGCACAAATAACTACAAGGAATCAGTGTCGTTGAAGCACAACAGGGCAGTTGTGCTTGTGAATTCACATAAGCTGTAATTGCATGCACAAGACCTGGACAAGATCAAACTGGATAAAAGCCCAGCATGAGAATGAGGTATGTGTAAAGTCCCCCCAGCTAAGGAGCTATTTAAACAACTACTTTCAATTCATAGTTGCTGGGAGAGGGAGGGCCAACTTTACTGGTATGGACCACCATGCTCAAGTGAAAGACCACATATCAGAGAGTAGATGGGTCACACAAATTGGACTTGATAGGAATAAGGAGAAGGAAAAAGAAAACAAAAAAGAGATAAGAAAGAACAAAAGAAAGTAATAAAAGGAGGGAGGGAGGGAGGGAGGGAGGAAGGAAGGGAGAGAAAGAACACAAAGTTGAGTAGAGTATGTAGTAAAGTTGTGAGTCTGTAGGTCTGACATCGCTTCTCGGCCTTTTGGCTAAGATCAAGTGTAGTATCTGTAGGTCTGGCAAAGTTCGAGATGAGGATGAATGTGATCAAAATACCATGTATGGTATTCTCAAAGAACTAATTTTTAAAATCACAGAAAAGTGTTTTATGTATCAATTTTAAGACATTTTATCAATAAATACAGCTATATTAAAAATGGAAACTTCTAGTTTTCCAGAGGAGCCATTCACTCATTCCAAAAATGAGAAGAAAATGTTTGTCAGACTTGTGATACTCAAATATATGTAGACTGTGTAGTAAGAAATCTTGTACATCAAGAAGTCAAAGCCTAACCACTCATAGGAAAAAAATGAATGAACATTTACCAGCAGAGGAAACTAAAAACGGAATCAACAAATGAAGGACTTCGGTCTCCTTAGTAAGGAAGGTAATGCAGATAGATGTCTCAAAGAGGTATCATTTCACACCTGCCAGAACAGCAAGACTTTAAAAGACTGACAATCTTCCTGACATGTTCAAGGAGATTTAAAACCCCATGAATTTTCATGTACCACTGGAGAGGAATATAATTTGATATCGCTTTTAGGAAACAAGTTGGTGTCACAGAATAGAACTGAATAGGAAAATACTTTACAGCCAACCAATGTCAACTGTTAAGTGTAAACCTTAGAAAAACTCGTGCACACATTCCAGGAAACGCAGGGAGGTGTCTGCAGCAGCATCTTTCACAAGAGCAAAATCCACTGAGCCGTTCACATACTCTTCAGTTAGATAGGGAATTAAATGGTGATTTGCTCATACAATTTGATTCTGATGAGAGCCTACCAGACGTGGTTATATTCATTAGCACAAATGAGGCTCAAATACATAAACCAAAAAATTTTAAAAAACTGGGGACAATGGGGTCAATCAACCTTGCAAATGTGGGGAGTAGACGTAATGTCAAAGGGGAATGTCAAAGGTACTTTTGGGTTCTATTTTTAAATGATATTGTAAAAGAGGTGTTCACTTCCTTGTTATTCTCTAAATGCACATCAATTACGCATGCCTTTGTGCACATACTACATCTCAGAACACGGGTTGCTGTTACACCCAGTTAAATCAAACAATATGGGACCAGAATATGAATCTTGGTAATTCACTATTTAGATAACATAAAGATGACCATGGCAGGCGAGGCAGCTAATTACTCAGTCAAATGGAGAGTAGTAAATACTTCCAATGTTTGTAAAGAAAAACAGTAAATTAAATTGGGGAGGTGAAGAAGATGGAGAGCACACTGTTGAGTCTGAGTGGACAAGAAAGAAGAGGTGAGCCACCAGAAAGGGCTCACTTCAAAGGAGAGGGTGAGTGAGTCTTCAAGGGGAACAGAGGTCCATTCCCTCATGTGTTTGACATCCATGTGGTTGTACTCTTCAAAATGCAATATAGAGGCTGAGGAGGTGGCTCAGCCAGTAAAGTGCTTGCTGCACAAGTGTGAAGACCTGAGTTCAGATCCCTAGCACCCATGAAATACCCTGGTGCAGAGGTACACATCATGGAAGTGTATGCAGTACACTGTGGAAGACGAGAGAGGGGCTAAACTGGTGAGCATCGGGTTCAGTGAAGACCTGCACGTACATCCACAGACAATGATTTTAATTTAGTTTAATCATCTATGAAAATGTATTTGGCTATCTAGAAGTAAACAAGAGTAAACACTTGCTCTTTTCTTCCACAGAGGTCTCATGACGGACATGGAGGATCTCTTGAGACCAAAGGACCTGATGTTGAGAGCTTCTGGTGCCGCTTTGAGGAATTTGGCATTTGTCACTGGGCTCAGACAAGGAGTAGGCTCAGATAAGAATATTAGAAACAGCGACCATGGGGCTTTGTTTACTATTTTGGTGAATTACTACCTTATGTGATCTCTTTGCTTACTACTTTACTTAATTATTACCTTGTATGATCCTTTTGCTTATTACTTTGCTTGATTACTATCTTGTGTGATCTCCTTGTTCACTACTTTGCTTGATTACTTTGTTCTGATCTAAGAACTGACCATGGTTTTTAGATGTACCTAGAAGGATATAAAAGCAGACTGGAGAAAGATAAAGCTGCTTCAGCCTCGGCACTGGCTGGAGCCATGTTATAATTTTGTCTAATTGTCTTTTTACTTTCAATCCTCCCTCCCTCCCTTGAGACCCTATTGACTGACTAAGCTGGCTTGGTCAACCTGAGATCCTGGCTTTGCTTCTTCGAATTCTCTAGAATTTAGGAGGTTCTTCTAAGTTGGCTTTCCTGACTCCTGGGGTCATTAGAATGGGAAAATGATTGTGGAAGTGGTATAAATGTTTCGGGAATATTAAACACAGGTACACAGCAGCTCTTGTGCTGGGTACTAAGCCTGGCTGCTTTATATGTAGTTTCACTATCTGTCATTTTACAGTTGGTCAGATTGGTACTATCTAGCCCTTCCACAGCCTCAAATTCAGCCATTAAACAAACACTATCTATTATGAAATGAAAAAAAAACAGCTGTTCTTCTGGAAGCCTGTGAACAAGAGTAGCGAGCCCCTACCTCTTACAGATCTATTAGAAGTAATGACAAATTGATAGCTAAACTAATAAATAATTTGGGTAGAATATGTGGGAAGCCGTGCTTATCTAGGATGCTAGAGAGCATTCGAGAGGATAGCATTTGCTGAAAGTCCATAACAAAGCAAAGAAAGAGGAAAGCAGCCTTTTGGAGAAGAGAGTTGTAGGCTAGGGAGTGTTGAAGGCCAAAGATGGAGCAAGCTTTGCAACCTGGTTGCCTGACACCCCATTAGTGAAGGGGACAAGATGAGGAAAGATGTTAGAGGCTATTTGTTTACTTTCTGTTCTTCCATGGCTTCATTGGTGCACACGAACGTTAGTTATTTTCACCATCTCTTCCCTCTCATCCTCTGCCTTTCTCACTCAAACCTGCTTTCAAACAAGTCACTCTCTGACTCTCATACTGAGTTAATTAGGGTTCCTTGTATGAGCATGGGGGAAGGGGTGGAGTTACTGACTGAAGTGTGGGCAACTTATCAATGGCATAACCCATGATGTACTGGCAGGTCCTTCTTGATTAAGTCTTACGTAACCATAGCTGCCGTGAGTTCATGGGTGCAAAAGCGATGTCATGCTCAGAACTGTTTCTGTTGGATACCTCCCCAACCACTATCCTTCTTCTGCAATTCTTCCTGACTCTTGAAGGTAATATAGATCTCTCATGTAGGGTTAGGTACCAGTGTAGACTTTTTCTAATGTACTGAAGACCTTGACACAATATCTGGTATGTTTTAAATTAGCACTCTAATTAATAGTGATAAAAGAACTATGGGAAATCAGACACTATTCCAAGATTACTGCAGGAAACAAGGGAAGAGAAGATGAGGACACCCCATGGGGCAGCCATGGCAATAAATATCTTAAGGGAGTTTGTTTGGTCCATGTTTCAAATGTGGACAATAGAGAATTTAGCAATTGGGTTTCTCAGCTTTTATTATAAACCTTTCAATAGAGACAAACAGCATTGTCAAGAAGAGACTTAACAATATAAAATTTGAATAACACATAAAAAAAAACACTGGATAAGTCAATTTCTGTTCCTTTCCCAATATCTTCAGGAAGAGTCATCAGCTGCCTTGAGCAATCATAGTATACCACTGTAAAGATACGAGTAAAAGATGCTAAGCCCTTCACCCTAGCACGGACTTGTCAGTGTAAGGCTCACTTATTTAATGATAGAAAACCAAATATCAAATTTCTTATAGTATACTAAGCTTCATCATCTGGGGGGAAAAGCAGAGTTTGTAACCAGGCAACCTGACTCCCTACTCCTCACCGTTGCTCACACCCCTGCCCATTGCCCTGTTCCCTCAGCTCACCTGGAATGTCATTGTCTTCTATGTGTGATAAAAGATGAATGGAAAGGCTTAGCACACCTGAGCTGATCTTCGGATCATCTAGACTCTTATATTCCTTTTTGGAAATAAACAAAGCATCAAACTGTGCACAGTCAGAACCCAGAGGCACTTCAGAGTCCAAGGAACAGACAGGCTGTTTTAAGCTAGTTTAACTGTCTTCAGAAACAAAGCACAGTTCTTTAGGTGAACTGAGTCAAATAGCCCAAATGTTATTATTTAAATTGTTGTTGTTGGTGATCATGATGTTTTGAGTCTGGATCTCACTGTGAATCTCAGTCCCTGAATACTATGTTTCTGCTCCAACATCTTGAGTGCTGAGATTACAGGTATATGCCTAGACTCGATGTTTCAGCCTAAATATGACTCTTACTACAGAAAAGCTAGGCTCTTTACTGAAATAATGCACATTAGGAATGTCTAAAGGGAGTGCAGGCTACTTTATATCCTTTTTGACATAGAAGTCTCTAGGGTTTATTTGTTTCTTCTTTATTCTTGCACCACTGTGAGTGCATCCCATCGAGCCATCCGAATCAGTCCAACACATCCTCAGTATGCAGACGAAGAAACTAATACAGTAAGATAAGTAAGTGACTTGTTTAAGCTCTAGGGATAGAATTATTATCCTACTCACTGTAAGAGCCAATATTCCATATTATGAAATAAGAAAGGACTTTAGTAATAATCTGCTAGGGGCTGGAGAGATGTCCATCATTTGAGAGTATTATCTGCTCTACTAAAGGATCCAAGTTCAATCACCAGCACTCATATCGTGGCTCATAACATCTGTAACTCCAATCCCAGGGGATTCAACAACTTTTTCTGACCTTTATAAGCACAAAATTCATGTGGTTCCCAGACAAAAACACCCATAAAAATTTTTAAAAAATTAAAAAAAATAAAGAAATAATAAAGCAATAAATAATAAAATGAATAAAATGAATAAATAATAAAATAATAAATAAATAAATAAATAATAAAATAAATAAAAATAATAAAAATAAATAAATAACAAAAATAATGAATAAATAATAATAAAAATAAATAAATAAATAACAAAAATAATAAATAAATAATAAAAATACAAATTAAATAACAATAGAGTCAAGGATATAAAAGGTGGTGGTTTGAAATTAATATAGTAATATAGATTTTAGAATTCTATATATACATCATCAACAGGGAACTTAATTAACCCCACATACTATAGAAGATATTTGACTCTTTTTTGTTAGGTCTCCTCTCAATAATAAGAACTCAGATCCAGACAGGTGCTTCACTGTACCTTGGATATGGCCCAAGAGCAAACTGCAGGTAGCAACACATGAAAGACCTTCCCGAGTGACCTCTATAATCTCTCTGCTGTCTTTTCCTGCTCAGCACAGGCCTCCTTCAGAGAACCTGCGTCAGTAGGCAAATGTGCTCTCACCTGCAGAATAAGTATGAGAATCTTTGTGGAGCACTTTGTCTTCAGGGGAGAAAAAGAAAGAATCAAAAAGAATATGGAATAAGAATGAATCCAGCCAATCAGAGCACTCCTTTTCTAACTTAAACAAGTAATTCAATGGTGACTTCCTATTTCTTCAAAGGTAATACCAGAAAGATCTTTTCCCAGAAAAGATGTAATCCTGCATAGCTGGATTTGACTTGCTAATAGTTTTTTTTGGAACTCTGAATACCTTTTCTACTCAAGCCGGGAGATTTTTAGTATTGTACTGACTGATGGAAACCGACGGCTTTTCCTGATAAACAGAGCCGCAGCTGATGAGATGGGGAGCAAGAGGTAGGATTTTGAATACTTTCTTTGTCCTAACAAGACAAACTACCTGCGACAAGCCAGGTGATCCAGCTGGGTCATCCAAGCTGAGTAATCAGGACAGAAAAGCCAGTACTTGTCTGAACAGTGTGACTCCTTCATCTTAGAGAATCTGATACAGGAAAAGCCATAAGTAAGCTTCTGCCATGTGCTCGAGCTTTCTTCTATAGTCCATAAAATAACAGACTCCCCTTGTAGCCTCTTGAGCTCCATTGCTTTATACTGGATGAAATGCAGTGTTCTTTCTAAACATATCATTTAGAGGCAAAAAACACACTCAAACTTAGTATCCATTTCAAATCATTAATCCATATGAATTGAAAGAAAACATTTAAGTTTTAAAAAGTCACATTACTGACCCCTACATGGATAAGGCCAGGCACTGTCCATGTTCCCTTAGTCAGACTAGATACCACCAGCCTCCTGCTTGTTTCCCTTTATTTTAAAGCCTGTGTATTCACATCACAGAAACGATGGAAACCTGTCTTTGTAAGACATGGCAACAAAAGGGACACACTCAGCCTCATGCAGAAGCTAGACTACCTGGAGCCAGCGCACAGTGCTCAGTAAACAGAAGCTGCTGTGTTCTTCACACCAACCATTTGAAACATGTTCCTGCATGCTTCCCACAATGCTGACTATTCAGCGTGGTCTATGGACTGCAGCTCTAGTGAACAAGAACTCATGGAAAGACTAACAAAATCAGATGCATCATCTGAAAAGAAAGTCTGGGCAACCATCTGGAATAGTGGGGGTGTCATGGTTTGGGCAATAAATGTCATTTATAAACTTCAATAAATGAAGTTCTTGAAAGCAGTGTGCTTCAGTAGAAGAATTTTACTTTTGAAGTCATTGAGATATACCATCAAAGCATAAGCAGAGGTGAGGGGTGTGAGGGAGAGTGTAGGCGTGGTTATTTTGTTGTTCTTTCATAGTATCGCCTGTACAAAGAGCTCTTGTTGTACAGTGTAGTTTAAAAGGTGGACTAGAGGGTTGGAACAGATGAAAGTCACAAAGGAATGGGATGTGATAAATGTACCATATGATGTAAGATATTTTCTGTGGAAGAAATTAGATTAATGGAAATAGATTTAACTATCTTAACCCTATTTAAAAATGGCTGAGGAAATGGCTCAGCAAGTATAAAGCCATTGCCATGCAAGTCACATAAATGGAGGCTCACCCAAACCCACATGAATTCTATGGTGAGTGGGTGTCCATAACCATAGCTGGCAGGAGGCAGAGTCAGGGGCCAGACACACTTGAGACACTTTGATCTGCCTTAATCAAGAAACAGAAGGAGGAGGGACTGTAGGAGCCAGAGGGGTCAAGGACACAAGAAACCCTACAGAATCAACTAACCGGAGCCCACTGGGGCTCACAGAGACTGATCTGACAACCAGGGAGCAGGCATGGGACTGACCTAGGTCCTCTGCACACATGTAGAAGATGCATACATTGGTCTTCTTCATGTGGGACTCCTAACAGTAGGATCAGGGTTTGTCTCTGACTCTGTTGCCTGCCTCTGAGACCTCTTTTTCCCCTACTGGGCTGCTTCATCTAGCCTCTATAGGAGAAGATGCACCTAGTCTTACTGCAACTTGATATGCCAAAGCTGGTTGGTATCCATGAAAGGCCTCCACTTTTCTGAAGAGAAAGGGAGGAGGAGTGGATGGGTGCAAGGAGTGGGGATGGGGAGAAAGAGAAGAACTAGAAAGACAGGATGGAGGGGAAACTGCAGTCAGGTTTTTATAAAGTAAACAAACTAACTAATTAAAATAATAAAAAAAAGAAACCCCATCTCAATATGTAATGTAGGGAGCTATACTTGAAGACACACACACACACACACACACACACACACACACACACACACTGAAAACAAAGAATGTAATAGGTAAAAGGAACAGAAGGGAAGAGGAAGGAAAGACAACTCAGAAAGCTATGGGGGAAGAATGAAAGAAAAAGTAAGAGGTCACTGGGAAGGTAAGAGATTACAAGAAAGGGGAGGTGTTCAAGTCAGAGAGACTGCTCTGTGTCGTCACCTGTACGAGTGTTTACCTGTCATCGGAGGTTTGCCCCTCTGTTCTTGAACCATCAGACACCACCTCCTATCTGGAGAGTTGTTGGGGTTGACAAACATCTTTATCATATGTTGTTTTCCATCAAGTGACTAATGTATAACTCTCCTTAAAATCATCTCACATGTATTTATAAATGCAAGAACTGAAAATTTGTAAAAGAATATGGCCGTGAAAGAACAAACTCCAAATAAGAACAAGAAGGTTCTGTGAGCTAAAGCAAACACGCCTGAGTACAAGAAATGGGCAGAGTGAATGGGAGAGAATCCAGGAAAAAGCACACCAAGGGGCAGGCTCACTAGCCTCTTCGTAGTAGATTCTGTGCACACACAGAAAGCAGTTTCTTTCTTCTTTTTTTTCTGTTTTATATTTCATTGTATATTTTATTTATTTACATTTCAGATGCCATCCCTTTTCCCCATTTCCTCTTCCTAGAACCCCCTATCCCATTCCCCTCTGCCTCCTTTTTGCTTTTATACTATTTTAATTACATGCAAGCATTAATGTCAGTTCTAATTTGAGGAACTAGCAATATAATGGATGCAAATAGTCAAGGAACAAGCAAGACAATAAACCCAGATAGTCAAAGAACAAGCAAGGTAATAAACAAAATTCTGTGAATACTCCTGTGATCACTGTTTCTAAGGGCTTATCAGGATGACCAAAGTATCTGAGCCTACTTCCCTGTCCTAACCCAAAGTCATTTTCATGTTTGAAGCCTACTTCTGATGTTCTAGCCTGAAATTTAGATTCCTGCCTGCCTGAAGCCTATTTCCTTGTCCTTATCACTTGGTGTTGATGCTGAAAGGACTCCAAAGCCCACCAGCACTGTGCTTCATTTCTTAGTAGTTTGGTTTGGTTTGGTTTGGCTTGGTTTGGTTTGGTTTGGTTTGGCTTGGCTTGGCTTGGCTTGGCTTGGCTTGGCTTGGTTGTTTGAGACTGGGTTTCTCTGTGTAACTCATTTGTTCTGGAACATGCTCCATAAACCAGGCTAGCCTTGAACTCAGAGATCTGCCTACCTCTGCTTCTTGAGTGCTGGGATTAAAGGCAAATGCCATCACCACCCAGCTCATTTTGTGGTTCTTAAATATTCAAAGAATCCTATAATATGGAAGTATTAATCATAAGATAAGCAAAGAAGCAATGACTTTAACATTAGTTTTATACATGCTTAAGTTTATCCTTTCTGATGGCCAGACTATCTTTGAAGTTCATGTAGCTGTGAGCTGGATTAGGTAGCTTTATCACAGAAATGTATGACTGAGGTGTCTGCCTATTAATGAGCTAGTGAATTATTTAATTGGGTCATTCTCTCCATTCAGCTTTGCATTTCTTAGCTTAGAGTAGATCTCTCAGTGAGTGTTTCCCAAGAACAGTCTTTTGTTAAAATATAGTCAAATACTTAACCATGGCTTTTCACATCCAAGTCCTTTGAGCTCAGCATAGTTCTTCCTGAGACGCAAACACAGGCCTTCACGGATGTGTTTTAAAGTTATTACTGATTTAAAGTTTAAATACACTTTAAATCTAACTTTCTCACATTCCCCAATTGAGAATCCTTAAGACTTTTTAAAACAACTCCTTCATTGAAAAAATTGGCTACCATTTTTAGAGTATGTCATCAAGTCCTAGATGGTCCAGTTAACAGGTCCTTTTAATTATCAAGAGGAAATAAAGAAGCTAAAGCCAATGATGGAATTTGACAAGATATGATTTAACATATAGGACAATAATTGCTCTTGCCATTGGCCATGTTCTCAGGACCTTTGACTAAGTCTTCAGTAGAACTTTGAGATTCAATTGAATGTAAAGGGTAGCAACATGATGTTAATATAACCAACATGGATGTGTATCAAGGCATACACAACAGCTAATACATGTTAGATTTTTGCTACCAGACTGACTCTGTTCTCCTGACAGCAGAGGTCCAGTATTTTAAGTTTAATGTGGACCTCTGATTAGATGCAAAGGGTTATGCCTCCTTCATCTTTGACTTCTTCACAGTAATGCAGAACTCTACAAAAAAGTACCTGTGGGATGTTGGAGGACCTTAAGGACACTATGAGTGAAGTTTCACTTTATAGAGAAAGTGAGCACAGAAATCCAATCTTTTTGATTATCAAAATTGGACTTTAATGCACTGAATGGTGATTCTGATTATTTTTGACTCCTAAGAGTTACTGGCTTGGACTGAGCCCAAGTGTGTATTCAACGGTGCTCACAATCATATGCTTCTCTCTAGATTCAAATCCACACACTGAGTCAGAACATAAGAGAATCAACTAAATTTTTAATTTTCATGTTTTATGTAAAATACAATGTTATAAAACATATGTCTTTACCTAATCAGTAGATTTCTTAAACCACCTCAAATCACCTTATTCAATTGTCATTGCTGGGTCTCTGATGAAAGGATCATACAAAGCTGAGTTTTGTATTTGTCAGTAGGTTACAAGGAAAATACAACCTCAAATTTAATTCTCACTTGATTATATACCCTTTTCATCACTGTAAAGTGTTCTCCTGTAAGAATTGCCCACTTAAATGAACTAAATAAAACATCACAAATATGTGAACATCTACTTCAGCAGATGCTTCATAAATATCGATTCCATTTATTTTTCTGTAGAAACACGGATTTATCCTCAAGGGATTTTCTTGATAGTTAGAAAATCTGATCAGTTTTTCCCCTACCAATTGTGTAGTGAGTGAAGTAGCTTTTTTACATATGCCCCCTCTTTACTCTGAGCACTGAGAGATAATTGGCATAGCTTTGGGGATAATGGAACAAACTCTAAATGTCTACATAAAACAAAAACATGTACAACTTAATGTCATAAATCAACTCCTACACTGTACATTTCAAATTACTTTCTGGATAACTGTAGTTTTAAAATTCTGTGCAGCGAGAAAATCACCTGCAGTTATTTTTATCACAGACTATCTTTAAAGATACTCTCTTATATGTACTGTGCCATAAAATTTATCAATACATATTAGTAAATATTTTATGTTGCCTCATTACCTCCTGTTTTATGATGATATTGAAAATCCCAAGACTACTTGATTATGGAATACTACTTACTTAATTGGTACAAAAGTCCAACACAACCAAACTACTCAATACTGAAACAAACCAATAAGTAAGCACATGAGCGAATTTGGATTCTGAAACAATGTGTAGTATAGCTTCATTTCCACAATTTTTCATTACCCTTGGTTTATCCTCTGAAGTTGATGTATCCATTGGTTTAAGAGAGAAGCATAATCCTTTAGAGGAAAATAAAATCATATTTTATTTTAATTCCAAAATGCCCTCAATACCGTCTTCAAAGATAACTCCTACAGAAACAACAGCCTTTGCTGCTAGGAGTTGGGCTTTGCCGAGTGGGTGGATGTTGAAGGTCCAATAGATCAAGATATGAAAAGTCAGCATATATCAGACTGATACCAAGAATAGGCTATGTGTAAATTATTTTAAGTTGGAAAACACAGTGAGGGAGGGGAAGAAGAGAATAAAATGAAAATAAAGATGAGAAGGAGAAGCAACAGGTATTTGAGCCTTTTGTAGGCTACAATATAAACAAGAAATTAGAACACAAAAGTCAAGAATTCATAAAGGAACATGGTTCTTGTGTCACTGAGAGACCAGAAATAAGGCAAAGGACCAAGCAGACTGCAGCTTGATTGAGAAGAGGCCAAAAGGCAGAGGCTCTTCCCCAGCTCATATGTGGAGCTCTAGGAGAAAAGTGAGGGTGGGTATTGGGAAGTGGGAACATAGAGCACCTCACACTCCATGTCAGTTATGTTTGGCCACCATGCTCAGGGCTAAGTCATCTAGACTCCTGCCTACAGCATCTCAAGGAAGAGCCCTGAGGACATCCTAAACCACATCCTACCCTCCTTAGTGTGTATGCTTTTTTTTTTACATTTCCCAAGAAAATTACTCTATAGCCACTGACTAAGAAAAAGCCCAGATTGTTCAAAGAGGATAACAGATGCTTAGAAAGATGTGTTTATTTTCTCTTACCAACAGCTGCAAAGGGAGCACATGACCAAGTTGAATTTAATAATAAAAAGTAATTACCTTTCTGCATATCTGCCACCCAGGCCATAGATATTAAGTGACTCTAGTGTTTTTCTATATTCAGGGTTATGAGTCATGCTATGGTGGAATAGGGGAGTGGAAATGCTCTGTAAGAATGTCGAAACTGAGATCTAGAGATAGGGAAGCCACCAGAGAGAGAAAAGAGGCATGATTAATCCTGAATGTTTTCATATGACTTTCTGCTTTTAAGAAGAGATGAAATCCTGAGAGAGAGAGGAAGGGAATGAGGGGGCCTCATGGCATAGACTGGCAAAATGAAACCTAATTACCTAGTTTGTTACACAAGCTTATTAAAATACAAAGATAAAGAAAAAACAATTCTATTATCAGAACCTCAAGAGAAAAGGAAGAATATGCTGTATTACCTCTAATAGGTTTTTAACAGAAATACTGAAGGAAAGTAAACTATATTTTATGTTTATTATATTGTGATAGTTTTCTTAAAAAAAAAAAAGACTGGGAGTGGGTGAGGCTAGGGAGACTCTTGAGTGCATGTGGCGCAAGCAGGAGGACCTAAATTCCTGTCCCTAGCACCCAGGCTTGGCAGTGCACATCTATAACCCAGGGCTGAAGGAATAAAGACAAGTGGATTTCTGGAGTTTCTAAGGAAGCCTACCTGGCCGAATATGTAAGCTTCAGGTTCACTGAGAAACTCTGGGTCAAAAGAAAAATATGATGAAAAGAAATATGCAAAAACATATGCTGCTGACCTCTGCCTTCCATGGGTACATGTACATGCGCACATGTACATGCACACACAAATGCAGACACATACCAACATCTGGTTAAAATGAAGGCTAAGGACATGGCTTACTATGTAAATCACTGGGCACACAAGTATAAGGATTTGAGTCCAAATCCCAGAACACATATCTGACTGGATGCATATCTATAACCCAATATTTCTATGATAAGTGGGAAGCAGAAACAAGAAAATGCCCAGAAGCTCACAAGCCAGACAACCTGACATATACAACAAACAACCACAAAGAGACTATGTCTCAGGATAGAGGGAGAGTACAACACTGGAGATTATCCTCTAATCTGTTTATCTCCAATGTGCTATGCACGCCCATATTCACACACATAATCACACAGACACACACAGACACACACACACACACGCGTGTGCACACACACACCACTGTGGATACAGCTATACACAGTTATATAGAGACATATTACTTCTGTGTTACATTAACATATTAAGGTAAGAGCTTGTCAGAGCCAGTGTTGACTTTGGTTTATTTTCCACATAAAACTTTTCTCTTCAAAGCTAGATTGAACTTTGAAAGGCTACAGGAAGCCTCTACGGCTACCCATCTCATCCCACGGCAGACAGAGCTCACATAATGATCTTGTGCAATGGGATGAGAAGGTTGTGTTGTAAGGAACAGAGTATGCTCTGAATAGGTGTTGTCTAAAAGAGAATTGACCACGGGGCTATGGGATGAAGGTTCACAAACTTCAAAGTGTTTCAGTCCTGCATTTATTGTGAAGATTATCTTCCTATTAAGCTCCAGTTTAAACTCAGATGAACTCATTCAGAGAGTCCAAGTCTCACAGAATTCCATAGAGACAAACGTGTTCCGATGTAAATAGAAAATATAATACTGAAAACAAGGTTAGTAATTATATCTACAGAGAATATGTCTTCTAAAGCAAGGATCTGGTAGGTGACACACTCCCTGGAGGTGCATTTAAATATTTCCGAACTCTAGTCATTTCATTTGTGTCGTGGATTGAAGGACCCAAGCTAATGCTGCTGACAGCCAGCTGTATTTAGTTTGGGTGTATGGTTCAGTGAATTCCCCCACCCCTGTTTTACCGCAGCCTCCTTTCCCACCCTAGGAGTTCAGGGCTTCTGAGATCACCTCACCACCACTGAAAACAGTTCCCACGTATTGTACAAGAAGCTCCCGAAAGGAAGACATGGCCTTCCACATGGCAAATGTTCCTTTAATTCTCCTATTTTGCAAATTGGAAAAATGAGGCTGGATCCAGTGACTTATCTACAGTTCTGACTAGACCAAGGACTAAACTGTGAGTGCGACTATAAACCGTGTTCTATGTGCTATACCAGCTGAATGAGTTTATCATAACTACTTGGACATTTGTTTCTATCTAAAATTATTGTCCACATCTGTTTTTAAATTTTGACTAGAACCAATAAGCCTCAGATGCAGAGGGAGACCAATATCCACAACTTGAAAATGATCCTTAGACATCCTAGCAAAAATAACCTTTCCAGGAATAACATGTCTCAGAAACTAACTGATTTTATCATACCAGGAGGGTAACATGGAAAACCACCTCTGCATTTGACTTAGTTATGTTGCCACTGCTGGTGTTTTTCCTCTAATCTAAGGGGCTGGCAAATAAAATTTACCATTTCATGAAATAGGAATTTCATTTTATTTCATGAAAATAGTTAGATGGAGCTCTCTGAAGGTAATTGATGTAGTTAAAAATAACCAAACTGAACAATTTTAAAAGAAAATTCTAATTTTGTTTAGTCAAAATTCAATCATCAGATAGTAAAATGGGCCTCAAGGTAACTTAAAGCATGACTTCAAAAATAACCGCAGTCTGTAAGAATGTTCGCAGTGAGTTTAAGGATGAGATCTTAACCTGATAAGTAAGTTGTGGTTAATAAGTCACTAAAAGCAGAGCTTAGGAAAGGGGTCACCTCTACTCAGGGAGGCAGTGGTGCTCACATAAGCATTACTGAACGCAATGGCCCTGAAAGAATGGCGGCCACAATAACATCAGCACCACCACCACAGAACATGTTAAAGATGCAGTGGCCTCCACCAGGACCTGCTCAATTATGAGTCTTAGAGCTTAGGGTCAGTGCTCTACATCCCATCAAACCCTTTAAGTGGGCATCTTGCAACTTTTGAGAGCCTGTGGGGGCTCGCAAATGAAAGTGTTGGGGGCAGGGCTGAAACATAGCAATGCCAGGCTTTATCCTGGGAACATCAAAGTACAATGAATCAGGTGACATCAGGCATCCACCCTACACACACAAGAAGTTGCCTAGGAGAGACTATTGTCTCAGTCAGGGTTGAGACAAACTGGTCTGTTCTAACAATGTTCTAAGGAGTACTATCCCTGGGGAGCTGGGGGTAGCACACACGTAAAACAATTTGGCTGAACTGAACACACTAATGCTTTCCCTTTCCATGTAGCTCTGACCTCCAGAGAGTTCAATTACTGCATCTATTCCTTCCTGACAAATGGAGCTGCACTGTCTAACATCATAATAACAAGGAAATCATAAACAGCTTCCAGGATGAGCTTCAGTGATCCAGCTGTCTTAGAAAACATCGCCAGACATACAAAGACCTAAGAAAAAAGAGAGATGCCCATTTTTCAACCAGACAATCCAAATACATGCAAGGACCTCGTAACTCATGAGTCTCCAACTATCCCTGCCAGCATGCCAGCCAATTAGCAAGTGTAAAAATCACCACCCATTCATTGATTGTTACCAAACAATATTCTCACATTTAATGATACATGAACATGAAAATCATGTTGTTCCCAAAACTGTCAGCTTATGAAACTCAAAGGACAGCACCAGCCTACGGGATAGTTCCCTTACCCACAGGGAGTGAGATAGCTCTAGGAGTCATCTGAAAAAGCAGAGCACCACTTCCTGTCTTTAATGTCTTTTCTAGCCTAACTAAACACTTATGCAAAAGCAGCTACCACTTTTGCAGTTTAAAGTGACAGAAAAATTAGCATGCATGTGTGCTTCTTTTCCCATAATGTTATAGCTAGACTTATCCTTCCCACAGATCTTACCAACCTTAGCATTTGATTTTCTTTTCATTAATTATTAAGTGGAGAACATTCATTTCTTTCTTTTTAAAGGATGCATATATTGGCTCCTCTCCTCTCCTCTCCTCTCCTCTCCTCTCCTCTCCTCTCCTCTCCTCTCCTCTCCTCTCCTCTCTTCTCCTCTCCTCTCCTTTCTTCTCTTTTTAAGCCAAATTTCCAGAATTACCATCCTGACTTTTGGGGACCATTATCGAGTAAGTCAGGGTTACTTGAGCACAAGCATTACATCACTGCTATGGTAGACCTGATAATCAGGTGTCTATTAAGTAACTGATGGCAGCTAGCATAGACCAGTGTGTGTACAATGAATGGAGAGGATGAACTGCATCCCAGGAAGGATGGAATGGGATGGGAAAAGATACAGTAACTCTTTAGAATGGCAGGCAGAAGTTTACAGAACTCTGGAATTTTTCCATTTCAAATTTTCTGTCCATAGTTTATCATGAGCATGCTATTAGGAAAGGCTGATGTTATTTTCTTTCAGTATTTGCTTCTTATTTTACTGTGAGAAGAGTAGTGACAAAGACATGAGAAGGGCATCATTCCCTGCTACCTCTGAGAGTGGACACAGAACTGAGTCAATGGACACCTGAGAATGAAGCCCCCAAGGCCTGGAAATATGGGCATGTGGATTCCAGCAACAGGAGCAGCAGCAGCAGGAGCAGCAGCAGCAGGAGCAGCAGCAGCAGGAGCAGCAGCAGCAGGAGCAGCAGCAGCAGGAGCAGCAGCAGCAGCAGCACTCAGGAGCTCATCAAAACGGAAGCTTCCCAGGCCTACCCCCACCCCCATCTTCTGTTCTCCAGCCCTTTGGAGTAGAGTTTGCAAATCTCCCAGTCCCTTCCTCTCATGCCTGTGGGGTTGGAGCCTTATGATGAACACTACATAGCCTGGCCACATCCAAGAATTTTTTTCACCAAGTTTTCTCTCCAAAAACCAACCGGAAGGAATAGCCACATAATACATCAAATGTGTACTTTGAGCTATGGAGTTAACCAGACACAGTCAAGATTTCCCCATGAGGAGGACTGATTGTGTTCATCAAGATGAAAGTTTATCCAAGCCCATGACTCAACTTCTCTCCTCTCCTCCCCTCCTCTCCCCTCCCCTCCCCTCCCCTCCCCTCCCCTCCTCTTCTCTTCTCTTCTCTTTTGTCTTGCAGATTCCAGTGTTCCTCTAATGGACACTTGCTGATCTGTAGACCTGTAGATCGATCTGGACTTGTCCCTAGCAAGAGCCAATTTGATATCACTTTTCATGATCAGTCACTTTGGTCAGGACTTAATCCTAAGTGGGCCTTATTTTTGATAGTAGATAATTTCCATAATGACATCTGCGTTGTTTATTTCACATTCAAACAAGTGACTATTTTTCAAAGTAGGCAAACAAGGCAACCGATCATGGGGCTTCAACAGATGCATCTTATGCAGAAAAATCCATACTTCACAAGCCACTTTTAGTCTACAAACAGAAAATGCCCACAGGTATGCTGTCAATTTTTTTTAAAAAAACTGAGTTAATTTTCAATGTTAAATAAATATCTGCTTTTACAATTCAAATGTGAAGCTTGACTTTCATCTGAAATACTAGAACATGGGCAAGAATGGTGTATCACAGGAGAGGGCCACACAGCAGGGTGAAGATCATGGCCACCCATGTAATCTATAGCTCTTCATTTTCAATGTTATACTAGGGTTCATGTTGTCACACAGAAAACTGGAAAACAAGACTTTTTTTATGCCCAAGTTTCTATCAAAATTAGGCAGATAAAGCCTCCCATTGGCTTGAACTTCAAGAAACAGATGAGAACAGTTTTTTAATGGAATTACAAAATATTCCTGAGGCAGGATGAAAAGGTGGTAACAATTAAGGAAACATGAGATGAAATAGAAGCCACTCACTGAAATCTGACAAGGAGTCAGAAATCTCATCTGAGCCGATAGTGTGTTTTTCTAAAGACACCCCAAGTAGGATGTTAAAATCACCAGGGGCAGGATGCTCACCACCCTAAGTATGAGCATTTGAACACTGTTCACAACCTCAACAACAGTACCTAACAGAAACACCTTACAGCGGAATGTATAGAAAGAAATTCTTCAAGATAAGAGACAAGAACATCAGCTTATTTTATTTAATGTTTAAACTCTATCTAAATTCTGTGATTTGATTCATAGTTAAACCCTGCTGTAAATGGCACCTTGAAGCAATGTTAATTTAAAAGCTCCAGAATCACATAAATAAGCATTGTAGACATATAGGTGTGGTTTTCTTGAGAAACCAGTGCCTGTGTCTGAAATGTGTACTCTGAGTTTCTTAAAAGCCTCTCCCTCCCCCTCTCTCAATCTCTCTCTCTCTCCTTTGTGTATTTGTAGGTATGTGTTAGCCTCATTCAATACTCATATTTAAGCATGTACCTTTGTTTATTATAATAAACTTAATTTTGATTCACTCTTACTCCTCCTGCAATTCTCTTCTGCAATTGTCAAGGATCCAGCTTTGAGTAGAGTTCCCTTAGGAGGAAGGAACCCCTCAGGCTGTGGGAAGCTGTGTTGGTCTGTATCCTCCAGGCTACACATTTGGCATGTAAGCCAAACATCTGTTCTGAAAGAAAATTGACTGAAGGTTACACAAACATCCTGACTAACTTTATCCATAGCCCTCCCTGCCGGGCCCCCATGGACACTTGTACACACCACCACAGTTTTTGAAATAAACTATGACCTCAGATTCAATTATGACACATGTGTTCTCAAAATTAACTGTACAACAGTACTACTAGGAGTAACTTAAATGTACTGATGCTTGGGTCTTTACTCTAGAGAATTTATTTTAACCTGGCTTCGTCATGGCCCAGATTATTTTTCAGCATCCATGGTTGGTGTTGATACATAGGCAGGGCTGAGGATAGTTTACCTGAAAGAAATGGAAGATGGAAGTTCTCCTGGCAGTTTTAGACATTTTAGGGACCCTGCATAATCTCTTCCTCTCTCAATTTGTTGCATTATAGGATCACCTGATAAGAATTTAGCTTTCAATTCTAGCTGCAAGAAGGAAAATGAAAGTGGAGTCCTACATACATACATACATACATACACACACACGCATCACACACATACACACACACACACACACACACACACACACACACACATTCTTCATTCTACAATTCAAATTGACAGCGAGACCCTGCTCCAGAGTCTGTCTGTGAGACTCATGCATACACATACTGTTTTATTTGTGTGGTATCTCAAGCAAAAATGAGGAGGCCACATGGCTTTGCCACTTAGTAACTATCACCACAGCTTATGTGGCTGATTACAGGTTAGCAAATGAGGACACAGCATCTAAGCTACTAAGATCCTACATAATACTGTGGCTAAATTCTGGACTGAACAGAAAATCCCTAAAGACCTGATTTTTTTTTTTGAAGGACTGGGATAAATGACTGGAATCTTCTACAAAGTGTCCATTTATGGCCAGGGTCTCCAGGGAAAAGTTCCCTAGACTGAGGGAAGACAGACTTGCAATCTTTCTTCTTTCATTCCCATCCTACTGTCTCCTATTTTTAGTAAGTACTAGATACAGAGAGTACAGAAAGTTTTCCTCCACTGCTTAACTTCATTTGAAAGTTTTTGAAAATTTTAAAAATCAAATAAATTTGGAAAAAAACAGATTATGAATTGTCCTATACTAGTATCCACAATTTAATGTCTCTTTTCAGATAAAAAAGATTCACAAATCTTTGGAATTCAGGAATTCAAGGCTGTTTCCATATCTGTTCTTACACACCATTGTTACTCGGCAAATTCTCTTTTGACATTTCTATGAAGCATAATGCCATGTACTGTGGGACAGTGGAACGTGCCAGGAAACTTGGTAAGGCTGAGCCCCGGCACGCAGGCAGCCACCTGAGATGGCAGGAGGCTCTCTGCTCCCTACCGGTTTCCTGGCCTGGAACATGTTATCACTTTGAAGATTGGATTGTTCCTGGTTCTTTGCTACAATAAATGCTGTCCTGAGCATTTCAACCCTGAGACTAACAATATTTACTTCTACTTACCTTACTTCTTACCATGCCTACGGAATGGAGTTATGGTGTCCAGCTCAGAGCACCTTCACCGGGGTGAGCTTCACATTGGTCACCAAGCTGGGGGGCCTCGGGCTCCTGATTTTCCAGCCTCCTCCTTGGTGTGACCCTTGTCTCCTTATTTTATGCCCCTTTCTCTCACCTTTCCTGTGTTTCCAAAAAACAATAGCTGCCTCTCTTTTTTCCTATTTGAATGTTTACTTATAGATCCTCCAGTCAAATTCCCTTGTCTTCTTCTGATTCCTTGGAGCATCTTCTATTTCAGATTCTTTTTTAAACCTAAAGTCTGACAAGCATTTGATTGCATTTTATTTTTACATACTAACTGTAAGTTTTGAAAGTTATTATGGCAAGTTACATAAAATATGCATCTAACTTAATTTGTCCCCAAATTACTGACTGCTAAATTATTTCATTGCCCTCCTCCTTGTCTTCTCTCTCTTTTTAAATGGGAAAGACTATAGACTGTAACTGTATTCTTTCTGTGACCACCTCTTGTTATCTCTTGTTATCACACATCTCTTACATAAAAGCTTTATTCTGAAGATCTACTTGGAATGCACGGACTTATTTATAAGCTTTAATTTTCAAACTAGAAGCATAGTTGTTTATTCTTACTTTCTTCCTATTATTTCAGTGAAATTCTATAAAGAACAGGCACTGTCTTTGTTGATTTTGTGTTGTCCATATTTGCTACCTTGACATAAATTAGTATTTCTATTATAACTTCTATCTCATTTCCCTAATAAGACATTTATTTTCCATGTTTTTAAAAAATATCTTGTAGTTATTGATTCTGCTGCAGCTCTCTCTCTCTCTCTCTCTCTCTCTCTCTCTCTCTCTCTGTGTGTGTGTGTGTGTGTGTGTGTGTGTGTGTGTGTGTGTAGGTATGTAGGTATGCTGCAGCAGCCAGAAGATATGGCACACCCTGCTCCATCACTCCTGCTTTCTTCCTTCAGACAGGTTCTCTCACTTAATCTGAACTTGCCATCGGGACTAGGCTGGTTGCCCAGTGATATGCATGTCTATATTCTCCCAGTGCTAGGATTACAGACATGCACAGCCACACCTTATTTCATGTGAGATCTGGGGGTTTGAACTCAGATCTTTAGACTTGTACAGCAAGTGCTTTTTTCCTACTAAGGTATCTGCCCAGTTCTTCTCTTAAAATTGTGTGTGCGTGCCTGTGTGAGAATTGACATTTGAGGTTGACATCTGGCCTCCACATTGCATACATGCAGACACATGCATCCATGTGCTTGCAAACACACATCCACATCCATACTCTTCTCCCATAGAGATAGTTATAAACAACAGCAGTTAGAACCTGCCTTGCTTGTATATGTTGTCACTGCCTAAGTATAAGGATTATTTGAGCATGGATTCTGGAGAACCAAGGGGCAGGTTAGTAGGGGTTTTTATGCATCTAATTTAATCATCAGTTTATGAGTACTATATTTATCTAGTCTTGCTAGCAGTTCCAGCCAAATCTAGTTGTCATAACCGTTTAATGATCTGTTATCATTTCATTATGAGTCCATCCTATGGGAGGTATTTAACACCCTTAAATTAAAGGAACTAATCACTTACTGCAGCATCAGTGGAGGTGAGGTTGGACTTGTTCTGACTCCAAATGAGAGTTATTTTACACCTCAGCAAACAAAGTAACGGGGAGGTTTGGCATAAGCAGAACTGCTGCGTTTTGTCATTGAAGCTCAGATTTCTATGTAAAATCAAGGCGGTAAGCAAAGGAAACCCTCAATGAAAAGAAATAAAGACCTTAGTGCTCCTGTTAAAGTCTGATGCCCAATCATCTTAGCATGGGATCACAAAGATAGCTCTGATGCACTGAGATCTGGACTGGCAGTAAATCATGTGCCTCTCAGGGTCACTCTCCAAGGATGCCTGAGAACATATCCTCCCAATGTTAAGAGGAATCATGACATAAGAGTCATGAGTTTTAATAGGCTGTCAAGAGTTTTCCAGTTGACAAAACCTGTTTATGTCTCCTTAATATTTGAATGTGTCACTAAATGTTTCAAAAGCTCTTCAGAGCCACTCCAAGAATCAGGTCACATGTGGTAAACGCATCTATTACCAATTAAATTTTACATTTAATCTTTTAATCATGTTGACTTTTCCCAATGTTTTATTTTTTACCAAAAAAAAAAAAGACAGCAAGTTGTCCCATTTCCTTATGACTATAAAATGTGATATGTTTGTGGTAAATGTTCCATTTGCTTTATTGACATTAATACAAATAAATCCAATGTCTCATACAAGCATATCTTTTACTTTTAGAAGAGGGTTATTACTGCAAGCAAAATGGACATGTGAGAATGTTACATTAGAAACAAATATGGGGGTTAAAATCAATGCTAGGGCACCCAGTCCTTGTGAAAGAAATGACAACAGGCAGGGGAGACATTAGGCACAAGAAGCAACACAGCTGCAGCTTGGTGACTGTGACTCCTGCTGGTCAGGTGCCTCTCAGTGTGGGAAGATTTTCTCTTATTACTGTTGTTTCTGCTGCAGCAAAAATGAAGGTCCCAGGGCGTTTGCCCACACGTGTGTGCTGACCAGGGCTCTCTATCATCAAAGACTGGAGGTCATTGCAAACATCACTTGCAATGTGGTTTGACAGGTCTTCCTTCTGTGGGGACCCTAAAAGGGAGAGTTCGTTCCACCATGATTTGAGATGGAAAAGGAGTCCTCTTATACCATGATTACATCACACACACCTCATAAATATTCATGTAATCTGTTTAAAAACTTGGCAACCCAGATCCTGCTAGGGTGCTTCCCACCTTAGGCAGACCATGCCTATCTCTCTCGCCTCAGAGTGTTTTGCTTTGCTTGGCCTTGCTGAATAAACTTATGCTTGAATCATCTATGTCTATGGAGTTAATTATTTTTTTTTAGAAGATGAACCCCCTATACGAACCACCATTGCCACCACCAACACCATCACCACCACCACCACCACCACCATCCCACCACCACCACCACCACCACCACTACCACCACCATCCCACCAGCAGCAGCAGCAGCAGCAGAAGCAACCCCATTACTACTGAATTGTCACCACCACCATCAGCACCACAACCAACAACAGTAACACCACCATTACCACTACCACCACCACCACCATCACCCCCCATCACTGATAGTAAAGTTGAAAAATGTTTACTTAGTAGACATATGCATAAGACTGAAGCCACATGTCAAAATAAAGTAGGATGTTGGCAAGATCTACCACAATTTGAATTCCTAATGCTGGCTCCTTAGCTATTTTCTTGTACTTACAATTTTGGTGTAATTCTGAAATAATGGGCTTATGAACAATACACTGCACTTACTAAACATTTTGGAGGAACACATAACTTGAATACCAAGTTCATTGTTTCCATTTTCTCAGAATTACAGCCTGCCTGCCGCCAATATGCTGACATGTTAATTTGTAACTGAAAGGCGCACACATTCATTTTCATCAGAATACCGTGGAAAATCATGGTAGAGTTGACAAAGATGAGAAAAGAGGGTCTCAGCACGATATCTGCTTTCTTACTTTATAAAGATGATTTGTGAACTAAAAGAGGAAAAAAAGATTTACATCATCATTCAGACCATGGACAATAACTTCATAACGGAAAACAAACCTCTAAGAATTTGTTATCCATAAAAGAAACAGGCATGGCATATTAAGAGGGATGCAAGAGTGCTAAACTATTAAGATTTGTAAGCCATCCAAATAAAATGATATATAATTACAAGGTTGGTTTTAAGTACATACAACCTGGATGTGGAACAAACTCAACTTGAATGAAGTACGAATGAATGCAAATGTTGGAATTCAATGTAAGCTGTCATGCTATTATATTTAGACTTTCCCAACAGAAACAATACATAAAAAACATGAATCTAGTCTTAAATTTATCATAATATTGGAAATTGAAACCATATTTCATGACATTTTTAACTAACAATGTATTACATTTAGAAACCTAGAAAAAGGCATGAGAGTATTGAAGAAGAGATCTAGGCTATACATCTGATTGTTACAATAAGATGTGTAGTCTAAATTGTCCTCCCTTGGAGGGGCAAAAAATGAAATATCCTTGAAAGCAGTACCTGTTAAAATTCAATTCCCAGTTCTCTAATTTCACAGTCTCCAAGACTGTTTCCTCTTTATGCAATCTGGTCACTAGGGTACAACTATTTGCTCAAAGAAAGTGTCTTGCACAGTTAATTGACATAGTTCATAGTTCCTATACGATGTGAAACTTACATTGTGATTTAAAGAGTGGGTAAGACTTACAGTTATGTCTGGTGACTTGGCTCTTATGAATCAATCTTTGAGTATATGTTGCCTCCAAATGATCAGAGACTCTCTTCCTTATTTTATGATACAATATTATCAAAACTCTTATTAAAATTAAGTCACTAAATTAGGCTTAAACTGAAATAGCTTTCTTCATTTTTTAGCCACCATACAGAAGATACTAAGACAACAAAAGAGGAAAGAAGCATATGTATAGCTGATGTTTCTCTGCTAGTTTTTAAATTTGTTCCTGAACTGAGATTTTTTTCTTTAATGGGACTACAAAAAGTATTGGGGAGATTATTCTACTATAATAATATATTCCAAGTATATTTCTTCATCTCTCTTCATCACAAAATTGAAAGAGAATGACCTTAAAGAAAACATACAATATTATTACCTACTATTATCCTAAGAATTTATTGAACATATTTCATAGATATATGTTGTTTTAAGACTTAGACATGTATCCAGTAAGATGGATGATTCAATAGATAAGGGCACTGGCTGCCAAGCCTGAAAACCCCAGTTTGACCCTCCCTGAGATCTGTATGGAGAAGGAGAGAACAAACTCTGGGAAGCTGTCCACTGACCTCTATAAGCCATGCACTTTACACACAATAACTAAATAAATACATGTAATTAAGACAAACACAAATGCTTATACACAAAGAGGTACAGCAAAACAAAATTGTTACCAAGAAAATATTCTTTTGTGTGAATTAATCTTTACTTTAAATTCTGAAAAACAGCAATACTGATTTTAACACTAGGAAAACATGTTCTACAAAAACTTCAATTATTTTTCAGAAAATTTCTGCAAAACAGAAGTAGAAGGAATTCTAGTTCCCATGAGTTTGACAGTGTGAGTCACTTCACATAATTGTAATATTTTCAAAAGAATAGATTATTTGATCAGCGTAATAATAGATATCCCAGAAATAGACACTTATAAATATAGTCATCTGATCTCTGACAAAGAAGTACAGACAGTGCAGTGGAGAAAACAGATATTTCACCAGGCAATATTGGAACAACGAGACAGCTGCCTACTAAGCAAAGGAAACGACTAGGGTGGAGTATGGGAGAGAGGAGAAAGAATCTAGTGACTATTCCCATAGGTGAACGCAATATCCATCGTCCTAAATGTATAAGACAAAACTGTAAGACTTCCAGAAAGTACCCTGGGAAAAAACTCTACACCTGCCCAGACATGGAGATGAATTTTCAGACAGAATACCAAAGGTACTAAACATGAAAGAAATAACTGGTCAGCTGGCATTGATTAAAGCTAAAATATTCTCTGTGAAGCGTGCAGTCAAGAAAAAAATCAGAAGATCGGCTACAGACTTGGATAAAAATATATGCAAACCAAATACTAATATGGGGTGGTTATACAAAATAGACAAAGAGCTCTCAAAACTCAACTGTTAGAAAATAATACCATAAAATCTGTCAAAACCTAAAGGAATAGTCAACTGCCCCCAGAAAATGTACTAATAGGAAATGAACGTACACAAAGATGTTGCACATCATATGCCAAGGAGGAAGACAAGTTACAAAAATGAGATGTCCTTCATTTCTGTTGCAACAGTGCAAGCTTCAAACATGACACCACCCAGTCCTGACAATGTGAAACAAAAGGATTCCTCATTTATTGGTTTTGAGGACACAGAACACAGCCACTATTTATTGGTTGTGGAGACACAGAACACAGCCACTTCAGGAGATAGCCTGGCATCCTCTCCTCCACTTCCTTCCTCTTTCTTTTACCATGCAGGCAAATGTTCTGCCTCTGAGCTGCATAGCTATCTAGAGTTGCTTCCAGGACTAAAGAAGCCTTACCACACTATCTACGGACTGTCCTTCTTGGCTGTGATGGTTCACCCTGAGTGTCTTCTCAAATGTATTGGGAAATACCTGGGAGATGAACGAAGTAAGCTTCAGGTGTTTCAGTGAAGTGTTTTCCTAGATGCTATTAGGTCATGCGTATTCTGATATAGTGGTATCTTTGATGATGGACTCATAGTTTGAGATAACTCCTGGAATGTAGTGGAAACGGCAGAATGTAGGTGCTAGTGTGGAAACCTACTTAACCTGTGGGGTGTCTTGGATAGGTGAATCTCATTCTCACCCCTTCCTATCTCTGTTTAGCTTCCTGGTTCTCAGTGCTGTGGATGGCTCCACCACACCTTCCAGATTTGGAATCTGTAGGCAATACCGAATCTTTCCTCCTAAAGTTGTTTGTGGATTTGTCACAATGAACAAAAGCTCACTAGCAAGATCCAAATCACTTGCAAAGCTATGTCTACACAAAACCCCATGCACAGATATTTTCAGTGACGTTATTCAAGTTGCCAGCACTGTACTCTCACCCTCTTCAGATCTGGCAAACCTTTCATGTCTTCAACTCACAAACTTAGAAGTGCTCACTGTGCCATGTTCTTTGAAGGGTAGATTGTTAACACTGGTGCTGCATCCAGACAACAGCTATCACTCAGTGCTGGTAAGTGACTTATCAAGACACAAAATGACACAAAGGGAAGTAAGCCTCTGATGAATAAGAGTAACCAGTATAAAGAGTCAACACACTGTGTGTTGTTTCAACTCTATCCCATGCTGACCTCTGCGAGGCAGACCTATGCAGGTTTTAGCTCAGCCACAATGCCCGGAAGTGAAGCAAACAAACAAAATAGTGTGGTGATTGTGAAAAGAACAGCAGCTGCTGAGAATTGAGGAGAGACAGGTCAATGGGTAGAGAGCAGGTTTTGCATGCTAGTGAAATCCTTTCCATCTTCCTTTCACCATGGTTGATATATGCCATTATTCTTCTTTCAAAATTTAGGTCAATGGGTAGAGAGCAGGTTTTGCATGCTAGTGAAATCCTTTCCATCTTCCTGGCACCATGGTTGATATATGCCATTATTCTTCTTTCAAAATTCATAACATGCTCAAGCCTCAAAGCAGATTCTCTTATAAACTACAGAGTTGTGTGATAAGGATGTGTCAATCAATGTGGGCTTGGCAGTTGTTACCAGCATAATCCTCTGGAAGAGAATGCTGGCATTTAGAAGGGCTGTGCATTTGAGTTGTATATGGGAGAATGGAAAGTCTCTGTATTTGCTGTTTAATAATACTGTAAATCTTAACCTACTCTGGAAAAAAAATCTACTAAAAGGTCAGCATGCTACAAAACAAAAAAGTTAGATTTTGCTCAGGAGCTTACGTAACCTAAACCATTGCTCACCGATGTGGACACCCAAACTTCACACTTTTAATAGTTTTAACAAAGCTGGTATTTCATAGATGATTTCTAAGTTTTGGATGACCTATTTTCAGTTAAAGTTAGCCTTGCTTTAAAAGGAAATTATAAAGGGACAGCAAATGTATTAACAACCATTGATGTTTCCTATAAGATGCTTCTTCGTCATGTATTTGAGGCCACAAGTAAACCATGGAGTATTTTAATGAGTAAAGAATATGCCTTTCGTGACCCCTGTTTCCCCTTCATTCATCTTTACTCATCTCAAAGAATTTTTGTTTCTTAACTTTCCAAATATTTCTTCTTTGTCAATTTGATGCTTGAGGCTGTGGTCAATACTGAAGTTTGTGAAGCTTCAACCTCAGAAGAAGGGAACAGAATTCATTTAATCAGCAGCAATGACTGCCTCGGGATAGGGAGTGTGACTTTTCTCCTTGTTCCCTTGAAAACACCAGTAAATTCTTCTACTTCTTCATATCTATTTGTTTGGGTTTGATTGTTGCTGTTGCTATTGTAACATTGGGATAAGATGAAGCAGAGAATTAATCAGCAATAAGAAAGAACTCACCTGTCAAACACTTACTATTTTAGCTGTGTTTGCATTCTTCTTGTATTTCCGTGATTACAAATATGGCATGTTCTGAACTTTCAATCTTGTTTTTAAGCATTGTTGTGATATTTACTCATAATATAAATTACAGATGTTTGTAATCATTATAAGTCTTTATAAGCACCCCACAAAAAGCTGATGGTGTCAGCTCAGAAGTCAGGTGCTTGAACTATTTTCTAACAGCTGGAAGCTACACTGCAATATAGTGAGTTTCTATGGTGAAAATTTAGAGGGAATATTGTTTTCAAAGTAATGTTAGCCTGAATTTGAAGTCCTCCTGATAGGAAGTTTTCAAAACCATTCCATATTGGCCATGAAGATAACACATGTTTAACTATAACAATCACACCACGAATATCATTGTCATATAGTTGTGTATCATATGAAGACCACACAGATTTGCATTTACCAGTTTATCAAATACATTTTCTACTGATTCCTACCTTCTTCATTCATCACCCAATAGGAGCTTTTTCTTGCTTTGCCATCCTGTGTGAATAATGCCATCTGTTCTCTCATTTCTTCCCAGGTCCTTATTATTTAAGAGGGTTTTAAAAAATAAAGGCATTTGTCTTTATTTCAGATCATGTCTACCCCGCAAATGCTTGATGAGTCTAAGGAATTGAAGGGAAGCTGCATGCAGGCTGAAGTGGCAGGCACAGTTTGAACCCAAGTACTACTGTCAAGTACTGTACTACCCCACCATATGCCATCTGCCTGTGCTCCCAGAGGAGATTCTAACTCAGGAGTGAAGTCAATAGGCTAGAAACCCTAATGACCATGCCTCTGGGAGGGTAAAAAAAAAAATCAGTAGCTGAAGGCATTTCTGATTTGGGGATCTTAGCTGGTTTATGATGTCCTCAAAATATGTCAAGGCCAAGGTTTTAAAAGATTCTGCTTCCTTGATCTTCTCAACTGACAGTTCAATTTGAGAATAAGCAAGAAACCAAACAAAACAATAGAGGTAAAGGCCTCAAGGTCCAGGTAGTTGACACAAGTTGAAGAGGAAAGCAAAGCTGCAGAATCAAGCCTGAAAAAGTTCAGTCTGTACTGCCTCACGGTGCACCCTACATGGGTGGACTGCAGTGAGCAGCCACTCCCTTCCCCGACCTCATGTTCCACCTGCCTCCATCCTTCACTTTCAACTGGGATTCGAAGAACACACTCAAGTGCACTAAAGTAACTGTACAAATCAACACAGTGTTAATTCACACTCCTTTGAGGAAGAGACTGATCACATCTGTTGTACAGACAACCCAGATACTCACTGTGTGTAAAACTAAGTGTTATTTTACAGAGAACAGTGGTGCCAGAGTGCTCACATTCTCAGCACGGTCTGGTTTAAAGGGTTTCCCTTGACATCCCCAGCTGTCTCCCTGGGTCTAGACCTCAGCTCTCTCAGCTATGACTGATTTTGCAGCTTAAGCTGTACATTTCAAACTGTAATTAATTTTAAGATCATGGACTCCAGCTATACTCGTAGATGGCTGTTAAATTAAAATGAGTATTAATCTTATCCAGCCCATTTATTAAAATCAATTTCACTAAGGAAAATACAGTTTAGAGGGACTATGTAAGATATTAAAGGCATTTAATTAGAACATGGAAGATATGACACACCATTTTTCTTTTGAGATTTCTAAAGCAAAATCTGCCATTTCTGTATCACATTTTCATTTTGCAAACTGAACTTTTTTGTGCCCATTTACAAACTAAATCTAATATTGCCCATATATATATACATATATATATGTATATGATTTATTTTTCCAAGTCAAAAACATTTCCCCCTAAAGACAATCTACATAGGATGTATGTTGTTTACTACTATTTTATCTTGGATCCTTGATAGATTTTACTGAAGAAATTCTGGGTTTACAAAAACATCAACTTATTTTCTATTGTCATAATTATCAACCATTTCACTCCAATGCTGTAAAATGTCAAGTACTGAAGTACCTAATCTGCTACCCTGACTGAGAAACTGATGTCAGACAGGGCCACAAGAAAACTGGTTGATTTAACAATTCGGTGAACAGAAAGGATTACTCTGTGTGCTAAGTGGAGATGTGGGTAACTTCATATTGCTCTCACACCTGCTAGTCTGTCTGTGGATGACATCATTTTCCAGTTGACCCTTCCTGACAATTACAATGGTAGAGATTTCTCTGAAACACATCCTTTCAGCTACTCTCTGTGTCCTTATCTCACTCCCTGAAGGCTCTAATATCTTCCTCATATGGTACTTAGACCAACGACTTCCAAAGATCCTTGGCACTTGTGGATATTTGTCTTCAGCATGCAAGTGGATGACTCAGTATGACTAAAATGGCTTTGCAATTGCACCCAACCTCATCACATGGACGTACAAAAGAGTTCTGAGTGTCAGGGAGACAGAGAGAGAGAGGGTAGAGAAAGATAGAATATTATCTGTGAGCATGAAGGAAGGAGGGCAGGGATATGAACTCCCCCTAGTCTCTGGGGAAGAACCCGGTCTGCTGCCACTTTTAGCCCAGTGAGATCCACATTAGACCTCTGACCTATAGAACGTTAATATACTTACATTGTTACATCACTGAGATGGTGGGAATTAATTAAAACAACTGGAAAAAGCTGATACAAATTTACAAGAAGGGAACAAAGTTGTGTGAGCCAATTGACCGTCATTTGTCAGATGCTATTCACAACTCTGAATCTTTTTACATTAGGAGAGTTGTAGGTACTTATCTTTCAGTCTTCAGCATGGAGGACTAGAGATAGTATTTTAACCCACAGTCACCATTTTACCTTCTGGGTTTTGTTATTCCATGTTGCCCCCTCTATAGAAAGCACAAAGAGTATACTTCTTACCAGAATATCATGACATCTTGGTGGTATGTGAATGGTGAAATCAAAGGCTCAAAAAAATCTATGTATTCCAAAGAAAGTGATTGATTATTTTTAACAGTAATTTAAAGTTTATTTCAGCTATAATACAGATCTTAAGATTTAAGGTAGCATCACATGGTATACTTAAGTCCACTTCTGAGATATTCTGTTGTACTTATTATCTCTGTTTTATAGAATTGTGCAATCTTTGGGACTAAGGGATCATCTTGATTTTGATCACATAGCAGTGACTAAATGGATAAAAGAACTTTAAAAATAGATAAAGCAGGAGATATTGTGATCTTAGAATATCAAGACAAATGCTGCCATTACTGTTAATATTTACAAGATAAATTTTGGTTGTAAATGCAACCTTAGGTGGTTTGAAGGGGTAGTTTGTAAAAAATAAAATGATAGAAAGAATACACCACCTTGATATAGGCTGAAATTAGGTCCCATAATCGTGGCTTGCCAGAGAAATCTATCATCTGCAATTGGACCTCCAGAACACTGGGCTAGAAGGCCACATGCCAAATCACTAAGTTCCTTATTAATCTGCTTCAGGACCATAATGTGTGATTTTTGATCCCGATGCATAATCAAAGGTCCAGCCAAAATCTTGATTATCCAAGAAAGATTGTCTCTTCTTCTCACACAAACTCTGCCAAACATAGGCACTTTCTTTCTAAACTGATCAGAGGTTAGATTCGGAGGGTTGGCGACAGAGGCAGGTCATGGGCTGAGGGTGATTATTTCTAATGGAAAGGGAATTGTGTATGTAGGAGGGTAGTGATGCTTTGTTAAGTAAAACCAACCAAACAAGCGAAGAAACAAACTGACACATAACAGCAATGTTTGTATTTTCAATAAAGTCATAATAAATTGCTTAAAATATGGAACAATAAAAATCCTGTCCCTTTTTTCTATTTATATTTTAAACTATTATGTTCATTCTTTATCCTGTTAAAATGGCTTTTTCCATTTGTCTTATGGCACTCAGAATTTTTCAAAAGCAGTATTAATTGTGTTTTCTTTTATATTTTGGCCCATTTTTGGCTAAATGCTTCAAATACAGACAACGAATTGTCATTTAAATGTATTCTAGAAAAAGTGAAGGTACAGTATTGGGCTTCAACTTTTAAAGTAAAGTGGGAGACAAGAGGTGGTGAGACAGTCTAGCAGGTAAAAGCACAGGCTTTGTGATCTGAGTTAAGTCTCCCAGAACCAATGTGAAGGCAATAAACAAAGTTGTCCTGTAACAACATGCATGGAGACATGTGTATCATGGCACATGTGTGCTCACATGCATAAGAATGCACCTCCACACATATATAAAAAAAAAACCCACACAGACAAAGTAAATGAGCTTTGTAATTAGCGTCTGTTAACTCAGAGTTTGTAGTAATTCAGATGAGGAACTTAGTCACTATGAAAACCCAAGTCATTAAAAAGGCAACCACAACCATGCAGGCCTGGTACAATATAGCTATAATCTGAGCCCTCTGTAGAAGGATCACAAGTTCAAGGCTGGTGTGAGCTACATAGTGAGTCCAGGCCAGCCTGTACTACAAAACAAAATCTTGTCTCATAAAAAACAAAAAGAAAGAAGGAAAGAAAACAGCGAAAAAAGAAAGAAAGAAAGAAAGAAAGAAAGAAAGAAAGAAAGAAAGAAAGAAAGAAAGAAAGAAAGACAGGAAAAATCAAGAACTTTAAACTATGAGACACTGTAGTAGGGGTCTCACTTCATATATAATTATGTTCTGGGAATACACTACTATTTTTAATAACTAAAATTGTGTTTTCTCTAAACTTAAAATGTTGCTGTTCCATCTTCCTTTATGTCTTCACTAGAGAGCAATCAAGTGACAAATACAGTGCTTCGTTTGTTCAGTTGCTCTCTCAACACTCATAGTTTGTCTTCAGTTAGTAAGTGTGTCAGCATTACTGGGAAAACTGGTCAGGTTCTGGGTGAGCGAGGGACTCTCTGACAAAGCAGGGTTGCTGGGCATAGGTCCCTGCTAAGCAGCTGATGTTTGCTCCATAAGGAGCCTCTAGCGATCCTTTGCCTTTGGTCCCTCACCTCTAAAATAGACAAGGAAAGTTGGAAGGGAATTGAAGTTTTTCCTTTCTTTCTTTTTGAGTTATGATTCTTTTAAGATTCTGTTGAAGTACAATTAAAATAAGATTTTATATTAAAATTTCAACTTAATTAGCTTTGATACTCAAAACCAGTACTACAATATAGATAATGAACATATCCTTTGTCCTTTAAAGTTTCTTTATGCCTTGTCTTATATAGAGCCCCTTCTAACCCTGGTCCCAACTCCCAGCTCAAAGCAACCATGGGAACACTGTCCATTCCTACAGATAAATGTGCATTTTCTTATATAATGACAATCACATAGACTATGTTCTTTTTTATTCTTCCTTCACTTAAAATCATCATTTTGAAGTTCACCTATTTTGCTGTATTTACTAATTGTTGTGTTATTTCTTAGGACTTTGAAAGGATAAATTTAAAAATTTACCCAAGGACTCATGTAGGAAAATGAACATCCTTAATTCCTAGGAACTCTTTACCAAGATAGTTTCTGGTTTTATCCCTCAAGGTTCCTCAGAGATGCAGAATCAACAGGACAGTGGTGAAAACATAGAAAATGATTTTACATGTAGGGGTGGCTAAAGTGGGAACATAAAAGTTCCCTGATGAGCTGTCCAGAAAGCCAGTGCTGTTGTTAAGTGCAGTGAAGTTAGATCTTTTCACCTTGTTATTGCAAGGACTGGGCCAGTGTAATTAGCTCATGCTAAGAATGAACTGAAAACAGTTTCTGATCAAGGTTCAGAAAGGAGCAGTGGGATTGATTATGAAGCAGGGACTCTTTGGGTCACAGTCCTAGTTAGTACATATATTTTTCTAAACTATCAAAGGTAGAAGAAAACAAGTTCCAGATCATTGCTTTCTAAACTTCTGGTGTTGCAAAATAATAACAATTTCTAATTAAAAAGAAACATGCACACATGAGTTTTCTTTTGAGGAGCAATCACTTTGTACACAACTGTTCATATTTTATTGGTTCTGTCTTTCTGGTTCTGTTTCTCTGTTATTACTGAGGAGTAAAAACAAGAATCTCTGGCTATGGAGATACTCGTGAATTTATTCCTGTGAATCACTGCATATCAACAGGGTCTCCAAGAAGGGACCTGACCAACAAACAACATTTAGTGTGGAAGTAAGCAAGTATCAATGCTGGTTGAAGAGATGACAAGAAAAGGAAAAGCCCAGCCACTGTTCTTATCTTTTCATTGCTCCTGCTTTGTGGACACTGTCCCCCACCCTCTCGGTAGCATTAGCTACTTCATCCAGTGTGCAAATGCTAAAGTCAGTCTGTCTTTCTATCTCTTTCTTTCATTCCCCCATCCCTTTATCGCCCCCATCTTCCCCCCAAAAGAATTCAGCTTCATTCACATACACGAGCATAGTTACAATATACATCTTCATATCTCTGAATATGCAGTCACTCACTTGCTTGAAACTCTTTTGGAAGATTCTAGAGCATCTTAAAAGATGATATGCCACAGGATATATTCAATCTAACACCTATGTAAAATCCTTTCCCGAATTTCCCTCTCCTCCCCAACAATTCATCTCCTGACCAAGACAAAGTTAAGAATCTGTCTGTGATGTGAATGTCTAATGGTAGACCTTGAATTATATTTTTGACTTTGTAAGTCTCCGTGCCCCTTGTCACAGTCTCCCTAGGAATGGTTAATTGAACAAATAGCTTGGATTTTTGTGGTGAGGAGGATAGAGGGAGGCATACAATTCTATTTAATACGATTTGATATTCCATCACATTCTTAATAGGCTCTCAAATCTCTGCAGATCTTAATTATTAATATCAACTGTTCATTTGAGCATAAAACATCTTGCAAATCCAGAAAGATATCTTGGCTATGTCACTTGGATGTTAGCCTGAAGAGTTAGAAGATAATTCAGTGATAGATAAACCTCTCAAATGGCCCATCCAACAGATGATGATCACATAACATAGAGCTATTCAAAGTGTTCTCCGAAGACAATAGAGAATACTCTTGTTAAAACTCATTATTTCCATAGGTAGCTTACAATCTGATGTTTTACACCAAAAATGGCATCAACAGTCATATTGCCTCAGGTAACAGCTAAGTTAGACTGTGTCAGGATGTGCTGTGTGAGTGGGGTGGTTGGGAGGAAAATGTCAAATTCTGTCTCATGAACAACATTATAGGAGCACAAATGAGTCACTTGGCCTTTTTCAATTTATATCTTATGGTGTCAATAGAGACCATTGAAAATAAGCCATACTGCATAAAAACTTAGTCCAGAATGTCACAAAAAAAGAACATTATGTGAAAAAAGATTGTTTTTGATGTGATGTGCTGCACATTTAAAAAAATCCTCCCCCCAAGACCGTATTTGCAAGGTGAAAGCTGAGTTCTATTTTGTTTTGTTTTTGTTTAATGCAAATGACAAATTTTACGGCACTGGCTGGATCGAACAGTAGGTCAGGTGATAATGAGTCAGAGGTGAGAGATCAGCTCGAGAGTGTGTTTGCTCACAAAAGATCAACCACTTTCACCACCTTGCAATATTTCTAAGGCATTTTGCCCTTTGTAATAAAAAGGTGATACACTGTAAATGTCAAGATCTGATGATATATTAAATAGTTCAACATTTGGGAAGATAAAACAGCTCCATCTTTTCTCCAGTACAGCTCACATTCCTTTGACCTGATTTTGTTTTCTGATAACTTAAACCCAGTGGTTTCTGTTCATCAAACCTTCTGGCCCACAACATGATTGGGGTTAGAATCTTTCACCTTTATCAGATTGGAATTTTATAAGAAGCAGCACTATCCTCAAAAGTACCAGTTGCTAAATGTATCCAATCTCTTAGAATCAGAAGCTCCCTTCCCGTTTCACTTTCTTGTCACATTTTATCTATCCTATAATCTCATGATCTCATGTATGTTATCTTATGTGCCACCCTCCACCCCGCATTGTCCTGTGAAGGAATTGTCATCTGCTTTCTAGTTTTCAGATGAGGAGATTTACTTGAATGTTAGGCACTTTTGCCACTGAGTAGGAGTTATACTATAGAGATACAGAGAATAACGGCCAATGGATCAGGAATGGACGGCTGACACCATCCCCACCCACCAATAGAATACGTGTGGCTGTCTTGAGAATTCAAATAAAAAACTACAAGATTATAGTCAGCTGGTTATAGGTATTAGAAATGAAATGACTGCTTTAGAGTGTGAGAGACTGAAAAAAGCTGTTGCTAAGTCATAGCCAGTATGGCCAATCAATAGACATTGGATAAGGATGTGAAACAAAGCTGACACATCAAAGTCAGAGAGAAGATAATGGGAAAGAAATCAAGAGGATTAAAAGATGAGGATAAAGAAAGGATGGAAGGAAGGCAGGAAATGGGAGGAAGGGGAGAGGAGTGGAAGGGAAGAGGGAAGGGGAGGGGAGAGAAGGAGGGAGAGAGAAGGGGAAGAGAGTTACAGGAGAGAGGGAGAAAGCAAAGGCTAAGGAAAGGAAGAAGACATAGATCTTGTTCCAGTAGAGCCCTAGGTCTTACTGAACTTGGCTTCTTGGTCTCAAAAGTGATGTGCATCGGGGAGGCTCACTCTAAATCTCCTTGGCTTATGCTAGCCTAGATGGGCAGAGACACAGCAAAGCTGCCTTATCTACAACAGCACAGTACTGAAGTTCACTTGTATCCACTGCTCATGACCAGGTGGAAATAGTGGGCTTTCTCTTTCTTATGAGTACACACACTTAATATGCGGGAGACAGAATGTATTCACCCACATTAGGTCTTATCTACAGATATATCTGCTGCTGTTATGTCTTCAAATGCACTATTGTAATAATTCATTTGGAAAAAATCTTTGAAAATTATCTAAATAAAAATAGCTTTAAAAAATGAGAGACTCTTGAAAAAGTAGCTGAAATTTCTCAATATTGTTTGCAACCAAAACCAATCTGTAGATCTTATCTAGCAGAAAATATTAAAACAGATAGCCACATAATTTGAAACAGGACCAATTCAACAGAAGCCAAATTTTATGTATTGAGCCAATGGGTTAAGCAAGAAAGGTACTGACATGTCTTTAGGACCTGTGGCTTGTTACTGTATGTCATTTCTGACAAAGGATATAATATGTAACATTTTCTCACACATTTATTTAATGAAATTCTCACATGAATTTAATGAAATCCTCACACATATCTTGTGAAGACAGCATCACCCTCTTTCAGAGTTGGGGTATTTAAGTGCCAAGTGTCAAGTCTAGGGACGCAGATTTTGAATTATAAATTCACTTTTACTCAGAGGCAAGAGAGGCTAGAAAAACTGCCTTTCATATATAAAATTGTAGAGAATGAGAATCTCTAGGGCAATGAAAAATACTCATGGCAATACACAAATCTATTAATCTTTTTTGTTTTCTTCTCAAGTATACCAACCACATATTTCTCTTCCCACATGTGCAAACATGCATTCACACACACACACACACACACACACACACACACACACACACACACACACACACACACAAAGAGAGACAGAGAGAGAGGGGGGGAGGGCAGAGAGAGACAGAGACAGAAGCAGAGACAGAGACAGATGATTGATTTACTACACAATCTGTTAAATTCTAATTACAATGATAATGAGTTTTCTATTATACTTCTCTTATGAAAAACTATGTCACTAAGCATTAATGGACCTCACCTGGAAATTTTATATGGCTGTGTGGTAGCTGTGTATAATCTAGAACCATCCCTCAGAAGGCATCTCATTATAGCAGAAATTCCATCTCAAGAGTGGATTCCAGAAACAGAAAAATCATTGCAATGAGTATGACATGCTTGTTTCTTCCAGCATCATTTGTCTCCACAAGGAACAAAGCCATTTGACTTCATATACTAGAAGACTTTAAACATAGAAACTGAGTCTAATATCATCAGATTGTTGGTCCAGTGTTTGGTGACTGTGATGAAGACATTGTATAGTGATAGACTAACAAATTGTTGCACTTTTATGACCTAAATCCTGTGTTTAGTCCTAAGAACCATAACAATGCATTGAGAATAGTTCAGAAGAAACCAAGAATCATGAGACTCTGAGCAAAAAGTTACAGACCATTGCATATAATATTTCCATTTCACATATGAATACGTGGTCCATAGAACATATTATTAGGAGGTGTGGCCTTATTGGAGCTTTGTTGGAGGAAATGTGTCACTGGGGTTACAGAGCTTGAGGTCTCGGAAGCTCAAGCTAGTTCTCTGCCTGCTGTCTTTGGATACAGATGTTGAATTCTCAGCTCTTTTTCTATGTCTTCAGGATTCCTGCTGTGATAATAATAGACTAAACCTCTGGAACAGTAAGCAGGTGCCAATTAAATGTTGTCCTTTGTAAGAATTGTCATGGCCATGTTGTATCTTTACAGCAATAGAACCCTAACTAAGACACAAGGGGAGCTGGAGCTTCCCTAGATCCAAAAGAACTCTTGACATCATAACTTCAATGCCTTGGTAATGAAAAGGTTCCCTCTCAGACCTTCTTCAGATCCAGGTAAGACTCAAGGTTAGTAACACTTTACTCCTTCCTGTTGGATACACACAGATAATAGCCCAACTATCAGGATGAAAGTAAGACACTGTTTCTAGATGAAACTATATGAAGTGACCTATCATGTGTGCTATTTGCATAGCCTAACTTCTAGAAAATTCTTCCTAGTTGTAGATCCAGACTAATAGACAGGCTATACGTTATAAAAGTTGGAAGGCTTGTATTTGGAGGTATGTGATTATCTCCATTCTCTCTGAGCAACAGAATCTACCTTTTTATGATCAAAGACTTACTGTCTTTGCTTCTATTAAAAAGATAGTAAAGATTTTATATCAAATTAATACCTTGTTCAGATGCTGAGACAACTAAGAAACCATCTAAGAAATCAACTAAGACAACTAAGAAACCATCACAGAAGTAAAGAACATTGAACATTTAGCCAATGCCTTTATGCTAGTATTTGTGGAAATGTCTAAGAAACATTATCCCAAAGTAGACTGATCATCTGTGCCCTATAGTTCCCAGGTAAGTCTATTCAGAAAGGAGGTAGTAGTTTTCCAGGAATCTACAATGGGTCTATATGTTCAATATGCCACATGAGTGTCTTTAAGACTAAATCTACTGAATAAATACAAACCACAGAATTATCACTGTGAACAACGGAGCAAAGCAGCACAAATCACTTCCACTCTTAACCCCAAAAGTACACGGAAAATGCTGGGTATTTTTGAAAAGTTTAAGTAATCCACTACAATTTTAAACTCTGAACATCAAGAACAAAACCCATGCTATTCTTGGGTGCCCTCAGACCTTTGTATCCCTCAGCCTCCTGTGACTTTTAGAAGGCAGCTTTGTGTCAGAAGCAATCTGTGCCTCCTAACATCTTCCTGAGAGCCTCTATCAATGTTTTAAAATCTGTTGTGATGTATTAATTATTACACCTTTCCTATTTCCAAAAGGGATGGTATCGTGAGTGTTAGTCACGGATGGAACTTGAAATAAAGTCACCCAGTGTGACTGTGTGTGTTAATGGCCAACCCTAAAGCTGAGATGGCCACTGCACAGATCTGATGGGCTGGATTCATCTGGCAGATAGACTGACTCTGGTTGGCAAAAAGACACAAAAGAATGACACATAGCATTGGTTAAAGAGACAGGAGATAAGCTTTTAGAGGGAACAAGGAGAATGTCTCCAAGGTACTCTGGAGAGTCTCTGGCTCCTCTTAACATTTGCTGTAACCCAGGAAACTCAGCTTGCCCAGGTTGATCATCCTGGTCCTCCTTTAATAATTATACATCTTCCTTGATCCTCGAGGCTTCTTCTTCTTCATCCTCTCCTCATCTTTCTCTTTCTCTCCAGGAGAGTTTATGAAGATTGAATTAGTTAGAGGCTAGCATGTTAATGAAGCATTCTTTCTGAAACTCTGGCCTGAGAAGGCAAATATTTGAACTAAGGAACTAAGATCCAAGATCTGCAGGCCACCTATCACTGTTACTAAATGACTGCCACAACATGTCATGCAAGCATACTGGAATTCTTCCACAGGTATAATTGGAGCAGACTATGACTGACTAATTAAAGACATGTAAAATACCATGAATATTAAAACATAAATATAAGCCAAGTATCCATGTACAATCCATTCACATTAAATTCTTGTTCAACTCTCCTTTGAAAAGCATTGTTACAGATTTTAAAAGTGTTAAGTTAAAATTATTACTAAGGAATACATTCAGAGAGCAGACAAAAGTTTCTTCTTCTCTTTGAAAAGTTTTCTCTTAATTTTGAATAAATAAAACAAAAGAAACTTGATGGACAGGGCCTGGAATTCTGAGTTTTATTCCAAGATCTGTCCCTCATGCTGTGATTCCCACAAAGCATTTGGTAGTTTTTTTGGCACAATTATACATCTTATCTTATTAAAATAATAAATTAATAGCATTGTAATTCATAAGAAAAATATATTGTGGTGACATGTACCATGTTGCTTTTGAAACACAAATGATCATTCAACTGATTTGTTCTTTTTATTGTTGCCTCTTGTATTGCGTTATGGGTCTAAGTTTTTTTAAACTGATTATCTTTAATGCCATTAAAGATAATGCACTTATACACCTGTGACTGAGAGGCCATGGCCTTGCATACACATACTGACACCCTCTATATCAGTGAAGTATACTAAGCAGGAGTGACAGAAAACTCAACTGTGTTAGTCCAGGAATTTGACTTCTGAGGGTGTTCTCTTTCTCTGTGGAAGAGAAATGTGGTGATTTGAATATGCTTGGCCCAGGGAGTGGCACTATTAGATTTGGTATTGTTGGAGTAGGTGTAGCTTTGGAAGAAGTTTGTCACTGTGAGCCTGAGCTTTGAGATCCTTCTCCTAGCTGCCTGAATATAGTCTTCTCCTGTTTGCTTTCAGAACAAAACACAATATAGGTCTAAGATTTTAAAAACTGGGGAGCTCAGGTGAGCCTGCCACGAGGTTCTCACGAGATCTGCCGTCTCCATCCCAAGCGCCTGTGTCTGGCAGAGCTGGTGTGAGAAGAAGAGACAATCCTTCCCTGCTGCCGTGATAATCAAGAGTTTTGGCCAGACCTTTGGGTACACATTGGGATAGTGAAGAGCCCGGCGAAAAGCACAGACTATGGCGCTGAAACGGATTAATAAGGAACTTAGTGATTTGGACTGTGACCCTCCAGCACAATGTTCTGCAGGTCCAGTTGGAGATGACATGTTTCATTGGCAAGCCACAATTATGGGACCTAATGACAGCCCATATCAAGGTGGTGTATTCTTTTTGACGATCCATTTTCCTAGACTACCCCTTCAAACCACCTAAGGTTGCATTTACAACAAGAATTTATCATCCAAATATTAACAGTAATGGCAGCATTTGTCTTGATATTCTAAGATCACAGTGGTCTCCTGCTTTAACTATTTCTAAAGTTCTTTTATCCATTTGTTCACTGCTATGTGATCCAAACCCAGATGACGCCTAGTGCCAGAGATTGCACGGATCTATAAAACAGACAGAGATAAGTACAACAGGATATCTCGGGAATGGACTGAGAAGTATGCCATGTGATGCTACCTTAAAGTCAGAATAACCTGCATTATAGCTGGAATAAACTTTAAATTACTGTTCCTTTTTTGATTTTCTTATCCGGCTGCTTCCCTATCAGACCTCATCTTTTTTAATTTTATTTTTTGTTTACCTCCCTCCATTCACTCACATGCTCATCTGAGAAGACTTAAGTTCTTCAAGCTTTGGACAATAACTGCTTTTAGAAACTGTAAAGTAGTTCAAGAGAACAGTTGCCCAAGATTCAGAATTTTTTTTTTAAAACTGGAGCATGTGTATTATGTGGCCAATGTCTTCACTCTAACTTGGTTCTGAGACTATGCCAATCCTCACTGCTCTAACATGCTGAAGAAGCCATCCGAGGGGGAGGGAGATGGATGCTCAGCTGTCACATCAAAGGGGGCAGCATTATTCTAGCAGCATCCATTCTTGTTTAAGCCTTCCACTGTTAGAGATTGAGGTTACATGATATACTTTATACTCATAACTGATGTGGCTGGAGAATTGGTATTGAATTATAGCATCAGCAGAACAGAAAATGTGATGTATTTTATGCATGTCAATAAAGGAATGACCTGTTCTTGTTCTAAAAAAAAAAAAAAGATTTTAAAAACTGATTATCTTCAATGCCATTGCAGAAAGAAACACATTTATATACCTGTGTACCTGTGACCAAGAGGTATATAAGAGAACTCTCAGCTCCTCCAGTGCCATGCCTGCCTAGATGTTGCCATCCTCCTGCCTTGATAAGGGGCTGAACCTCTGAACCTACGAGCTAGCCACAATTAAATGTTTTCCTTTATAAGAATTGCCTTGATAATGGTATCTCTTCACAGCAATGGAAACCCTAACTGAGACAGAAGGTGACACCACAAAGAACTGTCACAAAGAAAAAAATGAATGGGGCTGAGCTACAAAAAAACTAATACTATAATAGTCCTCATCATCCACAGTTTCAACTACCTATGGTTGATTTGGTACTTTAGAAGAAAGACTACATTTATCTTACTTTCATTATGATATACTAAGTCATACTATTTTGTCAATGTTCGTTATTATTTTATAGTACCTAACAAATAAACTTATCTATAAACTTTGTGTTGTGTATGTTTGAGAAAGACAGAGTATGAAGATTCTCATTCTGTATGTTCATTGATTTTTCTCATCATTAAGAACAAATACTCAATAAGAACCATCCTAGAAGAAGGGCAGTTTAGTTTGGTTTACAGTTTGAGAAGGCACAATCCATCTCAGCAGAGGAAGGAGGGGTGCAGGAGTGGCTTGTTACTATGGCAACAGGAAGATCAAGTTAACACATTTATCATCAAGATAGGAAGCAGATAGATTAAGGGTAAGCTGGAACCAGATGTTAAGCTTGAAGGCCTACATCTTAGTGACCTTCTTCCAGCTAGGCCTAAACTGCAAAAGGTCTCCCAGCATCTCCACTAGCAAGGTATTAACTATTCAAACATATGAGCCTTTGGAGATACTTCATATCAATTACCTAGAGGCTGGGGTAAAAAGCTATAAAGTGACACTCATGCAGGAAGAGTGAACTGAATTGATCAGCTTTGTAGCACACAAACAGAATAGCAACAACCCTATGGCATCAATGTGGTTCTATTTAATTACTAACCATCTCAATGGCTCAGTCTCATTTTGTATTTATTTTGTATCTGAAATTAGCACCTAGATAGAAATGATTAGACAATGTAATTGTCTGTAATTTGTAGCCTATCTAATGCAATACCAAGTATTTGGCAGATACCAGACTAAGATGGTTTTAATTATCCAGTGATTCCTTGATATTTTAATTTATCAAGAAGAATTGAGTATGGACTATCTCAACATCATAGAGCTGAGACAAGCCTTTGGGAACGGTATCAAAAGGGTCACTTAAGGACCACTAATATATATACCTTACAAGTTCGATAAATTGGGTAAAGAGAAGATGGCTGGAAAGATGGGGTGAAGCTATTGTCAGGGGTAAATAAGACAATTGCAGTGATGAAGGTGAGCCAACACATATCTTAATTCCCTGCATCAACCCTCAAACCCTTGATTTTTATAGCGTCTTCTAAAAGGAGTTATATACATAGTCACAAAATTTGGGGTTACTGTTTCCCTATTATGGATGAAAATGTGTTTTGTGGTTCCTTGATTCTATTAAGGGGTCATTCCCATTGACCTGGTGGGTAAAGGGCACCCAACAACTCAACACTAGTCTGCATAAACCTCCATAGAAATAAAATACAGAAAATCCCTTGGAAGTAACATCTTCTGTTTTGAAGAAACTGTGGGATGTAACCTGACAGATAAGAAAATATAAGAGAGGAGAAGAGGGCCAAATTTAGCAAGACAATGGAAAAAGACAACATACTAGAAACCTCAGTCTGGTACCAGCTGGATCATGTTCCCAACACAGCACCCAAAACTATCCTCTGAAAGCCTAGGCCTGCTGCCTCTGTGTAGGTAGCTCATGTCTGTCAGACTATACACTCATTGCCCTGAAGTCTGAAATCACTGAAAACTAACTTGAGATGTTATATGGTTGCATAGTTCAATCACTTTCAAGAACACAAAGAAATTCAATTAGGTTAACAAAAAAGTCTTGTTTTTTTGAGACCCGCTTTAATGAGAGGAAAACATTTGTATGATCATTGGATGGATGTGCTCATAAGTGGCAATGCTAAAATTCAAATTCTTAAGCTGCTTATTTACATGAAATGAAGGATAATGAGTCTGTTTATTGGATGCAGCCTCTCTACTGCTTATTATGCTGCTGATGACCACAATATCTCTGAATGTGAGAATTTGTGCCTTCCAATACTTTCCTGATAGCAAGGAATTAGACTCTTACTGTTTTATAGTAGAAAGAACACAGAATATATTTCTGATTTCTCCTTTGCAGAGAACCAGGAACAAAGTAATAAGCATCTTGAAGAATATAGAATGCCCCTCCACCCTGCCAGGCCTCCCCACTCCCTGGGGCCTCAAGTCTCTCTAGGGTTTGGTGTGTCTTCTCCCACTAAGGCCAGCCCAGGCAGTCCTCTGCTATAGATGTGTCAGGGGCCTTGGACCACCTCATGTATGCTTCCTGGTTGGTGGCTCAGTGTCTGAGAGATCTCAGGGGTCCAGGTTAGTTGAGACTGCTGGTCTTCCTATGGGGTTGCCTTTCTCCTCAGCATCTTCCATAGGGTAAGAAAGGCAAGAATTTGGAACTTTGAAACAAATATTTCTAGTGACATTGGGATTAAACAGATATTGCAAACTCAGCTACACATAGAACCACAGCAAAAAATATAAACCTGCTAAGGGGTTTGGACAAGGTTGGGTTTGAAAGAGTTCACGATCTCCTCATAGGGACCCTGTCAGAACTCACTAGGAAATAACAAATGTCAGTGCTATGATAATTCAGCAGTGGTAAGCAATCTAGCTTGGGACCTGCTCCCAGTAGCATCTGCCCCAGTAACTGCTTCACTTTCATCCAATGCATGGAAATAAGAAGGTTTGCCAATAACATGAAACAGCCACAGGCAGACTTTAGCTTACATCTGAGAAATGGAACTTTCCTTACCTATGAGAGCCTGAGGGTAATTTCCAGACCCTTATTGGCAAACTCACAAAGAAAACACCAGAAGCAATGGTCAAAGTTCCCTTATGTGGAATGTGAAAAAATACTCTTCTTAAACACTTAGAGCAAAGTTCTTTTATTCCTCTGGTTTACAATGCATCAATCCAAAAATGTATCGGCATATTGAGAGATAAGTTTGTGTTCTAAATATAACAACTGATTAAAAGACACTGTAACTACTTGGACAAATCACTGGAGACTGTGAATCAAGTGAGATCTGATATTAAACCTGCTTCACATCGTGTGTGTGTGTGTGTGCGTGCATGTATGTGTGTGTGTGTGTTTCTACAGAATGATAATAAGCACACAGTACAGAAAAAAACCAAGGAATTCTTTTGCTTTTTGAAATTTCAAAGGCTGCAGTGTGGTTAATATAAATGAGGTGCAAACTGCCAAGGAAAAAAGGCCAACTTTGAATACAGAAAGGCACTCTGGAATATATAGCACTAAAATATTTTAAGACGAAATGTTTCTATAAATTTGTGCCACAGAATTACCACAGCATCCTCTGCTCTATTGCAGATGATGGCGAGCCCTGCCTCACACAGTCTGAACAGCCCATTTATCACGTCCATGAGAGGGAATTCCAAATAGCCATTTCTATGCTCCACTACATCTCTAAACCCTAACCCTTTCTCTCAAATTGTGTTTTCCCTTTGCTATGCTATTTCTTATTCACCAACCATTCTTCTCTCCCCAAAGTGCCTCAAAAAAATAGCAAACTATTCCCTCGTGGTTACCAAATCTGATTTATTCCTTCAATTCTCTTAAATATTATTTCTTCTATATTTCCACAAGAATTAGCTTTAAGCCTGACATCCAGCTACTGCACTGGTTTCATCATCTTTATCCTTCCAACTATTTATCTCAATTCCTGATTTAGTTTTTATATGCTAATAGTGAGTTTCTTAAAATACCACTCAATAAAGCATCAGTTACTGGTGATAACCTATGATTCAATTTAGGCCCACATTTAAGAATGCATTTGCTGTTGAAATTTTAACTGGCCTGTGGAATAAAACTGACTTGGGGTTTACTAAGAAGATCATGACTTACCAAACGCCTGTACATAGCAACTATAACCAAGCCTAATAAGAATGCATCCATACATTTTCAGGCTTGAGGCTTGGTCCTTACATCAAGTCATCTCTTTTCCTGGACAAGATTTTCTATTTAGAAAAGACTAATTATTACGCATATCACAAACCCAGGTCCTTCCTTGATCTCTTGGATAGAAAATTGGAAAATCAAATTATTTTAGGTTCCATTTTATTTCAATATATCTGAAGGCCAATTATACAGAGCCGGCATTAAGGGCACAGTGCCTCTCAAGTTGTGTAGTTACCTCTGATGTTAACAGCTAGTAGTTAAATTCTCATATACTGAGTACTCTCAAAATAGAATGTGCCTTTGTGATCTCCCTATTATGTGACTCACACTGAACATTTTATAACTCGATGAAGCTACAGATGATGGTATCTCTGCATTCTGATAGGGAACACTGCTGAAGACAACTGCCAAAACTAATGCTGCCTTTTCCATCTGAAATAATATAAGAAATAAATCTTCAAAACAGCTGCCTTCTTGTCTCTGCCACCAATGAACTGCATCATCTGGAGCACAAGCAAATAACCCTTTATAAAACAAGTACTCTCTTACAGTTTTACCATGTATATTTCAAATGTTCAAATTAAACTTATGAATGTAAGGACTATCTTAAATTACCGTTAAAGGTAAGGCTTCCCATCAAGAAGAATGCAACATTTAAAAGCTAGTTTGGGGTTTCAATATCAAGTGTCCTCCATCCTTTTAGAAATGAAAAGAGATGGTGCCTGTTTGGCTCTAGCTGTGTATATAGCATATGTATAGCAGTTATGCTCACCTATGTAAGAGTAGTCACCACAGGATTCTGAGAGACTGGTCAGGCCAGCAACTCCCAACCATTTCACTCAAAACAGTCAAATTATTCAGTCACCAACACTCTTCAACGCTACCAGCTTTGGGATTAATTCCATTCACGTTCACCTTGGTTCTTGCCCTCCAGATTCAAGTAATGTCAGAGTCATTTGAACAACATTAAACTTCCTACCATAACCATAAATATCCCAAGGACAGTACTCTGCCCCTGTATGGAGGCTTTGGCAAGTGATCAGCAGCAAACCAGGAATGGAAATGGGTCATCTACTGAAGAAGGCACACATGTCTATGGCTATTTCTTTAAAGATGCCATTCATCCTTCCTGATGAAGGTCTTGAACTCACTAGAATGTGAAGACTTGGGTACACATCTGTGGTCACTGGAACATTATCAGTCTAGGAGGAAACTCCTCAAGGAAGGGTCCTACAAAATGGACAGTCAGAAATATGCATAAAATTGCTGTCAAATGCACAATTTGTAACTGCATATTGTCATGTTAAGATTATAAATTAGTGAGAAAGAGAGAGGTAGAGACAGAGACATAAATATATAGAGACAGGAAAAAGGATGATGGAAATTTTCAGCAGCATCACTAGATGTCAGAGGGACTGGGTAAATCTCTCATTCAATTTGTGAAACATCTATGTTCCTGAATAATGAAAACCTCAGCCATGATGAAGAAATAGTTCTTGGCTGGGAGAAAAACTGGAAGCCAACCTTCTGGAAGATCAAGATGATATGGCAGCAGTAGAATAGAACTGAACATCCATCAGTGAGACAAAAGAATCCGAATTCTCCCCATAGTCATTTAATACCCACTCTTAGTAAAGGGACAATGGTTCAGAAAAATGACTGTGCAAAAAATTGAAAAAGAACTTATGACGAGTGTTAAGTAAACTATAATAAAATTGATATATGACTAATGGTGACCTCAGGAGACAGGAAAACTGTAGCTGACTAATGAGAATTTGGAACTGATATAATGCAGTCTATAAAATGAAACACTCAATTAGATGTGAAAAGGCTTTCACAAGATACAACACTCTCTTCTAATAATCCTTTATAGGAGTAGATAGATACAGACCAATAGATACACACACACACACAAACACATGCACACATGCATGCATGCACATATACATACACACTTTCATTCATTCTTAGAAAATCATTAATAGTCTTACTAAAACCAAGAAGAAGGCAGTTAAGCTTAATATACTTTAAATTCATATACTAACATTGAACTGCAGATATGAACCAATGTAATTAGATATGAAAAAAGAAATAAAAGTATGTTTGTAAATGACATGAATGTATATCCAAAAAATGCCTGTAGAATCAATGGTAAACTATGAAAATAAAAAAGTATTAGGCAATTATCAAACCCTATATGCAAAGATAAATATTTCTTACATAAGTAATTTATAAGGATAGTATATAAGAGAAAACTTCATTCAAAACAACAATAAACATACTCATAAATTAAAATATACAATCAACTTACAAATACTCATGAAATGAAATGATTTTTAATTTAGAAAACTTTAAAAGATATACACAAGAATGAGTCAACTACTTTTGTAATTGTCTTTATTGTCCTAAATATTGAGATCTCAGATTTCTCAAAATTAATCATTGGCTTAATGTGATAACCATAAAAATCTTTTTCCCAAAGATAGATAACTATATTCAAAGGATAAAATAATTATATATAAGTAGCTTTATAAGCAGCAGAAAGAGCTCTAGGGGAAACAAAGCTCTCCGAGGTATTGAAATATGATACAATGTTCCCTTTAACCTAACAGAGTGTGGGTGCTGGTGTGTGACTACACAGAGGAGGCAGAATAAGAGGCCCAAAATAGAGCCAACAACTTCTGGGAATGTAGCACATGATCAAGGTGACATCTCAAACCGCTAGGGCCAAGATATACTCTTAAGTACTGTTTGAGTAATTGTTCAGCCATCTGGAAAATGATAATAATAGATCTATTCTTCATGCAATATGCTAGAATAAACTCAAAGTGCATGAAAAATGAATTTAAAAATGAAACTGTCCAAATAGTAGAGGGGAAAATGGGTGAATCATCCTGTGTAATCCATGTATCAGGTACTGCTTTCCAAATGTGATACAAGATCCATATTCTAGAAAATTATCCATTATAACGTTGGCTGAGGGCATGTAAGATGCTTTATATGGCAAAATTAAGAAGTTAAAAAAATTAAAAGAGAATCTGTAGACTAAGAGCAAATAGTTGCAAATCTTATCTTTCACAAAGAAGATACAATGAGTATAAAAAATACTTAACATAAAATCAGTCAAAACGTTCACCTTCTGGCTCCATTAGTGTGGGAGAAGAGAACAATCATGTCATTGAAAATTGTTTTGCAAGGAAATAGGGGCAAGCTGCAATTCTGCAGTGTGAAGACAAGGTGGTAGGTGGTAAGGCCAGTTTGGAAGCCTTTTGAGTTTCTCATAAACCTATGATGAAATGCAACAACCTCTGAGTTCCCTCTAATAAAAACAACAACACATGTTCACAGAAGTAGGGCATATTAATATTTTAATGCCAGACAAACTGTGGTAGAACCATATATTTAAGTATCACTTAAAAATACAATAAACAAAAAAATACAATAAACTGTTGACTCATATAGTAACAAAGTTGAACTGACTGCTAGAATAACACAAAATCAAAATACTAAAATGCATATTTCAAACAAAGGACAGGAAACATTGAAAATAATGTTTTGCATAAACATGGTAAAGCTGTAGAGGTAAAGAGTCCCATACAACAATCCTTCAGGTGATAAATTTGTTCCTCTTAAGAATTTGGTTTAGCGTTTCTGAAACTATATGTGTGAAAAGTAATGTGAAAATTCACTGTAGTTAAAGGAAGCACGCTCATCACTGACTGAGAAAAAAAAATCCTAGCAAAGACATGATAAAAGTAAAAATAAACCTAGAGGTTCTCCCCTGGGCCAAAGATACCAGCCTGTACTATTATATATATATATACTACAGTGAGAATTTTGGTTTCTTTGAAAACATAAAAATACTGTGATAATGTGTTTTCTTTTTAATCCCATGTATGGTATATAGGGTTACTTCAGCTGACCATGATTTGCCTCATGCTCTGTGGGAGTGTGACTCGTGAGCATCAGATACTCTATTCAAGAGTGTGACATTTGAAATTCTGGGGACTGTTCAGAGGATATATAAATGCTAGATCTCTGAGAGGTGGGTTTGGTGGTGGTGGTGGGTTGGGGTTGGTTGTTGGTTGCTGTTGGTTGCAGTTTGTTAAGTAGTCAAGAGCAAAAAAAAAAAAAGAAGAAGAAGAAATTAGATATCTTGGTGGTGTGAAGGTCAAACTTGCCTCCAAGACTGGACACCCCTAGTCAGCAGGAAGTAGTCTAACAATAATGTCATCCCCTTACCCCGCTATCCTTTTTTTCTCTTGTAACCATTGTTAGGGAGTTGAGAGGGTAGAAAAAGCACAAAGAATGGTGGAAGAGAAAAAGAACCCACAGGCTACAATATACATCATAAAGGGTAAAGAATCGGTGCGAGGCATGTGTTCATATGCATACCTAAATTTTTTTTCCTATTGACAATGACCAAAATCAGGAACAAAACAGGGAATGAGCACCCTTAGCAAGCAGACCTTTCACTGAAGGAAAGAAATAGCTCGGTATTGGAGAAAGATACCAATACATCTATGGTGAAGTATAGAAGTAATAAATGAGTATAGCAACACTACAGGTATAATTGCTGTAGGCAAGAACCACAGAATGGTTATTCCACTACAGGCAGTTAGAGTAGACACAGAACATTTGCATAGGACTTAATTCATCTTCTACCACACATTTGCTATTTTTAATCAAGCAACAATAACTTCAAAGAAGCCTGTCAGACATGACTTTAACTAAAAAAATGAAAATTATAATTACAAATAATATGACATTATTACCATGTCCCCCCTATATGAAACTGAAAAGAACACACTATTGCTATGGTAGAATTTTTATGACTCAAAACATTAATCGAGTCACTAGAAAATATCAGACAAGTAGTATACTTCAAATTATGCAGATGATGAAAGACAAGGAAAGATGTGAATCTACCAAAGATTGACGAAAAGAAGGCACTATGACCAAATGCAATATATGATCGCAGGAAAGAAAACAGATGTTAGCGAAGATTTGGATAAAATACTGTTTAGTTTAAATATGTACCAATGTTAATTTCTTAGCCTTAAATATACATAAAAATTACCAAAACTAAGTGGAAGGTAAGAAAAACGATTTATGAGAACATTTTATTTTAATCTATGAGAATAGTTTTGTAACACTTCCTATTAAATAAACAAAATAAACATCATAAACCAAGTCAAAACTGAGAAAATAATTTAAAGACATTCATGTAAATATTTAATCTAAATATTAAAGAGAGAATTGCTCAGAAGAATCTTATGACATTGGCATGAAATGAATATACCCTTTTAAATAATTTCATAAGAAAATTCATAAAGATAAAAGGTTAGTATAAATTCATATTCAGCCTCAACCCACTAAAGAAAAACATTCAATTAAGACTATTCCCTGTAGCAATGAGCACATTCAATATTCAGAAGACTTTTCAAAACATTTACCTGTAGAATGAACCAAGGAACCGGGGATCTTGGAAGGAATAGATGAGCACAGCAGGGGTACATTAAGTTTAAGATGAGCTTGACTCATTTTAGAAAGCAAAAAAGTACCAACGTTATTTTTAAATGATGAAACTATTGTAAAAGAAAGAAATATGTAGCTCCAAACAGTACACACTGAGCATATATGGAACAATCCAGAAGTCAAATAAAAGAACACAATTTACTATAAAGCACCTAATATACAGGAATCTATTGTTCCAAGCTAACCAGATAGAATACAGTTGATGGATAGAATGATAAATGATAGCCTGGTAGACAGAGTGAGGAAGCCCTTCTAAAACATAACAAGAACCAGTGAATATGGTAATATAGGAAATCAAGCACCTTCGTGTTGGTATAATGTTATTGTGCAATGTGTAAAGATTATCCTTGTATTATTCAAATGATGATTTTTATACCCCTATATCTGCTTGAAAAACTTTGCTCCCCAATTATTCTCTGATTGGTTAATAAAGAAGCTGATCAGCCAATGATTGAGACACACACACACACACGCACACACACACACACATACAGAGAGAGAAACAGAGACTGGAGGAGGAGGGAGAGCGGGAGACACTATGAGAAAACAGCTCTAGCAGAAAAAACCATAAAATGCAAATATGTCCAGGATTTTGGCTGGGAGGTACATAGACTATTATAGAAGAGTAAAATATAGTAGTACTTCTCAGATGTTGTGCCCTTAAAGCTTGCTAAATAAATAAAATGCTCCAGTTTCAATTATTTCGGAGCTAGCTGGGTTAAGAGAGAAACAGAAGCAATTATAAAATAATTAATACTTTTAAACCATCCATGGTATAAGAAATGTCAATAAACATTAAAACTAGCAGGGGAAAGATGGTGAAAATTGAATATTTGATTGGACTTATACTTTTTTCAAAAGATGCCCAAAATTACAAGATTAAAAATCAGTGTTTATAACATTGGAGAAATATGAAATCTGAGGTTTAAAAATCCTTAAAAGAAAATAGTATCACATCACTGAACTCCCAGACTTCTTCAATTGGATTCAAAACACACTAGCTTGTAATAAAAACTATATTTATTGAATTTGTGAATTTACCAGGAGATTAAGTGCAGAATGGGAACGAAATATTCACAATAAATATGTTTAACAATGGATTTAACCAGAAAAAAAATATATATACATATATATATACATACATATGCATATATATATGTATATATATGTATATGTATATACATATACATATATATATATATGTAATTTGTTCCTATGGTTCAAAACTGAGGAAAACATCCAATTCAAGTTTTAAAATGGCAAAAGATTCGAGTAGACAAATCACAAGAGAAGTGTGAATTTTTATTAGCAACACAAAATATGCTTAAGTTTATTAATCATCAGGGAATAGAAAGTTAAAGCTCCAGTTACATCATATACTTCCAGGAACGCCTTCCACTGAAAAGTTGAAGAGTGTTGGCAAAAGTGTGAAGAAGCTCGAATGCTATGTACTTAGCACAATTTTCTTAAAATGTTTATTAAAAAGACTTAGGAGCCAAAAATTGCTCAGTGGTAAATGGTACTTGCAACCAAGCATAGTGACATGAGTTTGATCCCTCAAGCCCATATGGTAGGAAAGAACCAATACCTACAGATCATCCTAACACACACACACACACACACACACGCACACACACATGCAGACTGACACATACATACACATGAGAGAAAGAAAAGTATAAAATTTAATAAGAAATTTAAAGACAATAATTGTACCATTAAGTATATTTTTCAAAAAATGTAAAGTATATATCATTTTAAAGAGTTAGACAAAAAATACACAACATTTTTAAGAAAATATTGAGTATGGGAATAAACGTCTACCACTAGATGCATCAACAGATTACATTCAAATATGTATACAAAAGAGTACTACTTATTGCTAACAAGGAAGAAATTCTTATCACATAAAGCAAGAGTGAATCTCCAAAATACCAAATGATATAATTGAAATCTGTTCATTTTAGTGCATGCAATTAAATGTGCACTTAAAAATTGAAACTGATCTGTGCCACATATGAGTCAGTAGGTGGCAGAGGAGAGAGGCTGTGTCCCCTCAATGTTCTGACCTATGAACATCTGAATGATTAGTAGCCTAACAGTCCCTGAACAAACAAGCCTAAGCTGGCTACCAGTCTGGTTCCAAGGGGTTCTGACAAGGAGCTAGCCTGAGATGACCACCAGTCAAGTGACATGTGGGCCTAAGGGGAAGAGCAGATCATGCCTGACATGACCCCTTTCCAGGGCCATGATGAACAAGCAGGATATAGCTGGTGAGACCACTATTCAGACAACGTCAAACATCAGAGACCCTGGGTACCACTAAGAGGGACAAGTAAGTGGTGGAGAAATGGAAGAGAAAGAGAAGAATGTGTGTATCATGAAGAGAGGCAGAACTGGAGGAGACTTGTGGGTAGTAAGAAGCACTCTGATGTGAGTAACCAGTGACATCACTGGGAACCATGGTGGGGTCTTGGCTTGTGGTACTACCAGGGTCCATGTCTGGATCCATGGCCCTACAGCAGCAGGAGTCTGTTACCACCAAAGACTAAGCAGACATCCCTGGTCTGGGCTGTTGCCTGGGGACATGTTGATGTCTGAGGGCTGTGCAGAATTTGCCTCACTCTTTACTTGGGCTTTGTGAGAGAGCTGGCCCTGGAGGCATGAGAGTAGAAGAGCTGGCTCCACCCCTAGCCTGCTGTAGTACTTGGAGGGCAGGCTCTCACACGTTGCAGGAGTTGCCAGTTAGCTGGCTCCTGAGGATAGAAGCATGGGAGATCTGGCCCTCCTTCCCCTTCACCCATCACCACCTGTGGCAGTTAGGAGACCTGGCCCTGTGGTCATGAGAACAGGAGAGCTATCCCTGCTCCTGACCATCTGCAGCACTTCAGAAAGCAGACAGGCCCTGAATCTCTCCTGGGCAGCAGAGTAGAGCTGACTCTGGCGGTCAGAGAACAATCCTGAGGCTGTGAATATGGGTTAGCCAGCCCTTACTTTTGTCAGCTGGGCAGTGGTTTGAACAAGGGAGAGATGCCCTTGTCCCCTCCCTTGTCCTTTGCCATCTATGGCCGGCATGAGAGCTGGCCCCAAAATCATGAGAGTAGAAGAACTGACCTTGTTCCTTACCAGATCTGCTCTAATACCTCTTGGGCCCAGATCCAGGGCTTTGAATTGATGCATCCCAACATCTACCCCATCAATCAACTGCTGGAATGAGTGAATGGGCTGGTCCTACAGATCCAAAACTACAGGATCTCCATGACACAGGATAAAAGGAAGTCTGAGAGAAGCCCAATGAGGTTCCAGTAACAAAGGAGGAATGAGCCAGAAGGCTCTTACCAGACCAAGGAGTCATTATAATGAATACTTTTACACAAAGAAATGTGAACAAAAGGTATACTGTGTTACACACTGTGACACATTATAGCTTGCATAATTTTTTCTCTGTTGGTGGGGAGGTTGCAAGGATAGAAGTGAATAGGAAGAAACGGGGAGAAGAATGGGATTGGGGTGCATGATGTGAAATTTGTAAAGAACCAACAGAAGTTAAAAAATCAAAACAGTGCAGTTTTGGGTCTTCCTATTAGGTCCATTTTTATTTTAGATAGATGTATAGATATACAGATAGAAAACAGTTTATATTTGTGTGTCTCCTCTTTACCAATAACTAAACCAGTGTTTAATGGTTTGTTTTTTCCCATGTATTCAGAAATGTACTTTAAGAATATAAATAAAATGGGCAAATAAAAGGTTTGACATGGGAGCGAGTTAATCTCCACAGCTAGCTTCACAGGAAATACAACACTATGTACAAATAAGAAGCTTAAACTCTTTAAAATAGTTAAATGCTAATATTGGTTGTTAAAGACTAAAAAACATATTACTTAGGTAAAACATACTAAGAAGCGTCTTTATGAACCGAGGAGACTCATAGCGGGATAACTCTATGGGTGCAGTAGTGGCACACAAACTATGGCAGCAACCAACAGCTCTCTAAATGAACTTAAGACCTGCTTAACAAGAGTGATACCGTGCCTGGTACTGGTACTCTAGCTAACTAATCGGTGTTTGTGAAATAATAGTTATTAGGAGGGAATGTACAATCACAGATTTATTAAACCAGCATAATTCCTAACAACAGTCTATAAACGTTTGTTCTTAAACCCACAGGTAAGTGTAGTCTTTCCACTCATCAAGGCAACCTCTCTTTGAAACAGATGGAGACCACTGCAAGAAACTACAGTCAATCAATACGCTGAGATGTGGAGCTCAGTCCTAATAGACATACCTACAAAACACTCAAACACTCTTGCACCTACGGCTCAGGAGACATTGTAGAAGAGAGGGCAGAAAGATTATAAGAATGTAAGAGCCAGAGAATCAGGGAATTTGCTGGGAGGTTGTCTCATAGTGACACCAGAGTCTATACCTGTAAAGTATGTCCAACATGACCAGAGAGAGAACAAGCTAGACGCAAGTGAAGACAGAATGAGCCAGAGAATGAGAAGGAACCAGAAGTTTAGAACAAATTTGTAGGATCGTGAAAGGACAGCCTGATTTCTGGTCAAGCACTAGCCTAGAAATCGCCGGAGACCCCAGGTGATCCTAAGGAACAGCATGCATTTTGCCACGTTCCCAGACTCCTGGCTCCTGACACAAGGCCATAGATCTCCATAGGGTAGGTCTTTCAGTCACACAGGACACTGTCCTCTAGTCTCTCCACAGGTAGAGGTAATGACTACAGGCCACAGAGCTTCAAGACAGATCTCCATATTAATGAGGTACCTAAAGGCCAGAGGAGTGTAGTTAATTAAACATTCCTTCCCAGACCCGCCTCTTTGCAAAAGGTATTTAACCTCAGGCCCGTCCTGAGAAACAGGGGTATGTATAGTTTTCATCTATTTTCCACAATGATAATAAATATCTTAAGACCATGAACCCACTGTGGAGAACAGTGGAGCAGGTCTCAGTTCACAAAGTGCCACCTAATCTCCCGCTGAGTCCTCTCCTTGTTCCCAGCCATACCAATCTCCAGCCACCCAAGTGGAGCCAGTTGTGACCTAGCGGAGTGAGCTGCAGCAACCAAGCCAGGAACTCTCATCCCTGCTGGATGCAGCCGGAGCTCATCCTTCCCCCTCTCCTCTTCGGCTGTGGGACAATCTAGCCCATATGCCCCCACTTCATTCTCTGCCCTTCTCCAGATCCCCAGGGGCATCTGGGCCAGGGTCCAAGAGCCTGAGAACCAGCTGGTTCCCAGATGCCTTTTGGCCTGGGGACCCCCAAGCCAAGAGCCCCAGTTCCCCGCCTGTGCCTCTGTCCCTATGAGAGGCCCTAGCCATGTGGCCAAACACAGGACCCACAAATCTACCCATGCACACTACAACCCAGCACAGATTGCCAAAGTTACTCTGAAACCAAGCAAAGCAATTCAGAAACCGAGAGAAGCCAGATTGCATCAGTCAGTATGGAGAGGAGTTTGAGCCACAACAGCTAAGTTGAACCAGCCAGCCAGAGGTCAGAAAGAATTAGATAGGGTGAGCTTATTCAGCAGCAAGTCTCAGAGGCTGAAAATATTCTAGGCCTAAATTAGACTGCATGGAAACTAGAAGCTTCCAGAAATAGGGCTAGGTTAACAGATGGAGGCAGTAGGCCCTGGAAACAATTAACAGGTGAATAAAAGTTACTTTTACAAGAAACAAAGAGAAAGGAAGGAAGGAAAGAAAGGAAGGGAGGGAGGGAGGGAGGAAGGAAGGAAGGAAGGAAGGAAGGAAGGAAGGAAGGAAGGAAGGAAGGAAGGAAGAGTACGTGTGCAAATGTGTGTGTGTGTGTGTGTGTGTGTGTGTGAGAGAGAGAGAGAGAGAGAGAGAGAGAGAGACAGAGAGAGAGACAGAGAGAGAGAGAGAGAAACCAACAAAGAAAGCTAGCTTTCTGAAAAGGGAAGAGGTGATAGCATTGAGCCAATGAAACTGGAGGAGACTGAAAAAAAAGGAGTGGCTTCAAGACAAATAATAGCAGAAGATCTAAAAGTTGCAATGAGACGAGCCAGGCATGTCCATTCTGGTGTTCGGATTTTAAAAGCAACATAAAAAGGCAGCCTCTAGCAGTGAACAGATGGGATAAGAGAGATAAATCATATCACAGGCACACACACACACACACACACACACACACACACACACACAGAGTGATGTTCAGGAAAGATGAGAGAGGCATGGGGATGTCTTTCTGCTTTAGAGGACTGATGGTTCTGATGGGCTGCTGTCAAGATACAAACTCTTTTCTACGACTCTGTGTATGATGGTGAGCATATTATATTTTTTCCATCACTTGGAAAGGACATATGGCCAAACCACAAGTGAATTCTGTCAAACCTCAACATATTAAATAGACCTTTTTGAAGGTAGGAGACAGAATAGGATATTGCATCAACCTGATATTGTACTACTTCCAGGAATGGTGCAGTCTATGGAGAAATAAAAGAACTCTGAATTAAGAAACAACATTTCTGAGTACTTAATTAGTAAACCTATAAAAGTATGGTCGGGGCACGGAGGATTGTAGTCTTCCGATGAACACTCACAATGCTTCTTACCAGACAGTACCGATGTGCCCCTTCTGCTCTGGCCTCACACCCTCTTTAGCATGTTAGCCACTGAAAGACGTTCATCTTTGGACAATAAGTTTCCTGGACACTCATGTGTGTGTTCTAAGAGGATTTAGTGTGACAAAGGCAGACATGACTAATCGAGGATCAGTGTTCAGTTCACATCACATGTTCCTGTAACACATCTTGGTCATTAATGTCCGATAAGAACCTGCATTATTGCCTTGGGAGAATTAGGTTTTCTTCCTTTGATTTCTGCCTACATACCAAGAAGATCTTTGTTCTCTCTCTCTCTCTCTCTCTCTCTCTCTCTCTCTCTCTCTCTCTCTCTCTCTCTCTCTCTCTCTCATTACCTTTGCTGAAATGCACTATTTCATGTATGGGAGGGAACTGTTTTATAGGTATACAGTACTTAAATAGTCTTAAATCTTAAAACATATTTTGAATCAACAACTTAAAATTTTACCCACTGGACAGAAAATTTTCTAATCTATAACCACAACTTGACATTGAGAAGAAATTTATCTGATGAGAATAAAATGAAATGTTAGATCTTTTAGCAGGTAATGCTTAAAGATCATGTTATAACTGCTTATTTCTCCAGAAATTGGAAAGGCAAATGAGATTTCTCGAATAGAGCAACCATATGCATATTTCCCAAGGAGTGTTCTGCTCCCCTTTGGAAAGGGTCTAAATGAATGACCCTCAGAAGCTTCAGGGCACAGTTTCTTTTTCTATAAAAGGGCCAAGTTACATAGAGACCTAAACCACAATGAAAGCCGTTCCTGGCTGTGATTATTGGAGGGAATGAATAGTTTAAATCCTATAAAAGATGAATTACCTTTAAAATTTTTTGCTCTAATAGTAATGATTTAAAATTTATATGTACACATTTTAGTGAACAATGACATCAATGATGCCAACAAATATTAGTGATTATTCAGACATGTCATAGAAAAAAATATAGGTTAGTTATGTTGTTGCTGCATCTTACCGACAGCTCCTCTACCTGCTAGACAAAGAAATACCTTTCATGTTTTTCTTCTGATCGTGTTTTTTTCTAAACTAGAATTTTTAAATGAGCAACATTCTGTTGCTTTCCTTCATTATAGCTAGTTGTTCTTGCTGACCTAAGTAATTTCTCCCATGTGTAATTCATTTCATTCTTTAAATCCTCAAAGAAAATGTTATCTTTCTCATGTAAACAGGGACATTATATCAAAAACTCTAGAGTTCAGGTAGCCACTTGGATCCTCAGTTTGATAGCTGGTCTTTCTGAAAACTATTAGGATTTCTGACAGAATGATCAGGGTATGTTATTTCCAGAATGCCCACTGGATATGGCTTATAATGTGCCCTAGGTAAAGTGATTGGAGAAGAGTTAGTCCAGGCAAAGTGTGATGTCAAAAGCAAACATATTCTAAACTGAAATCTCACTTTCTTGGATCTTAGGAGTATTACATTCTTCTGGGAAGTTCATCATTTCTTAGCATCCTGTTCCAATAGTCCTTCATATTAAAAAGACAGTTCCATGCAAATTCAGAAAGACATCACCCTCCAGTGTTGAGGGTAGCTCTAAAATTACCTTCCTAATGTGCAAGGATCCAGTTTATACCAGTATTTCAACTGAGGAAAGTTATTATTGATCTCTGATTTTAATTGTTAAAGCCTTGAATTCTTCGAGAGGCTTAACAGATGTAGAGGTTCTGTAGTAGACAGAGATAGAATGTCTGCCCCCAAACACAACACAGATACACATTTTTAGAGGCTCCACCAATATTGAGAAACCAAGATTCAACAACTTATGATCCAGAAAATTCAGGATTGAAATTACCACTGTGGTGGGGTCTGCCTCACATTTAGTAAACAAAACTTGCCTTTAACAGAGACTAACTTTACACAGCACTATAGAATTTTGACTTTGTAAATTTGTCCCCAAACAAAAAGAACATTAACATACATTAAAATTAGTTCTTTGTAGATTCACTGAAACATATCTTTACAATCAGGAACTTGGGTGTCTTTTCTTTGGACTAGTGTGAGAATGTTTGTAGAGAGCCTGTACAATAGAGTCTCTCCCCACACAGTGTACTGCAAGGTAACCTGGGCCCCCTGGATTCCCCAAGAGTAAAGACTGTATACTTCTGTTTTTGTGTTTGTCTCTGACTGGACAGAGGAAAGTAATAGCATGGATGCCATGCTACCTCACCACAGCCCAAGTGTTTACATCGTAGCACATGTGTGGACTTCAAAAATCAACTTGCATAAACTCAAAGGATTTGCATTTACCAACACTGGGATGATCTGTGCTCATCAACAGATGGCATATTATAAACTGTCTGCATATGATTTGTCTCATATGGAAAGACTGTCATGAGACATATTCACAAATAAGTCAGAAAATTGCTCATACAATATATGGAAAGTCACAATTTACAGCATTTCAGTTCTCTTCAATGCATTCCAGGCTAAACGCTGGCCATTCATAGTATCAGGATTGTGGGTACTGATAAAGAAATTACTCTTCCAAAATTTCTTCAGTGACACCAAGTTCCAAACTGTTCAGTACTAAGGTCAGGCTCCTGGTCCTCAAGCCATCCACAGCCCAGTGGTGCTACTGATGCTAGAGATATAAACAAATCTGTGATCTGACTTTTCCCTGAATGAAACTGGGTGACTGCTATCCAGTTCACTTCTACTGGTGAAGTTCACCTCATGTCAATGGCTTTCAATGCAGCCTTGAACTCACTGTTTTAACTGCATACACAAATGTCATCACAGTCTTCACAATGCCTTGCATGAAAGCTTATCTAGCTGACCTTAGGCAATGTTGTATCTGCTGACTTTTAAATTCTGCTCTTTCTAATTTAGTTCATTTTGTGCATTTTGGATTTTGTCGTCTTCCTTCCATGAACTCAGCAACTCTGACATCTAACTTCAAGTAATTTGCAAGCTTTACGTCATTCCAAATTTAATAAGCATGATCTGTAGTCAGAAGGAAAGATACATCTTCTACTAAAAGGACATTCAAAACAATGGTAACTGGAAGCCATGTCGGGAACGGATATCTACTCTGATGATGAAGCTACAAGGTTGATGACCTCCATGCTCACAAAGAAGGTATTTCTAAGCATCTTGGAAGACAGGAACTTCAAAAAACAAAGGATTTGTTTTAGTTCAGAATTCATGGCTGAAAAGGCCAAGACATGATGTGATTGCATAACCTTTCCTTATTAAAAATAAAAAACAAAACAATCCTGTCCTTTTTAAAGGAGAACCTGAAGAGAAGACCTGCTAATGGTGATGCTAATGTGAACATGTTTGTTCTTGGAGATAGCAAACAATGAATGTATTTAGTCTCTTTAATAAACTCAGTAGAGTTAGGGCACACAGGATTATCATAGGAGCTTTAGAGTCATTACAGGAAACTACATGTTCTCCATTTAGAAGAGAGCTTGTAGTTCAGTTTGTCAGTGTTCATGTTGAAATAGAACTCTTGTGAGTAAATTTAGGAGGATATTATGATTTGTATATGCCCAGCCCAGGGAGTGACACTATTAGAAGGTGTGGCCTTGTTGGAGTAGGTGTGGTCTTGATGGAGTAGGTGTGTCACAGTGGGAGTGGGTTTTAATACCCTAGTCCTGGTTGCCTGGTTAGTATTCTACTAGCAGCCTTCAGATGAATATGTAGAACTCTCAGTTCTGCCTGCACCATGCCTGCCTAGAAGCTGCCATGCTCCCACCTTGGTGATAATGGACTGAACCTCTGAACCTGTAAGCCAGCCCCAGTTAAATGTTGTCCTTATAAGAGATGCCTTGGTCATGGCATCTCTTCACAGCAGTATAATCTTAACTAAGACAGTGGGTCATGACCCCTGTCGTGGTCATATGACCCTTTCGTGGGTGTTGTATATCAGATATCTTACATATAAGATATTTACATTACAATTCATAAAAGTAGCAAAATTACAGTTTATGAAGTAGCAACAAAAATAATTTTATGGCTGGTGGTCAATCCGTGAGGGGCTGTATTAAAGGGTAATAGCATCAGGAAGGAGGAGAACCACTGGTATAGAGCTATCACTAGGACAAGTGAAAATGATGGTTCTCTCCTTCTACTCTTTTAAAAAGCTATGATGTGTCATTCCATATGACCTATGTAGTTGATGCAAAGTACCTTAGTAATGGCATCTCAATGCTGGGCTGCCAGGACCTGCCTGGTTCATGTATGAAAGAAGACCCATAAGTGAGCATTACCACCCCTGGATGATTGACTCTCAGAGTCCATTGTACATCAAGTATCACCTCAAAATATATTCTCCTTCAACATACATTCTGTTTTAAGCAAGGTCCCAGACCCTCATCGAAGCACTTGAGCATCTCCAACACACAAACCGTGGAAAGCCTGTGTCCTCCAGACTGCTTCCAGAATAGCTAGCCTCTATCACCCAAATACACACAAATACACACACAGCATCAGAAGCCCCCTTGACTGTTATCCATCTCTAGATCTAATCATGTTTTTTCTAGCTCCCTCCTAACATTACCAAGAGCTACCAGTTTATTAGTCCATAGAATCATTTGCCTCCTGGTGTGTCTCCAACAATGAAAGTCAGTCAAAACTCAGGGTTCACAAGCCTTTCATCTTCTACAATTTACTAATAACAATATTCCAGCCTCTATCCCACAAGTAAAAATCAAAATCTCAACCAGTGATTAATCAGTCAGATGAACACTGGTCCAGAGTAAAAGGTCTGACCCTATTCTCACCACTTTCTTTACTCAACAGCCTCTTCGTTCTTCACCTCGTCCCTTCACTTTCTGCATTACATCTTAATGCTCCCGACTTTTGCCTGCTGGCAATATATCCTTGACTATCTTAGCACTTCTCTTTTTTTCTTTTCTTTTATTGGATTTTTTTAAATTTACATTTCAACCCCCTATCCCATCCCCGCTCTCCCTGCTTCTATGAGGGTGTTCCCCCATCTACCTATTCCTGCCTCTGTGCCCTAGAATTCCCCTACACTGGGGCATCAAGCCTTCACAGGACCAAGGGCCTCTCCTCCTATTGATGGCCAACGAGGCCATCTTCTGCTACATATGCAGCCGGAGCCATGGGTAGCTCCATGTGTACTTTTTGGTTGGTGGTTTAGTCTGTGGGAGCTCTGGGGGGGTATTGGTTGGTTGATATTGTTGTTAACTACTTACTTAATTCATTATATTTTGTTAGCTAATTAATAAAAAACAGACAAAAGATTACAAAGTGGTAAAGCTCAGAAGTATGAATAGACAGCAGAAGATCTGATGTGAAAAATCTATAAGCAAAATTCAAGATGGTCAGTAAACATCTATGACAAACACAGCTTATTATGATTACATGGTATTTGTTGTACTTTGATTTCTACTGTGATGATAAACATCATGACCAAAATCAACTTGGGAGGACAGGGTTCTTTCCTTTCCTCCAAACACTTCCGAGTTTGATGAATCCTAATACGAAGATGAGAGGACATGTTTAATTTTAAAGATGAAGAGCTAAGCTTCGTGATGAAGCTTGGCGTTCTTTACAACCCCTGTCCCAGTTTCCCTGAATCTCATTGTCTCATATATCGGGAATCTTCTGAGTTTCCTGAGCTCTTCACTGTTCATGCTATGCTCTGTCTATAACTTTTCTATATGCTTCAGTCTCTCCACATGTGGACCACCTTTTCACTTTTAGCTGATATTTGAGATGGTGGCACATGGAAGGTCCCATAAACAATGTCTCTGACTCTCCCAAACACTCAGCCACATATATGTGTGTAATGTTCTGCCATTTGGATATAAGGATTATCTAAGAGTAGTAGGCACTCTTAAAGGATGAGGCATCTCTACAGCACCCACCAAACCAGAAGAATTGCAGATAGCAATTTTATTTCAAATAATATGGAAGAATTAGATAAAAATATAGCTTGCCAATTTTTAATTTATCCTTTCTTTTTGTCATCACAGCAATGATATTCCCAGTGCTCTATCACATATAAATATAGAGCCAACCTTGTTCTCAAGGTATCTCACTCTATTCATGTCTAAGACACCCTGTCCCAATCAGCATTAGGAGGCTACTTGCAAACCATACAAAATGTTCTAGTTAGGTAAACTTGGTTGCTATGTTGGCTCCTGTGGGTCCAATCTCCCACCCTAATATTGCCACAGGTGGTAGAAATAAGTAGGTTCCCCAAAGCATTGAGATCATCAAAATCCTATGGCTTTTTCCAAATAGTATGTATGTTATTTAAATATTATTAGCATGTCAAACTAAGTAATGTATAGCCATTATCTTTCCTATGTCTTTGCTTACTGAGATCTACCCTTTCTTACCTCCAAGAAAAGCTCAAAAAAAGGAATATGACACTTTTTAAAATTCAAAAAGAATAACTCACTGGGATTCTTTAGCATTTCCCTCTGTGTCTCTCCCTTTTAATCCTCTGGCCCAGCTTCACTTCAGTGGTTCTGCTGTTGTTTGAATTTTGTTGCCCAAAGGAATATGACCAACTTGCAATAAAGCATCATTGCAACTCTTAAAAGAATGATAGCCAACTATGGTGGCTAACTCCTATAATCACAGCACTTGGGAGGCTTACAAAGGAAGACAGTCATAAGTACAAGGCTGGTCTGGGTTACATAGAAAGTTCCAAGGCAGCCAGATCTAACAAAGATAGATTATACCTCAGGAAAAAAATGGTAAAAATAAGGTGAAATAAACCTAAACAATGCCAGTTAAGACACACATTAATTTCCTTTAAAAATGTGGCAAATATGCACAATGGCCTCCACATAGAACAGCTTTACGACAAAAGTAGGAATTGAAATGACATTTCCATAAGAAAAAGAAAGCCACAGGTTATCAGAAAACACCAGAAATGGGGATCAAGGTGAGGAACAAATGTTCACTCAGACCTCAGAAGGCTTTAACCTACCAACACCTAGATGTCATATGTATAGCCAACATCTGTGAAGTGACTATTTCTGTGGCTTTGTGTTTCCTAGTTTGTGGCCATTTGCCATGGTAGCCCCAGGGAACTGATATGACCTCCTTCTAAGATAGTCTATTGAAGCCAAGTGAATATTACCTCAGTCCCCAACCCCCAACAAAGTATGCATATGTGTAAGCAGAAGCAATTAACTGTACTTAGGAGATCCACTAAAATACCCCTCCCTCCGTCTGTGGTCTCTAACATTCTACAATGAACTCAGTTATATAGTGTGAGCTGGAACAAAGCTTTGCCATTAGAAGCCACTGATAGACACATTTATATTGATAAAACATAGACTGTTTTTTTTTATGGGACTATATAGCTATTTTATTCCACCACTCTCCCAAATACCCTCCCCTCAAAAAACAAAAATCATTCCTTACAAACATAAAATATTTTAATGGAAAATTAAAACTTATATCAGCATCCATATTAAATGGCCTGTCACACTTAGGAAACCCTGAACCCACCTAGGAAATCCAATTGGCAGTTGATTGGCAGCTGATGGGCTGATTAGCCTTTGCTGTGTTCTCAATCTTAAAGAATGTCCCTGCAAGTGCCATTCCAGGCAACAGCAAGTGATGAAATCAAGGTAAACAGAGACCAAGCTAGCCTTCAAGCCACCAGAAGCAGTTATACAGACTACATACCCCGTACTTTTGACTGAACCATTATGTCAGACGGTGAACCAGAGAAGTGGGCAGGAAGATGAGTTTCAGTTCAGATCACAGCTCCTTCTCACCTCTATGGACATGATACTTCACTTCCTAGATCCTCATTTTCACAACCATAAAAAATGGGCAGCACTTGTTATAGGTTGCTGTAAAAATTAGACTGGATAGTCTTTGTGAACTTTTGGCACAGGGCACATTCTCAGTCAACACGGGTAGTTATTCTTCTGAACAATGTAGCCATGGCTTAGTAGCACACAAAAAATAATCATAACTTTGTCTTATCACACACACACAATACACATAGATAGATAGATAGATAGATAGATAGATAGATAGATAGATAGATAGATAGATAGATAGATAGATA
>NW_021604599.1:10139567-10155488 GCF_004785775.1 Grammomys surdaster
ATAGATAGATAGATAGATAGATAGATAGATAGATAGATAGATAGATATAGGGAGAGAGAGAGAGAGAGAGAGAGAGAGAGAGAGAGAGAGAAATAGAGATTTCTAAAGCTTTCTTACTACTTTTTGGATCATAGCTCCGAGCCCCAGAGAGTCGAGAAAGAGGTGAACATGTACAATTAGAGTAAGTGAACACAAGAAATGATCTCAGAGCGTAACTTAGGAAGTCGGTGATGGCTTGAGAGATCCATGAAGGACAGAAAGTAAGAACAGATGGATGTGTCGAAGCTGACCACATCACTCCATGGCCACTGTCCCAGTGGAATAAAATGATTTCTGAAAAAGAAGCATATATCTCTGACTTATTTCAGAACATTGCATGCTTCAATTTTTATTGCAGCATCATCATTTCCTGTGAAGTCTGTTACTTCTAAAGAGGCAAGAGGCAGTGTGTGTAAAAACACAACCTCATTTTATTTCTCATCCAATCATTGTGGTAAAGATCTCTAGAAAGCACGCTCATACTCTGCATGCCCCATATTTCAAACATCAAACACGAAGATGTGTAAACTTCGCAAGGAATCAGCGCTCATGAATTTAGAAGGCGTTCTAAATTCAACCAAATTCAGGAATAAGCAGACATGTGTATTATAAAAAAAAAAATCCCTCCACAGCAATCCTCTCATTGCATACAAAGAGAACTCCTCAGCCCCCTCTCATTTGTCTGGATTTTGTATCCATCAACTTCTATCTGTTCCAGCATCTAATTAACAGCACTGTGTGCATCTGGCAGATGCTTTATTTTTCAGGAACTGAGGACACTGTCTGCAGTCTGGTCACATGCCCATATAGCTGGCCCTCCCTGCACAAATCACAGTCCCACTCCTGGGGACTATGCTGGAGTAAGCTCTGCTGCCTCACATTTAAATGATTCTCTTAATCTTTATCCCGCCTTTTCTCTTTCTTAATGATTATACAGAAAATCCTAGATCCAAATAACTGCTCGGCTCCCAGCTTTTCCATAAGTCTGTCATAAAGGACAATGACTGCAAAAGCAACTGCAGAACAATATGGAAGATAATGTTCTACTTTGCAAACAAATTTCTGTCTGTTGAAATGGGTTGGATTACTCACCCGACTTTTCTGTCCCTGGCCTTAATGGAACTGTGGCCTTGGGGAATAGCAAAAGTGAAGAAGTGAATGGATAATATAGAAGTAATATTCTTTGCTGTAATTTAAAAGAATGCAGTGTTTCCCCAACAGAACCTTTGTGCTGAGCAAGAGACAGCAGTCATCTTAATCTGCAACAAATTTGATCAGCATAAATTCAAATCTCACTTTGAGCAAAATAGCCTAGAAGTTTATTAACCACCATAATATCAGCTTTCTTTGTTTTAAAAACATTATCATTCTTAAACATATTTTTGCTATTGGCAATTTCTTTTTCTTTCTTTCCTTTCTTTTTTGTTTCTTTAGGCCTTTTCTGTCAATAATGCACTCAATGGTAGATTTTTAATAAGGCCAAAGTTATAGGCGCAATTGCCACAAGGATGTGTTCACACAACATCAATCTCAAAATCACAGACTTAGAGTCTGTCTTAATTGTGGTTTCTATTGCTGCAACATACACCATGACCAGAAAGCAACTCCCTTTCCCTCCCAAAATCTCCCAAGAAAGGTTTACTTGGCTTATACTTCCATACTGCTGCTCATCAAAGGAAGCAAGGACAGGAAACAGAACCGGGACAGAACCTGAAAGCAAGAGCTGATGCAGAGGTCATGGTGGGGTGCTGCTTACAGGCTTGTTCAACCTGCTCTCTTATAGAACATATAACCACCAGCCCAGGGATGGCACCAGCCACAGTGGGCTGTGTCCTTCCCCATTGAGCACTAATTAAGAAAATTCAGAAGACCAACAGAGTCAACTAACCTGGAACCCTGGGAGCTCTCAGAGACTGAGCCTCCAACCAAAGAACATACATGGGCTGTTGTGAGACCCCACACATGTGTAGCCGACTCAGCTCTGTCTCCATGGCTATCTTTTCTTGCCTCAGTGGGAAAAGATGCAAAGACTTGATGTGCCAGGTTTGGGGGATATTCAGGGAGGAAGCACTCACTCAGAGGTGAAGGGTAAGGGGGATGGAAGGAGGGACTTTTTATTAATGAATTAAAAAAAATGAAAGAAAAAGAAAATGCCTTACAGGGGATCTTATGGAGGCATTTTTCTCAATTGAGGTTTTCTCCTGTCCAATAACTCGAGCTTGTATCAAATTGACATAAAACTAGCCAGGACCGTCTCTATATTATCTGCTGAAGAGAAGTATTGTCAGAGCCAAATCAAATATATCATGGTGCAGCCAGTACTGGAGAACCAACTGAAGGAAACCCACCTCACAGCTTGGTTAGGATGCAAACTTCAAAATCAAGAGCTGCACAGGAATGTGTTTTCTTGAGCCTGCTGTTCTTGTCTTTGGATCTCATATTCCTCCAGTCATGGATTGAGGGTCTATATAGAGATACTCTATAACCCACGGGCAAGCCTTTGATAAAATGCTGCTAATGGAAACCCTAAACATAAAGGTTTTAGGAAACAATATAAAACAGGCTATAGCCAGAGAACCAAGTGAATCTTTTAAACATGAAACAGGAGTGAGAAACTCAGAGATGAAATGTTCATCTCTTACCACCATGTTTATGATCATGGCAAATATTCAAAATGGACTCTTTCAAATATCATTTGTATGTGTTTATGTTAAGAAAGACAATGCACCAAATAAAACATCCTATGCCATCAAATAAAGCCCCCAGTACTATATATGGATTATATTTCATTGAGTTATTGGCAAAAAAAAAGAATTCTATAACCACCACCACTTACTCCACCACCACCACCACATGCCCAACCATTATAGGCTCTACAACCTGATGATAAGGCCCTATTGCTGAACATGCAATATATGTCACTGAACAATGAGAAGAAGATCTGGTGCTTAAGTATAAGCTTCATTCCTACTGACTAGCATTTATAGTACTAGAAGGTTCTCTGTACAATACTAGAGGGAACAGGTAATCATCAATACCAACCAGCTACAAACCCTGAGAGCTACAACAGCTACCTGCCTGCTACCAGGTGACTATTGCAATCGTGGCACAAAGGCCTGGATTTAAGGTTCACTGCAGGAGATGGAATTCATATTTGACATGGCTAAAGTGTACAAGAACCTGAGATCACTTAGGCCATGGGCTTAAGGAGGAAACCAACTACTATTCTGTTAAGGGAACATAGCAATAAAAGGACTCCTACTGACATCATTGCTGTGTCCATCGATGAAAGAGTTACTCAGACTTCATTAGAGAAGTTTCTTCTTGCAGTAGATTGGGATTAACCCAGAGAATAATAATTGAACAATATGTAGAGAGTAAGAAACTTTAGAGCACCCAGCACCAAATGGCTTTCCTCAAAACTCAGGGATCTATGAAAAAGAGTAGGCAGAAAAATTGTAGAAGCCAGAGCAGATAGATGACTCCAAGAAAAGAGCATCTTCCAGATGCATAGGTTCAAACAAAACAAAATCTCAGCACTGAGATGATGCTGTGGTGAGAATTTTAGAATTTTGGTTCCTTTCAAAATCACAGAAATATTATGGAAATGTGTTCTTTTGATCTCAGGTGTGGAATATGAGGCTGCTTCAGATTCTCCACAGCAGCTGACTATGATTTGCCTTGTCCTCTAGCAGGGGCATGATTTTGCCAGCTGCAGATAGTTTCTGCGACTGTGTGATGTTTGGAATTCTGGGAACTTTTCAGAGGATATATAAACACTAGGGCCCTGAGACGCAGGGTGGGTTGTTGTTGAACTGTTGGTTGGTTTTTGTCACTGTTTGTTAAGTAGTCTCATGCAAAGATAAAAGAACAAAACTAGATATCTTGATGGCAAAGATCAAACTTACCCCAAGGAACTCGACGTCCCCAATCAGCAGAAAGTCTTATGATAATGTCCCCCCTTTAAGACTCCTGACTTCATTCAGGGATCTCTTTCCTTTCTATCCCTTTCTCTCTCTCCTCTATTGCTCATGGGTTTAAAGGGTGAAAGGAACAGCAACAGAGTGTGGAAACAAAGTCAAACCCCTAACCAAGAAGCTTTTTGCAATAGAAACCTTATTCAATCATTAGCAGAGAAGCTTCCTCCAGCAGCAGATGGGAACAGATGCAAAGACTGAAAGCCAGACATCACATGGAGACATAGTTTAAATGGGATGTCTGCATCAAATCGCTCCTGTCAGACTTCAGGGAACCCCAAACAGCAGGAGGCAGAAAGATTGTAAGAACCAGAGAGGATAGAGGACACCAGGAGAAAAAGCCCCTCCAAATCAACTAAACAAGTCGCATATGAACACACAGAGACTGAAGCAGCAAGCACAGGGCCTTCACAGATCTGGACCACGTAATATATATATATACATATATATCACTTTTAGTTTAGTAATTTTATAGTTTTCATGAGTGTGAGAACAAATAGGTCTCTCTGATTTTTGTGTCTGCTCTTGGAATTCTTTCCCCTGTTGAGTTTCTTTGTCCAACTTCAGTATGATACCTTTGCTTTATTATATTTTATTTTGTACTGTTTGGTTGTTTAAAAGAAGGAAAGAATTCCAAATGTTCTTGTTATTAAGAAATGACGGAAGTCTGATGTGATCACTATGCTAATTACTCTGACTTAATAATAATACCCTAATACAATATATACATATTTCCAATATTTACACCTATCACGTAAATATGACTAGTTATGTGTTCATTAAAAATAAGTAGTTTTTTACTTTGGAAAGAGTTGCTTGTGGGAAATTATTTTTGAAATATTGACAAAACAATTTTCAAAGTGTCTCAAACTGACTTAATATATCTCAAATTATATCTAATTTAATCTAATATAACATAATTTCAACCCATTCAATCATGAAGACTCATAAGCCAGTGCTCTGTTTAAACACAAACTTATATCCACACCATCTCCATGACTTCTCTTTTCAACCTAATGGAGAGCGATAACTACTATGGTTAATCTCCCATAGCTTATTGTATTCACTCTTTAAAATGTTATCCTTGCGTTTGTTTCCAGCCAAGATTTAAGATGTTCTTGGACCTGTATAATAAGCAGAACACTTCATGATGCTCACAATATTGGCTGCTGAGAGGGCTGCACAGGTGGTGGTTCTTGAGTCTCAAGCAATGGTGCAAAAATGGCTTCTGAATTAAAGCTCCTGCGTCTAGGCAAGCATCACCTCCACTTTTTTCACTAATAAATGCCTGCAGTGCTGTCCTGGCTTTCTTTCAGAGTTCTTCATGGTAGTTGATACACATCCATTCTTCCGTAGGAGATTTTGCAATTTAGAACCTCTGAGATCTGATTTTACAACTTCAGCACTCATGTTTAACACTCACTAAGGAGGGAGTATATGCTTAAGAATGGAGCCTCTGGTAGGAGAAGCAGGCTGCCTCCAAGTGCTACCTGTTTTACCTTTAGAAGTTGAACACCTGACTATTTGGCATAGTCCCTATGGAATCAGAGAGACCAGCTCTGTTTCTTAAAGCAGCACTGTGATTTCCACATAGTTGGTTTCTCACTGCTCCACCCCCGTTGTGTGAACAGTACCCAGAAAACCTGCATTCCAATGAGGACAATTAAAACTATGAGTCTGTACATTTTATTCTGATCTCTAATTTTTCTTATCCTGTAAAAGTTTTTGACTTTTAATTACAAATAGTGCTTACCTGTATGGGGTTAAAAAAAAAAAAACATCATTCTCAATTTAGAATCCAGTTTGGTATTATCTTGTCTAAGGACGTATCATCTACACAGTTCAGGTGCCCCATGTTGGCACTAGCCATGTTTGTCCCACAAACTCCAGAGATCATTATCATATCAAGTATCTTAGTTAACATTCTAATGACTGGCTGCAGAGCAAAAGTGATCCTCTAGTCGCCATCTGAGGATCTCTGGAAATAGCTACAGCAAATGGTACAGATCTGCTTTGTCCAGTAATAACACAGGCTTCATGAACCACACTGAAGTTGATGCTGTTTCCAAATCAAACATCAGAGCCTGTCTTATTACTACAGTCTTATGTTCCACCTCAGTTTCTTGACTTCCTGTTGAAGTTCTTGTCTGTTATTGAGGTGATAATGTAACCAGAATGTCACATCCTAACCATATGTCCTTTGGCTTTGAAGATAGTTGCCTTTCTGTGACTCAATATTCTCACCTAAAATAAAGTTATAAAATTGTATAAGTGTGAAGAGTGAGACGACTTTTATCACCCATTTGTAAAAGATTCACAAGAGAAGGAAGTTGAGGCTGCTCATTGCTCCATCCTAGCCTCAAAATGAGTGCCTGATTTGTAAAAGTAGGATTCCTTCAACACGAAAAGGAAGAGTGAACAGTCCAAGTGGGAAAATAGTTGGGACACAACTACAACCATGAGTGCTTATTATTTTGTCATTATCAATTATACATTCATTTTTGTTTTAATCTCTCTTTCTCAGATGTGGGACTTCAAAACAACTAGTACCTAGTTTTCTCTTAGAGATATTGAAAAGCACTGTGAGAGAGAAGGAAAAGCCCTGGCCTAAATCAGTAGTTTTATTCTAATATAATAACCTAATTTTGAACATTTTTGAAACCATTTCCATTTTGATGATCAATTCATGAGCAGAGAAGATAATACTATAAATATCCTAAGTGTTTTGTTAACAGTTAAGAGTGCTAACCAATGGATGAAGGTTTTAATACACCAAAAGGGAATATTAGTGTCTCCAAGAACAGGAAAAAAAATCAGGTTTTTAACAATTAGATATTGCATTGGATACTACGATTGGGAATAAAAGCACAGAAGAGACCCAATCAAACTCTAAATAATACTAATTCCAAAATTTAAAGTAGAAAAATAACAAAAAGGTGCCAATCTGTGAACTTACCATGGAAGAGCCAAGTTTTGAGTAGGACAGTGTCACACATGATACCTTCTTGAGTGTCTCGGGTTCTGTGTAGTCATATAAATTTTCAATCAGGTCAGACACTACAATAATACTTTTCTGTAAGTGAACTAAATTTTTGTAAAAGATGATTTAATAGAGCTATTGATTATCCTCTTGTTAAGACAACAGTTTTTGTTAAAAACTATAAGTTTAAATTAAAATGTTTCAGGAAAACAGTAAAAAGAGATGACATCCAAAACACCAACTTATTTGCATTGCATAAATAATAGAGCTATGTATACTGTTTTCTTTGTGTGTGTGTGTGTGTGTGTGTGTGTATGTGTGCCTGTGTATGGATTTTTCAGAATAAAATTTAAATATGTATATACATACATATGTATATATATATTTATATATATAAATCTTAACTATCTTCTTCAATCTCTGTTTTAATTATAAAACTATCATCTAATTGTCCAGATGTTCCTGTGATATTCTGAGAAACCTGGAATGATATAAAAAATTTTAACACTCAGTTAAAAAGCATTTAAAGCTTAAAAGGTTACAAGTAGGTAAAATAGTCTGAAGAAAAAGAGACTATAACAATTTATTCTAATGTAATTATTTGATGGTATTGACTGGTTTATATTTTGTCCTTGTAGCTAGTAAGAAAAATTTGTTGGCTAGAAGGTAGCATCTATAGAAAGCGAGCTCTGTCTCATCAGAGAGCTTCAGACATAGTGAAATAGCTAGGAAGTAGAACAGGGGCTGTTATCTTGTATTTATTTACTCATAGCCAAGTACCTGTTGAGACTAGACCACTCATTTATTGATGATACCACCATGGCATTGTCATAGCACTGAAAAAGATGTCTGCATGCAATTTGCTTCCATTGTTCCTAGTTCCTATGAGTTATTCTTCATGCAATTTTCAGAGTCTAGACTTTATGACATGTACCAAAGAGTACTTGTTTAATAAATCTGCATTCATGAACAGAATTAGGAGGCTAATGATCTCTCCCTGGTTACTTTCAAATATATATGAAAAATAAAACCTTGTCGTTTTTAGTTGGCAGCCCAATTGAAGACAGTACATAAACAGAGATCAAAGAAATTTTAGAATCACAGAGTTCACAGTAAGGCACCTTCATTCTGCAGCAACAGAACTATGGCTCAGCTAGGAGATGAGCTTTAAGATCACACACTGTTCAATATTGCAATGCATAGAGTATCAGACTGTGATCTCTCAACTAGTGCTTGCTCTGCCACATTTGTCAAATCTGCAGAGGGAACCCCTGAAAGCTGTGCTTTACTTGTGTGTGTGTGTGTGTGTGTGTGTGTGTGTGTGTGTGTGTAAGTAAACCAATGCCAGACAATGTTCCTCGGTCTCTCACCAAAGCCTCTTTATGGGATATCTCTCATTACAGAATTCTTTCAAGGTTTCCTTTTAGGAAAAATTACCAAACCAATTCTTCATAGAGAAGATGGATCTGCAGCTATCAGTAGCCCAAAACTAAAGGTACTTCCCACAGGAAAAGGAAAGTCTATTAACCCACTCTCCCCATACCTATTCAACATAGTAATTGAAGTTCTAGCTAGAACAATAAGACAACAAAAAGTTATCAAGAGGATACAAATTGGCAAAGAAATATAAAATTAACTCAAATAAATCAGTAGCCTACCTTTATACAAATAATAAACAGGCTGAGAAAGAAATTAGGGAAACAACTCCCTTCACAATAGCCACAAATAATATAAAATATCTTGGGGTAACTCTAACCAAACAAGTAAAAGGCCTGTATGACAATAACTTCAAGTCTCTCAAGAAAGAAATGGAAAAAGATCTCAGAAGATGGGAAGATCTCCCATGCTCATGGATTGGCAGAATTAATACAGTAAAAATGGTCATCCTACCAAAGGCAATCTACAGATTCAATGCAATCCCCTTCAAAAACATGGGAAGAGTAATTCTCAAATTCATCTGGCAAGGCAAAAATCCCAGAATAGCGAAAACAATTTTTAACAATAAAAGAGTGGCTGGGGGAATCACCATCCATGACCTCAAGCTTTACTACAGAGCAATAGTGATAAAAAACTGCATGGTATTGGTACAGAGACAGATACATTGATCAATGGAATAGAATTGAAGACCCAGAAATAAAACCACACACTTATGCACAAAGTATCTTGATCTTTGACAAAGAAGCCAAAAATATACAATGGAAAAAAGAAAGTATCTTCAATAAATGGTTCTGGTCTAGCTGGCTGTCCATATGTAGAAAAATGAACATAGACCCATATTTGTCACCTTGCACAAAGCTCAAGTCCAAGTGGATCAAGGACCTCAACATAAAACCAGATATACTGAATCTAATAGAAGAGAAAGTGAGAAAGAACCTTGAACTCATTGGCACAAGGGGAAATTTTCTAAACAGAACTCCAATGGCTCATGCTTTAAGATCAAAAATTGATAAATGAAAACTCATGAAACTGCAAAGCTTCTGTAAGGCAAAGGACGTAGTCAATAAGACAAATCGGCAATCTACAAATAGGGGGAAACATCTTCATTAACCCCAGATCCAATAGAGGGCTAATATCCAAATTATATAAAGAACTCAAGAAACTAACCACCAAAAAACCAAACAACTCAATCAAAAAATGGAGTATAGAACTAAACTGAGAATTCACAACAGAAGAATCTTGAATGACTGAGAAGCACCTAAAGAAATGTTCAAAGTCCTTAATGATCAGAGAAATGCAAATAAAAACAACCTTGAGATTCCACCTCTCACCAATCAGAATGGCTAAGATCAAGACCTCAAGTGACAGCACATGTTGGTGAGGATGTGGAGAAAGAGGAACACTCCTACATTGCTGGTGGGATTGCAAACTGATACAACCACTCTGGAAATCAAACTGGAGGTTCCTCAGAAAATTGCATATAGATGTACCTAAAGACCCAGCAATACCGCTCTTGGGAATATACCCAAAAGGTGCCTCACCATGCCACAGGGGCACATGGTCCACTATGTTCATAGTGGCCTTGTTTGTGATAGCCAGAAACTGGAAACAACCCAGATATCCCATGACAGAAGAATGAATACAGAAAATGTGGTTCATTTACACAATGGAATACTACTCAGCTAATAAGAACGAGGACATCCTGAATCTTGCAGGCAAATGGATGGAACTAGAAAGTATCATCCTAAGTGAAGAAACTCAGACTCAAAATGACATGCATAGTATGTACTCACTAATAAGTGGGTTTTGGCCAAAAAAAAAAAATGTACAGAATACCCAAGATACAGTCCACAGAAATCAAAAAGGTCAATCAGCTGAATGGCCTCACTCCCACTGGGGAGAAAGAAGAAAGCAATCACCAGTGGGGATGGAGGGAAGGACCTGGGAGGGCCAGCAGACAGAATGGAAACAGGCAACCTAGGGAGATAGGAGGATGGAGAACCCTCCAGAATGCAACAGAGACCTGAGGTGAGAGACTCTCAGGACTCAAACAGAGGGACCTTACATGAAGTGCCCTACAGTAGGAAGAGGGAACTTATAGAGCCCACCTCCAGCAGGAAAATGGGGAATCAAATGAGGGAGGGGGTTGCCATTCCACAGTCAAAACTCTGACCCATAATTGTTCCTGTTCTGAAAGAACTGAAGAGACAGAAATGGAGAGGAGCCTGAGGAAAAGAAGATCCAGCAACAGGCCCAAAGTAGGATCCAGCTCAAGGGGAGGCCCCAAGGCTTGACAGTTATTGAGGCTGTGGAGTGCTCACAAAAGAGACTTATCATGACTGCCCTCTGGAAGACCCAAAACGCAGCTGAGTCAGATGCAGATTATTTGCACCCAACCAATGGACAGAAGCTGCTGACCCCTGTGGTTGAATTAGGGAAAAGCTGGAAGAAGCTGAGGAGGAGGGCAACCCTGTAGGAAGACCAGCAATCTCAATAAACTTGGACCCCCAAGATCTCTCAAACACTGGACCACCAACCAGGCAGCATATACCAGCTAATATGAGGCCCCCAACATATATACAGCAGAGGACTGTTGCGTCTGGGTTCAGTCAGAGAAGATGCATCTAATCCTCAAGAGACTGGAGGCCCCAGGGAATTTAGAGGTCTGGTGGGGTAGGGGGTTGGGGGATGGGGACATTCTTGTAGAGAGAGAGGGATTAAGGGGAGATATGGAATGTGGAACAGTTAGAGAGTGGACCGGGAGGAAAATAAAACCTGGAGTATAAAGTAAAATAAAACAAAATAAAATAAAAGATTTTTTTTTAAAAAAAGGCAGCGATGTATGTCATAGGGCCCTTAGGACTTGCCAAGATAATTGTGATACTAGAAAATAGTGACTATGAACTCTATCTCCTTCACTATTTTCCACATAGCCCTGAAAGGCAGCACTGCTACCTGGCCAAGACAAACTTCACAGGGCAACACATATACTCAGATCTCTAAAAATATAGTACTAAAATTAAAGTTTCAATCTACTACTCATTAGAACGATCCTTCCTAGTTAACATTATTGTCTGACTTTATGACTACAGGAACCCTTCTGAACATAATAGGTTAAAAGTCTTAATTGAAATTAAATATATTCTCTTCTGATATACTGACTTAGAGCTACTGTTTCTAATTAAATAACATTTGTAACTATGAAATCTAAGGCAGTACATAATATGCCTGTAGATAATGACTACATATAAATTAGTCCTAAATTTTTTTAAAAAGAAAAATATGATCACTCCAGAACCAAGTTTAAAGAATATGAGTCCGAGAGTTCCTAACATTATTTCACTGGGATTTCTTAAGAAGATAGGGAGTGGTTAATTCATTAAGGCAAATAATGAAGATGAAAAACAACAAAGGTATATTCAGTGCCACTCTTAGAAGAGAAGAATCTTCACTGTTGCAAAAGCTAAGAAATAAGAAATGTTAATGGTATTCATTTTACCACCCACAAAACTCTTAAAGGACCAGATTGTTAGAATCTTCATATGGTAAAAATTTTTTATACATGGTTCTTATTGAACCCAAGAATTTACTACTGAAGAGTCAAGATATAGTAAGAGAAATGCCCAGGAAGGTAAGAATAAATCTGCTACTGTTTCCAGGTTTCCACCAGCTGGCCTGCCATCACTTCCTGGTGTGGCAGTAGAATTGTCAGTCTCTTATCCTTCCTATGATAGTCAAGGAAGCAATTCACCTGCCAATGATTGAATGTTCTGCTTTTCTCCAAATCCAATTGAGACATTATAGGCTCAATTAATTAGTCATTGTTCTATTCTTAGCATGATTTTCTTTATATTCCATTATCCTAATTAACCCTGAAGGCACTGTGATATTGAAATAGAGGCTTCGAGATATTAAGTTACCCACGTTAGTATGTGGCAAACCAGAAATGCACACTGGATTTTAGTTTCCACCTTGTACAGTTTGCCGCTCACCATGCTACACTGTGTAAAGTTTGCCAAGGAATAGCTTCCCTGGGATGAAGACCAACATTGCTAAAGTAATCTTATTTATCTTTTAAATAAAGGAAAGGTAGAATTGAAATGTGTATTCTAGAAAACCACAAAGTGATGAAGCAATCCGAAGATGAAAAAAAAAAAGTCTCAGCTGACAAGAACTATAAGCAAACTAAAAACTGCTGAGAACAGGAGAATTAGCATTCTCCAGGGAAGAGTTCCTAATTGGTATCCAATGCCAAGTGGTTTGGCTTGAAATTATGTACATACAACTACCACTAAATGAACTTAGCTGGTTGTCTTTTATATGTTTAGATATAGGTGTGTGTGTGTACACATTGTGTATGCACGCTCATGTGCATGAATGCATGTGTGTGTATAAAGTAAAAAAAAAAAAAAAAGAGAGGCCATGATATCTATAGGGAACAAGATGGGCACATGGGAAAGGCTAAGGGAGGGAAGTGACGGGGAAAATAATCTAATTGGAGTTTGATTTAAAATGGTCTTGATTTTTGAAAAGTCAGCATGGGTTCTTGAAACCAGAGTGTATGCAATATTCACACCATCTATCACACTCAGATCACTTGGCGCTACTACAAATAACAATGAAGTTGTAATAATCATCACCTCCTTTGCTCTGTGGGCTAATTTGATTTTGACAAAGGTACCAATGCCATGCTATGTATAGGAGATCAAAGTTTATCACTCAATTTAAATGTCTTTCAGTACAATACATTACTTATTGAGTTGTAAATGCCAACTGTGATGGCTAGCTTTCAGATACGTCTTGAGAACCCTGAATAAGTAACATAGGAAGACCATCCAGGCTTTATTAAGTCACTAAATGAAACTTTGGAAAGGAAGAAAACAATACTCAATGTGACCAAGGACCCACAGCTATTAAAGAGCAGGGATGAGATTCAAGCTCCAGCTCCCAACATTCCATCGGCATACCACTGTATTAACCATTATGATTTGAACTATACATTAAGGCTCATGTTAATCTTAAAGACTTGTTTTATTTTTGTTTGAAATGAATTTTCTCTGAGATGTCTATATAAATACACTTACCAGAAGTAGACCTCAATAGCCTTAAAGGAGTAAAAAAACCAAGCTTTTAAAAATTCACTTTCTAAGCTAAATCATTCTTTCTCATCAAGTCCCAGCTTACAATGGACTTCCTCTGGTAATTCTTCCTGCCCTCCCCCATGCTGACCTGGAGGTCCCTAGTACATGGTTCCATAGGTACCATATCACAATCTATACATTGTTAAGTGCTTGGTGAAGCCTGTTCCTCCCAGTGCGTAAGTTATGTAAGAAAAGACCCCCACCCATGCTGACTTAAAGTCTCTATTGCATTCCTAAGCCTAGAATACAGTAACTACACAAAATACATTTACTCAATAAATGAAAGACAGAATTGCCAAATCTGTCATATTAAATTTCATTTGCTTTTCAAATCTGTTGATTAATGCCAGCAACGGAAAGCTGTAAGATTGAAAGGGGGGCTGTCATGTAAGAGGATGATGTAACATCTATGTTCTATAAGAAAGAGAAGGGGTGAGGGAATAATAAAGCCTATGTAATATGATAACATCAGAAAGCATGGGCTGAGCTCTCACAAAACAAAGTCAAAACACATTAGAATTCCTGGGTACCCTTGATATGTCTATCCACCATTATTAGGATACATCATTACCAAATCAATATTGAAAGTGAACATTCCAGATAACATGAGATACATGCAGTCATCCTTTGTCTATGCCCAATTAAATAAGGTATTCTCCTGGACATTTCTACCACTAATTGGTCAGGGTAAGATACGCATGAGCTGGGGTGATTACCTTAACACATCTGCCTCTGGTGGTGTCAGAGAGAAAGCAAGAGTCATTAGAAGAAGGGTGGCTAATTTGTTTGCTTATCTCAGAGCCCAACCAGTTAAAGATTATAAATCCTCTTGGAGTTTAATGTGAGGTTCAGAGCTAAACTGGGGCAAGGAAGTGATTTTAAAACTTCAGCCCTAGGAGGCAAAGGTGGTAAGGATCTCAGAGACAAGACAGTAAAAGGATATTTATACCTAACAGTATGAAAGTAGTATGTCTCATTAAATAAAATATCTTTTATCATCCTGAGAAATTACTGACCCGTAATGACAGAAAAGTCCACAATTAAGCAAAGCAGTTACTGTGAATCACGGAAGACACAGAATCATCTCTCTTTTTTTAATAAATGAATAATCCCATGAATGTTCATACCTATTCATCTGGGAGAAAAGACTGACTGTTCTATTTCAGAAAGGAAACACAATCTTGTTTCTCACTGGAATCTGTTCATTTTAACAATGTAGACCCATAGATAAAAAGGCAGACCTAGTGTTAGCAACACCAGGTCAGGTGGGGGTGGAGAATGAAATGCAGAGAAAGGAAATAAGCTAACAAGGGACTCAACCGCAGAACTCATTTGTCATTTAGCTCAAGGCAGATAACAGGCAAATATGTAACTTCAGAGCCTCCAACATTCAGTGACCCTGGGTCCCTGGAATAAATAGGCAGTCTACCTGTTAACATCCTACTGGTCATAAAATTTTCCTATGTCATATCACATAGTATGGTTTTGGCTGAGTTCTGTCTTCCTACTAAGAGATCTCCAGTTTCTAACAAAAATTATAACCAAGTATTATTTCTTGATTATATTGTTAGTATTTTCTCATGTCTGTGTTAACATGTTGGGATTGATATTCATATCATTTTTAATCATATAATAATGTTTCCTTTAACTGGATTGCATTCAACATCTCTTTACCTTAGATTCTGAAAGTTTTACACATAGGAGATAACTGGTTTAACTGAGCAAGTAGAAAAGAAAGCAAACTATACTCATGAATTTAGAGACTCTGAAGTGTGCAAATTATATAAATATATCCCCTGGGGAGCTGTATCATAAACCATTTATTTAATAAGATTCATCCTTGTCATATTGGGAGCAGAGAAAGTTGTATCACAGTTTAGAAGGGATGCAAACAAACAAGCCTGCATCCTCACTTGCTCCCATCACCTTCTACAGAGGTGGCTTGAAGTTCAATATTTAATGGTTTATTTATTTATGCATTTTATATATATGGGTACTTTGTCTACATATCCATCTGCATAACAGAGGAAGGCATCAGATCCCCTGGACTAAAGTCCATAGAAAGTTGTGAGGTATCATGTAGGTGCTGGGAATTGAATTCAGGACCTCTGGAAGAATAACCAGTGTTCTTAACTGCTGAGCCATCAGTATAGCTCCAAAACTCATCATTTAACTTGAGATGGGTCTCTGACTGTGGAAGTGGGAATAATACTCTATTACATTCATCAGATTAGTATGTGGTACCTGCTGTGTTATTGAGAATACTATGGCAAGGAGAGAAAGGAGAGATAGATGGAGATGGAGATGGAGATGGAGATGGAGATGGAGATGGAGATGGAGATGGAGA
>NW_021604599.1:10155498-10196869 GCF_004785775.1 Grammomys surdaster
GGAGATGGAGATGGAGATGGAGATGGAGATGGAGATGGAGATGGAGAGAGGGAGAGGGAGAGGGAGAGAGAGAAGTTTATGTTTCCCTAAGGCTATCCTTGAGGTCAATATTGAAGAGAATAAGTAAATATACAAATACTAGATGCAACACTCATGTGATAAGCGTTATGAAAGATATAAAACAGAAAATGCTGGATATCCATAGAAGGGGATGAGCCTCATGTTTAAGGGGAAGACATAACTGAGGTTTCATTTGAACAATTGAAATAGAATGAAACGTGACAAAGTCCATTAGAAGAGCTTCTCAAAGGCTGAGTCCCAGAAGATATTTATAAATATAGATCCTAGGACTACCTAGCACAAGATAAGCATCGTTAAATAGTGCTACAACTCTAAAGGTTGTGTTCATTTCCTTTCTACCATTAAAGAAAAGGTATTGTTTGGAAAAAAAAAAAGAATCCCCAAGTACCTACGGCTGCTTCCTGAGAAGACATGAGAAATGAAATTAGAGGGGTGATGCAGGAGGAGCTAAGGTGGCAGGAGTAAGGAGAGGAAGAGGAGGAGTTGGGAGAGGAAGAGAAAAAAGGAAGAGGAGGAGCTAGAGAGGGCAGAGATGTAGGAGGATGGAGAACCACACAGGTATGGAGAGCACTCGTGGGGAACAACTTATAAACTTATAATTAGGTTAGCTAATTGGGATACAACTCTCTTTGTATGGGCATCTCGTTATTAATCATTATCAAACATATAAAGCCTTTGATTAATCTATAAGAATTAGAGTCTCATTCTCTTAGTGGGCCTGCATGGATGGCAGAATGGTCTGGGCAATGCCCTGCCTTGCTGAGACAGCGTGGAAGATTAGCAGAGCCATCTCCCACGCTGGCATCTAGTGGCTGGCAGGGCTGGTGTTTCTAGTTGGCCATTTCTAGCTGCAGCACGCATGTGGCCTCCAACTGAAAAGCATGGCAGCTGGGCTAGGTGGCTAGCGGCTGCAGCTTAGATATGTCAGCCTGAACCAGAAGCCACATTTAATAATTAATACAACAGGGTGAGGAATGCTGACTTAAGAGTGTGGAAGGCCATGGTTGAGAAAGAGTAGGATCACACTTGAGCTCCAGCAGTACTGATGATAGCTGGGGCCTTGGGGTACAAGTGTGGAGAAAGGCCAGCTATGGTGTGGAGAGAAGGAAAAGAGAGAGAAAAGCTGACATCCACACAGAAACACCATAGTAACCAGTTTGCTTGTAGCATGAATGAAAGAGCTATTGTACATGCATCAGTATATTAAAGGTTCCTTCAGTTGTCTTAAAATATCTCCCTAAGATAGCATCCTCCTATTTTTGTTTGTTTTTGTTGTTGCCATTATTGTTGTTATTTTTACGGAACTGTAGGTCAAGGGCAGAAAAGTTTTTATTTAGATATTCACAATATTTCCTTTGTTTGAGGGGGGAGGGAAAGGAGGCATGTGTGTTATATGAGATTTCTACCTCCAGGGGAGTCCCACGGCTTCAATAAAGATTGTCATCTAATAGATAAACTGTGGCCATAGCAAATCCATACTTTCATAAATTGAAAATGCCATAGCTAATTCAAATGATATTTTAAATAGATGTGAATTGAAGGAAATGGAATCTCCATAAAGCAAATGAGCCTATTTAATTGACTGCTGCAGAGTGTCAGTCAGCTGGTGATGTCAACTTCTACGTGATGAATAGGACTAATAAGGAAACTTACAGTTTTGCAACTGTGTTATTCCAACAAGAAAATAAACAAAACAATGCCATTCTGAGAAATGCAGTCAACACTATCCCTGAAAGCCAATTTTCTTCAATAATATGAAGACATTAACCATGCTCTATCTCAGGCTGATAGCAGAGTTTGCAGAGAACTGATATGTATGATCAGTAGCTCATAACACACAAGCATCTGGGAATGGCTCATGCAGTGACAGCTAGCCAACATGGAATATCTGCTTCTATTCCAGATGCTTGGGATCAAAGCAGAAATCCTCAGAACCCCATGAGAAGATTTTACCATTACCTCTGCTCTATGGACAGGGAAGCAGACACTAGCTGGATTTCTCCAGGTTCCAATTCACTAGCACAGTGTGTATTAGTTGCTACAGCACGTCATACAGTATTCCCTTTCCTTTATACTTTTTTTTTAAATTAGGATAAAATTGTATAGCATAGAAGAAGATTTACAGGAAAATAGTGCAGGGCTACAGCTGGAGTTTCCCTACTTCCTGTCAGTCTCTCCAGACCTGTTTCCTCATCTAAATAGATCTAGGCCGGCCCCAAGCTTCCCAGACTGGCCATCCAATGAGAGGATAAAGTCAATATGCTTTGTAAACTAAAGAGAATGAGGGATGCAAATTGAGCAATTTCCCTATGTTGCTAAGTTACTGGTAGAATTTCCCTGGAGAAGTAACTACCTCCTTTAGGAATATATGCAGCTCATGTATTATCACAGCTCCTATAAGTGTGGTAAGTGTTCAGTTACTCTTTCTGTTTCTTTTGGCATTCTCCTTATAAAGTTCCTTCCCCATTCCAAATATATGAAGTCATTGGTCTTGCCATCTTTGTTTCTTCCCAGAAGAAATCCATCGTACATTCAAGTTCATTAAGTAAAGAAGGATCTGTGACAAGTTTTGTACCCTGCTCTATGATGATTTGAAGAGAAGACTCTGATATTAAATATACTACAGCAACCTTAGGATGAATTATTTCATTGGTAAAATGTGCCAAGATACCCAAAGGTGCAATCTCCTCTGATTGCGAGCACTCTTGGAGCTGATTTGAGCAGCCTGATTACTTGTTTCACAGCTGCCGAGTGGACCCATTAGTGCTGGGGAGTTACTGTTACCCTGAATCTCTGGATGACAAACAAAATGATCAGAAAATTTTCTGGTAGCCAGCCAAGTTTCAGGCCTGAACTTCCACATGAATCTTATCAATACCAAAGAAGCTTTTATCCGAAAGACTAAAAGGAAAAAATTTCCACCCAATGGGTTTTATTTTTGTCCTGCAGAGGGAGGAACAAAATGTCCTAGCCAGTAGAGGGAACAGAGCCTGACTTCAGAGACCACATTGATAGCTTCCAATCCCATTTTCCCATCAGGGAGTAGAAGGGCTAGCACAGAGCAGAATGCTGTTAAAAACATTGAATTAACAGACCTGCAATAAACTCAAAGCTCTATTCTGTACAGAGGCCCTGTAAGTTCATAAATTGAGACTGAGATACGAAGCAACAAAAAAGTAGCAAAAATAAATAAATAAATAAATAAATATATAAATAAATAAATAAATGATTATGGCTAATATCCCATATTCACTGTGAGAGTTTCAGAAATAGCTTGCAAACGTGTTTCCTATTTTTAATGCCCTGATTTGATCCAGTGAATTTAGCAGCACCAATCACAGGACTTCCCTCAACTTTCACATACTGTGCGTCCTGGTGTTCCCTTTGGATAGCATTCATCAAATCATATACTGTCTGTAACTTAATCAGAGGAGCAGTTCAGTCACATCAGACAGAGCAGGAAGGCTCTGCCTCTTCAGCAGCACACAATAAGAAGGAGGTCTGCGTGCTTCAAACTATAGTCTGTGGTTTTATGGATTGAGAATTTCATAAACACACATTATGTGTTTTGAGCAAACTACAGGTTGGTTGGTTAGTTTGTTTGTTTGTTTGTTTGTTTGTTTGTTTGTTTGTAAAAAGGCCTCACAGTTGAGCTCTGGTTGTCCTGAAACTGTATAAACTATGTAGACTAGTCAAGCCTTCAACTCAGAGATACCCCAGCCTCTTACTCCTGACTGTTAGGGTTAAAAAATGTGAGTGCATCACCACAACCAACTCAAATTACAATCTTAATTCAACCAGCTCATCCTTTTTCTCCCCTTTCTTCTTCACTTTCTCTTTCTTTCCATTTGAATAGAAAAGAACAGGAAAATCTTTAACACTAGCTGTCTGATTTTTTTTTTTACCTTGCTAATGAATTGGTTAGCTAGTCAATGCTGGCCCATAGTAGCCATTTAATTCATCCACTAGCTCCTGGTGCTCAGTGCACCACTCATCAGTTTTCCATTTTATAATTATTAAAAGTTTTGCATATATAGCAAGATTTAAGCAATTTTAAGACTGTAAATCTTCTAATGTTATTTAAGCAGATAGCATTGAAAGAAATTCTTTTCCTCTCCCCAATTAACTGTATTTGATTACTACCCTAAGCAGACCTCCAAATGTAAGTCAGATACAGTATCAAGGAAAAATGAGCATAACCTTCAATTAAATAGATACGCATTGGTTAGTAAATCAAGGCTGGATAATGCTTAAGGGACATAAGGCACATTTATGATAGTTTTCTTATGTATAAATGTTTCTGGCTTTAATACAGTTGCATGTAATGGTTTCAGTGATTTATTCTTCTGTGGCATTTTTTTCTTATACCCAATCTTTGATAATGAACAAATCTTCTGACTTTGGGACATAGAAAACAAATCTTTATGATATATAATAGACAATTAGACAACAGTAAGCAAACTAAACTAATAATTTTAAAAATATGAAGCTGCTCTGCCATAAGAAAACATTGGCAGTACTCAGAAGACAGGTGTGGGAAATGACTTTCTAAAAGGGATTTCCTTTGTTCAGGATTTGAAGCCAACAGTTGACAAGTAACATCTCATTAAACTTAAAATCTTCTGACAGCTAAGGAAACAGTAAACCAAGTGAATAGAAACCCCACAGAGTAGGAGAGAATATCTGCTAGCTTTGCATCTGATAGGGGATTAGTATTCAAAATATGTAAGGAACTCAAAAAAAAAACCAAAACCAAAACAAAAAAACACAAATGACCTGATTAAAAGTGAGCTATGAATCTAAACATGCAGTTCTCAAAAGGAGAAATAAAAAAATGGCTAAGAAATATCCTGAATAGTATTGAATTGTAATCAGGGAAATGCAAATGAAACCTACTTTGAGACTTCACCTTCTGCCCATCAGAATGGGTAAGATCTAGAAAACAACCAACTACAAATGTTAGCCAGGATATGGGAAGGAGAATTCTCTGTTGGTAGAATTGCAGACAAGTGCAGCCATTATGAAGATTGGTGTGGAGAACTTTCAAAAAAGCTAAAAGTAAGCTTATCATACGCTCAGCTAAACCCTCATCCTCAGAATATGCCCAATATCCTACCTCACCCAAAGGACTCAATATCCTACCTCACAGATGTTTGCTTGGCTACGTTGGCTGCTGCTCCACTCCTAAATGCTAGGAAATGGAAACAAACTAAGCAGTCCTCAAGTGAAGAATTCAAGGCAGTGTACCGTATAGACCGGGACATGTTTCAAGGCACAGGCCAAGAAGATTCTGTACTTTTCCACCACCTGACCCCTCTTACCCCCTCCCCTTGTAAAACATGCTATAAAAAAGCATTTCATGTTCAAAAAAAAGAAAAAAAGGAAAAAAAAGAAAATGAGGTAGAGATGTACCATGGAATACTATTCAGCTGTGAAGAAAAAGGAAATCTTGAGATCTGCAGATTAATAAGTGGAACTGGAAAATCTTATAGTGAGTGATTTAACCCAGGCCTAGAAAGACAGATGCCACATGCTTTGTCTCATGTGCAGTTCCCAGCTCCGAATGCTTAGATACAAGTGTCTAACCTGAAGTCACTGGAGAAATCAGAAAAGTAAAAGGGGCAATGGAAGCTCCCTGGGGGATGGATGGAGCTGGAGCTCTAGAGATGAGGACTGGAGAACACAGGTCCTTGGAAGGGGAAAATAGGTGGGATTTAACTGGGATGGGAGGGGGGAGAGCATTCCAGAGGGAAAGGTAAATACGAGAAGAAAAAAACACTAAAGATATTAGAAAAAGCCATAGGAAAATATTATTCTCTGTTTATTTAAAATTACATATATGATGTGTGTGTGTATGTGTGTGTGTGTGTGTGTGTATTGTTTGAATGAAGTTATGACACTTGGAGCAATAATGCTGCCTGCACTAGCCATAGACTTCCTAATAAAAACCCCAGGACCAGGCATGAGAAGCTTCCCTTCTTGGTAAGGAGAGTCCAAGAGACAGACAAAAAAATAGACCACTACTGTGGCCCTTGGCTGCCTCCCAGGACTTGAAAGCAAGGATATATTGCTAATCACACCACATTCTTCAAACACAGGTCAAATAGAGATAGAACTGACCTCAAAGCTTCCTCCCTAAAGACTATCTCTCACAGTACTCAAAGGCGCTACACAAGCTGCCACAGGAAGAAAATAGCCAGCAGTCCCCCACAGCTATAAAGCCTCTGAACCGCAACAAGGATCAGTGTGACAAGATGTCCCCAAGGGTACCATAGTGACACATCTTGAGGCTATTCAACCACCATGTAATTGGATTAAAGGCCTGCACAATAGGAGGAAATTCATGACTAGCACTGAAAACCCAACCAACTTCCCATGGCTGGTGAAATAGGTAAGTCATGAACCCTAAAGGAAGACCTACTTATAGCCACTTTCCAAAACTAGTATAATTTCTAACCCCCTTCTAAACACTTATCCTTATGCTCACAGACGAATGAAGATCTTAGCCTTTATCACGGACACTTCTTTTTATAACAGATATTTGTAACATTATAGACAACCACACTATCCCTAATGTGGAGAACTAACTGTGGAATGCACAAACACAATTGATACTTCTACAATTTATCCCTACACCTAAGGTTCAGGGAGCAACATGGAAGAGGGCTGGAAACATTGTAAGAGCTAGAAGTAATAATTGTCTAGAAGAAAACTGTTCTCTGAACATAAACGGGCAGTTGGGCAAATGAACTCACAGTGTTGTAGTAACATACACAAAAGCTGCACAGGTTGAAGCCAGACAAAATCTCAGCGTACAGTGGTATGGAACTACTGATAACTGATAGCTGATGGCAGGTAAAGAGTTTCCTTTAAGGATGTGGCCCCATAGGTTGAACACATTCCAGTGGATGGCCACACAGCAAGAATATATGACCAACAGTAACGACTGCGTGGGCTTTAAAAATATGAGGGTACAAAGTTGGGTGGGTACTGAATGGGAGGGTGGATATGGGAGGACTTGAGAGAGAAGCATGAATATGATCAAAATATAATATATGAAATTCTCAAGAGAATTAATAAAATACATTGTTAAACTATGGCTTCTAAATACTTCTGGCAAGACTATAATTATATTAATGAGTGGTAAGAGATGAGGAACATTACAAATCCTACTGAATTATCTTAAATAGTGGTTTTTCAACCATCCTAATGCTGTGACCACTTAATACAGTTGTTCATGTTGAGGTGACCCCCCCAACTTATTTTTGTTGCTACTTCATAATTGTAATTTTGCCTCTGTTATAAATTTTAATATAAAGATCTATGCTTTCCAGTGGTCTTAGGCAGCCCCTATGAAAGGGTCATTTGAACTCCCAAATAGGTTGTAATCCACAGGTTAAGAACCATTGATCTAGAAGAAACAGAGAAGAAATGTACCTTTATTTTAGATTAAGGAAGATCACACAGGATGATATTAAATATTTTAAAAACCACCATTGGAAGTTTGAAAAATAATTTTTCTTGTAGCTAATGAATGTGAAGTCTCTTAATAAGATTTTAAATCTACATTATTGTGTTGATGATCACAAGCAAATGGATATATAACTCAAGTAATTTTATCCAATCTATTATTTATAACAAGTTTAAAAGGATGCATTAACTTTTTCCTTTCCTAATTGGTCTAATAACAAGTGCTGAGAAGGCTAGGCTGATTCCACTGCAGGCTTCAAACTGGCAGTTAAGGAAACTAGGCCTAAATCTCTGTTTCCAAGAACTGGGCAAATCCAGGCAAGTCCAGGCCTCAGAAGCTGCCCTGCCATGTGGCCGGAGGCAAGGACAATGGGTCAGCATCAGTTTGAGAATTCCTCAGCTACTTCCTCAGTAATGGTCCCCAGACCTCCCCAGCAAGTTTCCAGCTCCTATACCCCAGTAATAGAGATGGACCCAACAGATTAGAGATGGACCCAACAGATTAACACAGAGCTCACCTACCCTGGAATCCCCTAATGTGCTTTAAATCAGGCCTGCAAGCTCATTGGGTGTCTCTCTATATTGGTAATGGGAGACACCAGTATCCTGGACTTCTGCAGAATAAAACACTCATTTTGTTTACATACTATTTGAGTTTGAGGTGTCATTCTTCAGTGAGTTGTGGACCCTTACAGTGTCTCCATCTTACTGAGACTGAACAGAAATGTATTTATACTAACAACATTGTCTACCATAAGAAGCTTTGACCTTCACTGAGAATGGATGGATTCACCATCTTCCTTAAGTGCCATGGGGATAATTCTCTTTCTCCAAGTTAAATGTATATATCTGGATACAAAATTGATCATGTAATTTATATTAAGTTCTAATTGTAGAACAAGTAAAGAGAAAAGAAAAGGTGGAAAATCTATTTCTACTCACACAGCAGTGACACTGACATTAAAAAAGTAAAATATATCCACATTTCAGCATAATATTTCATTGCAATTTGAAAGTATTCTCCGTTTTCTCATGTTAACCATACAATTTAGTTTTTATCTTTGTCCCTGTAGTTTAGATTTACATAATAAAATTTGGAATTCAAGAGGCAACGAAATTTTCAGTAAAATAATCATATTTGGTACTAATTATTATGGACTCTGGGCTATGTTTTCCTGTGTTGGTTTACAATTGAGAACTGTCTCTCCAAATAACAAATTTAAACAAATGCTACACTGGTAAGTGGTAGAGCTGAACAGTTGACTTTATGAAGCTACCAGATTTCTTCTACTGTGCTTCACTAAGATACCTCAATCAAAAATTAAACATAACACCTATGCTGGCTAATTTTTATAAACTTGACATGAGACAAAGTCATCTGAGAAGAATGAACCTCAACTGAAAAAAATGGCTTCATAAAATTGGCATGTAGATATGTCCTTGGAGTGTTTTCTTGATTGATAATTTGATTGATGATTGATACGGGAGGATTCATCCCATTGTGGATAGTGCCATCCCTGGGCAGGGTATATATATATATATTGAGTAAGCAGGAGGAGAGGGAGGCAAGTCAGTGAGTAGCATTTCTCCACAGCCTCTGCCTCCAGTTTTCTGCTCCCAGTTCCTGCCCTCCCATCCCTGGATAATGGAGTGACTCTAAACTATAAGATGAAGCAATACCCCCTGTGGAGGTTTGAATAGATTGCCTCATGGAAAGTAGCACTATTTGGAGATGTAACCTTAATGGAGGAGTTGCAACCATGTTAAAGGAAGTGTGTCATTTTAGGGGTGGGCTTTGAGGCTCCTAAGCTCAAGCTCTGCCCAGTATGGAAGAGGGAGTCTTCTTCCTGGCTGCCTTCAGATCAAGTTATAGATCTCTGAGCTCCTTTTCCGACATCATGTCTGCCTGCATGCTACCATGCCTGCTGCCTTGATGATAATGGACTGAATCTCTAAAACTGTAAGCCAGCCCCAGTGAAATTTTTGCCTTTATGAGAGTTGCCTTGGTCATGGTTGTCTTTACACAACAATGAAACTCAAAGACATACCCCAAGCTGATATTGGTCGTGGTGTTTTATCACAGCAGCAGGAACCCTAAGGCAATGGCCAGGCAAGAACAATTCCTATTAATCAAACATATTAGTAACATATCATTATAACAAAGCTGGAATATATGAACATTTAAAACTGAAGAAATTAACCTTTAGTTTCAGATAAGTATTCATTATCATTCAGTTAAGTGACTGACTCATTTTATAAGACGGAACCAGCCACATAGAACTTCACAACTACATTTCTTTAAACAGGATCTCAAGAAAAGCTTAAGATGAAATACCATTGCAATTACTAAACTGCTCTTATTCAATAATAAGTGTTTGCTATGGACTTTGCCCAGAATCAGCTCACCATGGAGTTCTGTCACTGACGGTGACTCCTCTACTTATCAGCATCTCTCAGAGACTTTATGACTTTGAAATATTATTCTATTTTCTTATTTAGACTAGTCACTGTATATTTTACATGCAAAGTTTATGTTACATATAGAAACTTTTATACATGAACAGAAAATTTTAGATAAGTATGTATATAACTTCATGAGCTTTGCCAAGTGATCACAGTGATGTAAGCAGCTTCCACATAAGACCACATGGAAGCCAGGTCACAAAACAAGACATCTTACAGTCTTGATTTCATAGGCTACTTTACTTTTGCCCATTTGCAAATATTCAGGAATCACAGAGAATGTATTATTCTTTACTTGAGTAGTTTCATTCAACAATATGTTTCTTGATCCATCTGTGTTGTTCGTGTAGGTTTACCTCTTAGTTAGGGTTTTACTGCTGTGAACAGACACCATGGCTAAAGTAACTCTTATAAAGGACAACATTTAATTGGGGCTGGTTTACAGGTTCAGAGATTTCTCCATTATCATTAAAGTAGGAGTATAGCAGTGTCCAGGCAGCCATGGTAGTAGAGGAACTGAGAGCTCTGTATCTTGAATAGAAGGCAGCCAGAAAAAGACTCAGCATCCTCAGGCAGCTAGGAGGAGGGTCTCAAATCCCAACCCCCACAATACCACTCTTCTTCCAACAAGGACACACCTCCTAATAATCCAACTCATTGGGCCAAGCATATCCAAACCACCAGAGTATAGTTTATTTTTTTTACTATTATATGATATTACACTACACAAATGTACCACAATATATTTTTAAATTATACTTTTAATTATGATTATTTTATTTTAGATAGGACCAAATTAAATCAACTCTTTACCTTAGAAACAATTTCAACTTTCTAATTTAATAATAGTATTTACATTCATTCTATGTTAGTGAATGAAACTATAGAATATATACAATGACCACCAAAAGACACTGTTGTAAGTTAACATGTGCCTTCCTTTTTAGAAATTTATCAATAGTGAAATTGTAATTTCTATGTGCTTAAGTTTAAATATTAAATATTTAAGTAGTAAATATTAAATAGTAAATATTAAAATAAAACAAAATCTTAAGGAGCAAAAGCATCACTGGCCCCTATTTTAGATGCTATATTCAGAAAAATTTGTAATTAGAGGTTTATTGACTGGAAACAATTCTGTATTTCTGTTTGCTTGCTGTCGAATATTGATCAATCTGAATAAAACTATAGGTAAGCAAAAAAACATGGGTAACAAATGTATAATATTAGAAAAACATAGATGTTTATTATCTATTTAGGATTCATGAAAAAAATGGATTATAGTGTTCTGCTTAGTCACAAGCAGGTGTAAAATACGACTAATATTACTTGTACGTCAAATTTTCTGTTCACGTTGGTGAAAGCATGCATCCCTTTTCACCATCTACATAGTCTTCAACAGTCAACCAATTCATTTGCATCCCTCTGCTTCTATTTCTCTTATCTAAACCACTTATAATGGGAGAATTTAGTTTAAGTTATGCTTTTAGATATTTCCAACCTGCTAAATGTTCATCAGGAAGATGAGACCTGTGCACAACAGTCAACTATTAAAGAAATTATCGTCAAATTACATTAGCCAGAAGACAAAAGCTCTTTGGTTTTGTAGCTACCTGGCTTCAGAGTTCCGTTCCTATCCTTTTCTCAGAGAACACTCTCTTCCTTCATAAATTGTTTTTCTACATTATTTTCTCACAAGATATAGTTATTCAGAACAAGATATACATGACTCTCATTAGTAAGTTCTGTTCAATATAGCTATTGTAGGTACGCATGCAGAATAATAGAACTTGGAAGCACAATGAAGAGTCATTCTGCATAGAGTGTAATGTCTATATTGACGAGGATTTCTAAGCAATAAGAAATATGAATTTTGTCCTAATTTAATTTTATAAAGTCAACCCCAAGTTTCATCTATAAAAAGAGGTTAGATCTCAAGAGATAGTCTCTTCTACCCATTATACAGGTGATAAAATACAGGAAGTGAAGTTATTGGGCAAACTTTCTAGTAATTGAAAAATTCTAATCATATAAGATAACCAAATAATTTGTTCACTTACATTAAATTATTCTGAATACTTCTGTGTTCTTTAGAATCCCTAAGCCATTGATTTGTTAATGCAAATTATGTAGATTTTTAAAAATATACTCAGGGTACAAAAGGGTTTTCTAAATTTTCATCTCTCCATTTTCTTCCAACCAACCAATATAATGCCACAATTGTATTCTGTAAATGTAATGTATTCAGAATACAATGTGATCTGGCGTGCAGCCTGCACAGCACACTTTGCATGCCACTTCTGCTTGGTGTATGGACTCGTACTGTTTTCCAAGGATCCCCTGCTGCCTTCCTAGGAGAGTAGACTCTGCAAGCTTTTCCAAGGATTTCCCTGCTGCCTCTTAGTAGTTCTAGTCAGCAGTTACTGGAAAGCTAGATGCTGTTTGCATCTCTGCAAGTTTTACCAATCTGTTTTTGATTTGTAGATTTCCACTTTCATTCTCTATGCTAATTCCATTCATGCACAGACTCTAAGGAGTCAACCACTTGAAATAATTTATGCAGAAAAGCCAGTCTCAGAAAGACAGTTTTTTTGTATTTTCTCTCAGAGGTAGTATATTTACTTATTCTCTGTCTCTGTCTCTGTCTCTGTCTCTGTCTCTGTCTCTCTCTCTCTTTCTCTTTCTCTCTCTCTCTCTCTCTCTCCCTCTCTGTATGTGTGTCTTTCTCTTACTCTCTTCATCCTTACCACTCCGTCTTCTCTCCCCTTCTCTCTGTGTCTCTTTCTCTTTCTCTCTAAGTGTCTCTATCTCTCTGTTTCACTGTGTCTGTCTCTCTGTGTCTCTGTCTCTCCCTTTTCTCTCTCTCTCTCTTGTGTATGTGTGTTTTATTGTGTAAACATTATATGTGTGCATGTGTATAGCATATTAAATTAAATTGAGACTAAAAGAACATAGGAAGATACTGAGCAGGAGGAGAAAGCTGGAAATAGGAAAGGAACTAGGATACACGTGATAAACAGAAGCTCTGTCTTGGAGGAGAAATTGGACCAATGCCAGAGAATTAGGAAGTGGGGAAAGGCAGCACTCATGGAGAACAAGAATGATAAATAATAAAATATATGTGTAGAAATGTTATAATCAAACATGTTAATTCGTATGCTAAAATTATTAATAACATGTGAGAAATTTCTATTAAGAAAAATCAGTGGACAGGCTAAGACAAAAGAGGGAGGTCCCATGGGATCCCATCTCTAGATAAATAACTACAGGCAGCCGAGAGGAGAATTAGCCTCTCCCAGGGATAAGCCTTGTTACAGATTGTCCAATGCAGACTGGTCTACCCTGACTCCAAATACATGCAAACAATAACAAGGAATTCATTGGATTGTGTGTGTGTGTGTGTGTGTGTGTGTGTGTGTGTGTTGATGTGTATGTATGTGTTTATGTGAATGTGTGTACATATATACACATACATATATATATATACACACATACATATACACTTATATATATGTGTATGTTTATGAAACAATCAAAGAAGAGCAAACGGTCTACTTGAAACTGAGAGTACATGAGAAGGGTTGGAAGGAGAGTAGCTTTCCTGCTGGGTTATAAAACATCTTTGGGGTCAGACACATTTGACATATGAGTGAATATAATTTTATTTTATTCAATAACATTTGATCAAGTATTTCTTTGGATTTAACAATTCAAATTAAACTAGGGAAGAAAAGAATTCTGCACTCCAGTGATTCCTAGCCATAAGCATCACCTCTTAAACCAGATCAATTAAATAGGTTTGATTATTTTCAATAGTTTAAAAAAAATCTTCACAATTCTCATCTGCACTCGGGTTTAAGAACCACTTCCATGGCTAAGCGCTTATATCCTATAGCAAAACTATTTTAACAATATATATTTATGCAAAACTGACAATCAGAAAGATAGTCTGATTTTTAAAAATTTATCCTTTAATCTTTGTTTACAGTCCAGACATTATACCCCTCCCGGCACAGCCTCTGACTGGAGTTCAATACTCCATACCTCCTCCCCACTGTCTCCAAGAGAATTTCCCCACTTCCCATTCCCACCTCACTAGCCCTCACCATGTCTTGGGGCTTCTAGTCTCTTGAGGGTTAGGTGCATCTTCTCTAACTCCAGACCTGGCAGTCCTCTGCTTTCTATGTTCTGGGGGCCTCAAATCAGCTGATATATGTCCCCTGATTGGTGGCTCAGTGTCTGAGGGAGGGTCTTATTTCCCAACTTATATATAGTATCTATTTTACCTTCTATTAGCTTTTGGTACATCCACAACTAGTAGAAGACACATCCATAGTAAGTTATAGTGGAGAGATAGACCAGGTAGTTTATAAAAGATTACTTTTAAGTTTTATTAGTTAAGTTTATTTAAGTTATTAAAAAAAGATTTTGTGATTGATGTAGTCTATCAGAAATTAACCAATTTAAATTCCTTAAGATGAAATTTAGAGAGACAAAGAGGAAGACAAAAATCTACTTCTTAGAAAATGCAATAGCACATGCATAGAAAGGGAATAATACTGTCAGGAGAGGAGGGATAGAGACTATCTTAAGTATTTTATTTTCAATGTTTGGTTTTACTTTTTCAACCTTGGTTCTATTAAGTAACTCTTTAGTATCTTAGAATCTGCCTGAGAGTGTAGGCTCTGATCTTCAGCCAAGAGGATGCTTGGTGAATGCATACCCTGCTTAGAACTTTCTAGACAAGTTTATATACCTTGGCCATAGGCAATGAGGGAAGAATGAAAACATAGAGCTGGGACTGCTATCATACTCAGTGACAGGATGTTACACACAAGTAGAAAGAGGAACAGAGAGCAGCAGGTGCCTGGATTAAAAGAACCAACTAAGCATATATAGAAGCAACACAATCCCTTTCACTGTGTAGCATCTTGCAGCATCTTTACATCATGTCATAGATCTCACAACACTCAGACAGTGGTCCATGTTAATAGACAGGGGAGGCTTTCTGAAAGCAGCACAACTGAATCATTCAAACTCAGTGACTCTCATCTAACTAGAGATGGAGTGCAGTAGCAGGATACTGGAGTGCCATGTGCGTGAACTTGGTGTTCATTCTAAGCACTGTATATATACATGCATAAGCAGAAAGAAGAAAAGATTAGTGATGTTATATATAACCAAAATTACAGACATAAGAAGGTAAGTATGTGGTCTATAGACTCAAGAAGACAGAGGACCAGAAGGCTTCTAGAGTGTGATGAATTTAAAATGTGCCTATTACAAAGATTCAAAAGAGTTTTGTATGCCATTCAGTACTATTGGTGACAGGAGAGCTACAGAAAACTGTCAAGTTCAAAACTCAAAAACAATCTGGAGCTGATTTTATAACACACTGAAGTATTCTTATTACTACCTATCATGTGTTGGAGGTCGATATTTGACTATGTAATTGCTCACAATAGCATAACACAGATGCTATTAACCATAAGCATAGGCCAGAAAACAGTGTCAGGGAAGTTAGTCACTCCATAAACAAGCACATGAGTAAGTTGATCTCAGAGCCCATAAATTCACCGCACTACATTGCTTTCTCTAGTGGTAGGTGTGGTTTGTGTTTGCGACAGAGGACATTTTATTCTCTCAAGGTTCCTCATGCTTCTGAGAGGAATCTGGATTAATGGGCCTTTGAGGGCTTCCAGGGCTGAAAGTTCCTCCTCTCTGTTTTGATTTGTCCAAGTGGTATGCTAAGCTTGGGAAAAAGAGGGAAGGGGATAGATGACTTACCCGATAAACTCAAACTGGATTTACAATCAAATCAACCAAGAAAACAAAACAAAACAAAACAAAACAAAAGAACAACAACAACAAGGCAGAGTCAACCCATAAAGCTACAGGGATCCTCCTGTCTCTGCATCCCCAGGGCTGGACTTACAGGTATGTGATGCAGCACCCTGTGCAGTCAATGATTCCTATGCTCTGGAGTCTTGTCCCCTTTGGGGTTTGGAGATCAGATACCTTGCATATCAAATATTTATATTACAATTTATAACAATAACAAAATTACATCTATGAACTAGAAACAAAATAATTTTATGGTTGGAGGTCATGTTCCACAACATGAGGAACTACGTTAAAGGGCTGCATCATGAGGAAGATTGAGATCCACTACTATATATAGGAGGACAAGATAACAGAAAATTCTTGCCTGACCCCTGTATAGAGGAACTCTCAAGTGAGTTGCATTCTGATGTTTTAAGAATAGAAAACTATTGAATTTAGAATCATCAAAGTATTTTTTCACACTTTATCACATATCTCTTTTAATATTATCTCTTTTAATATAGTCACTTACATGGAGTTTCTTTTTCTATTAAATCACTCAAAGAACACAATAGGCTTTGTATTTCTTCCTTCATCCCTAACATCAGGCATCGACATGAGCATTGTATTCACTCAGACAGTTTCTGCAACATCTGGCCTGAAGATAGAGGAGAAACATTAAAATAATGTTCACTACTATTTTGATGAGCATTTTGAGACTATAGTTCTGATCTCTAGAAAGGAGGACTGTGAGGACTGTACAGATTGCCTAGTTATTGCATAGTTAGCAATGTGCTTATTGAACAAGTATGGAGAACTGAGTTCAATCCTAACAGGGTGCTGCATCACATACCTATAAGTCCAGCCCTGGGGACGCAGAGACAGGAGGATCCCTGTAGCTTGCTGGATAGCCAGTTTGGGTGAATATGTGAGCTCTAAGTTCATTGAAAGAACTTGCCTCAAATAATGATGATGATGATGATGATGATGATAATGATGATGATGGTTGTGATGTGGAGCCTGACTGAGATAGAAATCAAAGTGGGGCTCTGACCTATGCACACATGTGCACACAGACATATACAAAGAAGTACACACATACACAAAAATAAAAATATTTAGCTTACTTACTAAAATCTCCCCCCAAACTGCATACTATAAATAGATAATTAGACATGTGGTTATCAACTACAAGGAAATAAAATTTAGTTTTTAAAAAGGCCTTAATAAATATTCTATATCAATAATGTTCAAATTTTTAATATATTACAAAAGTAATGGTTGCTCTAAAATTTACAGTATTGTTTATATTTATTGTTCTTTGGGCAGGGTGAGTCTGATGCTAAGGTCCTGTTCCCCAATTGGTTCTTGATTTGTCAGTAAACTTGCCAGGGGTAATTGCTGGGCAGAAGGAATAGGCAGGAATTCTGGGTCCCCAAAGAGGTGAGGAGAAGCAAGGAGAAGGGAGGAGTTTTTGCCATGTTTCAGAGGGACCAAAGCCAACCAGCCATGTGAGATCTTGGGTACAACAGCCAGGCCACTTCACCAAGCAGGAGGTTGAGGTGTTGATCTGGGACTGGAGGTGGTTGAGTAACTGAAGTTGAGGGTATATTTAGGATACTGAGCTGGGACTACTGGGAAAAGCACAATAACAATTGAGGTAGAAATTGAGGCGCCCAGCAATTGAGCTATAAGGAAGATTGAAATTGAACAACGTGTGTGTCTGTATTTTTCAGTGGCAGATCCAATATTCTCTGGGTGGGGTCTATCCAGGGCTTACGGTAGGGTAGCAAAAGCTACACGCAGCAACTCTTAATTCCTACTGGCTCACATAGACATAATTACATGCATATATATGTATAAAGTTGTTATTCTTGAACTATAGGGCCCATGTCATTTCTGACACACAATGTATTTTTCCTTACTTTTTCTAATGAATTTTACTCCATCTTTTCCCTTTCCACTTCATTTGAGGCCAATCTGTGTGGAATACTACTATCTGTGTGCCGCAGCTTCTGCTGGATTCACTGATGAGATGCACCACTGGGCACTGAGAAGGCAACTGTGGGACTGGTACTCTTCTAGCTACTGTTCTGTGACTGATGCTGGTCTCTGTTTCTCAATGAAAGTTTGCAGCTCTGGTCAGGTGGCCATCTCTGGTAACTCCCCTTTCTACATTTTGGGGTAGTAGCTTTCCTCTTGTCCCCTCTAGTCAGGGTGTTTTAACTCCTCTTAACTGCTGTTAGCCTTCACCTGGCCTTATGGTCCTTTACATTTACTAAATCTTACAGTTTTATAAACTTTAAATTTCCTCACTAGGACAAACAAATCTATTTTACCAAGCAAATAACCCCACCTTCTGCAAATGCTGCCCAACAAACCAAGACAAATACAATCACAAGGTATCTCCAGCCTTAGGTGTATGCCAAGTGATTATTTCTATGGTTGAGTTGGTCCTGCACTAACATATAGTATATGTGTTCTTAGTTACACACACAGCATACTAAAGTCAGATTGATTTTGATTTCCTTCCCACAATGTAGAGATTTCAAAACACAGTAGCAAGAAAAATTCACATAAAGCTTCTACAAACGGAAGCAGGAGACCAGCTTAGGTGATAATTACACTAAGTATTCTTCTATCCTGGGACTGCTAGAGTAACTCTTATCTCTTGAGGCACAGGCATATAGGTTTGATATGCTATATTTTCTGGTAGTGGATTTGTGCCTGTAAACACTAGAAAGTTTAAATAACCTTGTAATTCTTTTTATCCCTGGAAGTATTGTTCCCTGAGATAAATGTTGAAATTCCAAAGTAAATGCATTTTTAAAAATGTATTCTCTGGGTTCTCTATGTTAGAAACGTTGCCAGAGAAGTTATTTCTAAATCAGTAATGTCTTTTATAATACAAATATTCAAAATATCAGTTTCCAGAAAGTACTGAAACAAACAAAATTTCTTATTTTGACTGTGTGTGTGTGTGTGTTTTAGGTAAAACAAAGCAGAAAAGATATTGATTTGGCAAAGATTTTCTTCTAAAATAACCCATCAGGCTTTTTAAACAAAATCTCACAAGCATACATTTCCCCATTCACACTGCTGTCGTCATGGAAACCAAACTCTGGCACATTTGATGGTGTAACCTACACATCTTTCTAGCCTGAAAAATTCCCTTGTTGTCATGGAAACTGCCAGTCACTAGCCTTTCTTTTCTTTGATGCTCCCGTAGATACCACTGAAATTTCAGCTGTGATTTTTCCCATCTCTAACAATCTTGGGGATATCGGACAATTCTAGAAAGAAAACAAAATAAAATTCTGGTACCTTTCACCTACATGTACAATGATCACCACCCTCACCCCCTGAAACATACGGTATTAAAATTAATTTGCTTGACTGAAATCCTAGTGATCTTTAAAGTTGTTTAGCCACTCTGAAGAGTTTAACATTGATAACTATTTCTCATATCACTTAAAAAGATTCAATTCATAAGAGGCATTAATTCTCTAGTAAATAAAGTATTTATCAAATAAAAAGAAAAACATTGAATTCAATTGACTTTAAAGTCTACTCCTTCTGGAAACATATTACCAGGAAATTTCAAAATGTTAAGTCCCCTGAGATAGCTCAATGGAGACAGTTACTTCACGTCCCACTTTGTGCATAAAAATAAACCCACCACTTAGAAAGGACAAGATAGAAAGTAGATGATGAAAAGGCTGATCACTGACTTCCCATGAAATACTAGACGACCTGGGAACAATGATCCAGCCTTTCCATGTGGCTACTCTCTAGTTTGCCTCAGTCCTGGTGATTAACAATTATGACAATACTCATTCAAATGAAACAACTATTCCTCTTGTAAAATAAAACATATTAGTCACTACAATGACAATCACAGATACCTATATTTTGTAAATTATCTCAGAGGATCTAGGCATAGGATAATGAAATAGTGATTGATTGGCTTTGGACATCAATATGGGAAGAATACAATTAATAATGATTCTTGGATTTCTGGCAGAAAGTGGTTGGGATGGTTTGTATAAAAAAAAACAGAGAATGTAAAGAAGACACACAGTTAGGGAGGCTGAGGCAGATGAATGCATGGGAGTAATTTTAGAAAAGGGTGTCATATAGTATTCATACAATACTGAGTTACTAATACATCTCCTAGGAAGCTGAATATTAAAGGTGTAGATAATTAACTTAATTTCCATATTACTAATAATGGTAATCCCCTATGAAATTAATGCTATAGGATATTGTTCATCATATAATATAGAATCAATTATTATGTACTTATGTATTAGTCCATGGATAATGTTGCAAAATGCTAATTTGTAGCAATAATTTCAACATTCCCAAACCAGAGAATGCATGATAAAATCCATTGAGAAAATGCCAACATTCCATAAAAATCAGTTAGGTTCTTACTTAATTACCTGGCAAACAGACATACACAAATACTACTACTTATCCTTGCTATGACAGAGTCTGTAGTCTTTTATTTTGTTGGCAAAGAACACATGTTGAATGAATGTGTGGGTCTTGGACAGGGTGCATGGGTACAACCTTCCTCATCACAGCATCTACTCAGCTGATGACTTGGGTACTCTGTAAGGCAATTGAACATTTCCATAATGAGGTAGGCTGCAGCTTCTTGGAAAAGGGATAAAATATGAGCAAATCAATGACTGTAAGTGAATGCAGAGAAAAATTGAACTAATATTTGACCAGTTTGCATGGCTTAGGAGAGCAATGATTTCTGCAAGCAGGTGAAAGACTTCAACAACCTCTCGAAATTTTAGATTGGAGAAAACAGAACATTATCCCAGCTGGCTAGCAAACAGGTTGGATTCTGGATTCTAAATCTCAATGATCAGAAAAAAAAAAAAACCTGGATTTCAGATCTGGATGTTTAAATGAGTAGTAGATAGTGTCTGTTAGCTTATGTTCAGGGAAAGAGCTATGATGGACAGATCCACAGATGGCTAAAGTTACTGGATCTTAAATAGCTGATCTTTATTTAAACTACTAACCACCTTACTTCTAGTATACTTGCAAATTTGAAAAAAAAAAAGGTTTCATGTTTTGAAACATCTCTGTTCCTTGTTGTTTTAATTAATCATCACACACACACACACAGTGTACACCACATACACATACATATATACTATCAAACTACAGAAGATGTGAAATTATTTTAGATTAGGCCTTATCAGTGCCTCTCACCTCAAAAGCAAAAGTACTCAAAGTTTACTTCTATCATGTTTGCCCCTAGAGTAATTTATGTATATTATATATGCTTGCATGTATGTATGTATGCATGTAGTATGTATGTATATATGTACCTATATATGTATCCATGTATGTGTACATAATCCTTGCCTCTGGATAAAGAACACATTTTACATGTTGTACATTATGTTCATTTATTTTTCAGCTCTATTCAAGCATACATTATAAATATATTTTCACATCAAAATGTATACTTATCCCAATCTCTAATAAATTTTTCTTTGCCAAATAATATTTTTGGGCAGCTCTGGTTCTAGAAATTGAAGGGTTCTTTGCCTATCTTCAAGGAGACCATAATAAAAGGCTTGGTCATCTGGGATTTCTGCACTCCAGGCAGGAAAATCTTGTCAACAACTATTCTATGTAGCTGGACAAGGCAGAAAAGAGTGAGTATTATTTGCTCGGATGGGGATGGAAGGATATTACAGTACCTTGCCTTCTTGCCTTTTATGCTTTTTATTTTTACAATCTCATATTGAAATATATGTTGGCACAGCAAGTATAAGGCAGAAAGAAGCGAAGAGCATTATTTCATTTTTCAAAAGCAAAAAGTATAAAATTCTGACTACTTAATCACTTCTACTTGAGGATCAAATAAACCTTGTACCATGAGGAAAACAGAAGATAAACATATTTTTAAAACAAAAAGAAAGTTTCACAATATGTATTTCTCCATTAAGTTTTTGAAATAAAACCTACACGAAATGTTATATATTATCTCAGCCTCATAATTTGAGATGCACAAATGAAATTCAAGGATGGTATGAAAAATTCCTTACACAATACAAACCGTCAATGCTGAGGTAGAAGTTAATCCATGCTTCTGTCATATATACTTATTCCAGCCTTAAGAGTAGGTGACAATATATATTGGAGCCTAAAAACACATTTTATTGGCTTCAAATTTTTAGACGTTCTATAGATATCAGCCAAGGGAGACTTTAGTCTCAGAATGAAGTAATTCAAAACTCAACAACAACAACAAAAGAATCTTTGTCTTTGATATACCTAGTCTTCAGTATCCCGGAAGAGATTACCCAAACAGTTTGGAGAAATGTACATTTTGCAGTCAGAGCCCAGTGATCAACATTGTACTCTTTTTCTAAGGTATCAAAATGAAAATTCTGGGGACTTACCTAATGTCAACAGGTTGGACCACTTGAAAGATATCCATTCCTACTTTAAGAATTACAGCAAAGTAACTGCTTCTCACAGCAAAAAAGTGAAGTGAACAAAATAGTATGTATATAATTTAAAATGAGAGGTGACCCATTCAAGAGATAGGCTTTTTTAACTGCCAGCATGTGGTTTCTAGTACAGGCACTGTCGCCCCATTAGATGCTACTTGAACTCTTTTTATATTTTTATATGCATGTACTTTACAAAGATTCTACAGTAGTAGTTTTTCACATCACTTTTTTCAAAGGGTCTTTAGTGTTGGTAATGGCATTGGCAAAGATTTCAAGACAGCCTAGTATTGACTCCCATGTGGTTATTTTTATATACTCTTAATGTTGATTTATAATGAAGAGTATCAAGCTGGACAAAGAAAAATATAAAAGACAGAGTTCAAGAAGAAAAGGAGAACCAGGCTTTTTGAAAGGATTAGAAGGATTGGCAGGCGAAGCCTTGTTCAAGGAATTGTGTCATTGGAGGGTGGGGTCTGAGGTTTAAAAGCCACACTAGACACCCCCCTCTTCTTTCTACCCATGGATATGGATGTAGTTCTTAGCTACTTCTCTAACATCATGCATGTTTGCTGCCATGCTCCCTGCCATGATGATAATAGACTTAAGTAAAGCCTTTGAGATTCCAAGCAAGCACCCAATTAAGTGTTTTCTTTTATAAAAGCTATGATGGTCATGGTGTGTCTTTACAGCATTAGAACAGTGATTAAGACATTTAGTCATCCCTCTTCTCTAGTTGTTGACCAGCAGGGATCTATAAACTCTCAAACATTATAGATTATATAAATTTGCAGAGATTGTCATACTGTGCACAAGTCGTCCACAAATTCAAACTACACAGAATCTAAGGATAGAGAAGGGAAATAGTCACAAGGTTCTACCCCTAGCTGAGGAGAAATTGGCAATATATAGTTGCTAGGTGAGGAGTCAATTTTCCTCAAGGATGTGGTTCTTTCCTTTTGGCTTTGTTGTGAGATACTTAATATCTTGTCTTTTCTTTGATGTTGATACCTAACAAGCAACTGAAAGAGTCAAATGCAGATATTTGCACCCAACCAATGGACAGAAGCTGCTGACCCCTGTGCTTGAATTAGAAAAAAACTGGAAGAAGTTGAGGAGGAGGGCAACCCTATAGAAGGACCAGCAGTATCAATTAACCTGGACCCCTGAGATCTCTCAAACACTGGACCACCAACCAGGCATCGTACACTAGCTGATATGAGGCCCCCAATACATATACAGCTTAGGACTGCCAGGTCTGGGTTTAATCAGAGAAGATACACCTCAAGAGACTGGAGGCCCCAGGGAGTTTAGAGGTCTGGTGGGGTTGGGGCTGGGGGTGGGGACATGGGGACAGGGAGGAGGTATGGATGTGGGACTGTCAGAAAGTGGACTGAGAGGGGAATAAAACCTGGAGTGGAAATAAATAAATAAATAAATAAATAAATAAATAAATGATTTAAAAAGAAAGAAAGAAGTGCATTTACAGTCAGATCAGTAGATAATTCTCATGAAAACATAAGAATACCAGAAGAAAAATTACAAGGCGTTTTTTACTTAAAGAAATGAAAAGAAAGTAAAGAGAAAAGGGAGGAGGGAGCTACTTTTATGACATTTATCCTTCCATAAGTAAGGAATTCTTGATGAAAACTCAATGCAGCAACTGATGCTTTGATTTTCCTCATCTGAAGCCACTGACTGGGTTTGGCTCCTAGAATCTGAAGTGGCTTTTTGGACTTGTTTTTTAAGGCAGGGTTTGTCTGTGTATCCTTGGCTATCCTGGAACTTGCTCTGTAGACCAGGCTAACCTCAGACTCAGAGGTCTACTTTTCTCTGCCTCCCAAGTGCTGTCATTTAAAGGTATGTGCCACTACTGCCCTTCTTGAAGTTACCTTTCTAAGGGGTTTCTGAATCGAAATTTCACTTGCATTGTCTGAAGATCTTTGTATTCTGATCATTCTAAGCATAGAGCTCATATGCTAAGTTTGGCTAAAGAAAAGATGTCCCTTTCTTGCAACTCCATAAATAAAAAGCAGCATCCCTCTTCTGGACTGCAGAATTCTTATGAAGAGATAATTTAGCAGATTCCTATAACATCTTGACTGCTTACCAGTCTAGGTCTCCCGCTAGAAAATGTCTAGGTCTATCAGTTAGTCAGTTACTTGTCTTCAGATCCATAATAAACATTGCACTACTGTAGACCAGATACTTTGCTTAGTTCATTAGTGGGAAGCAATGAATAAAACCAGAATGATCATTGTATTGAAGCTTCAAATCCAGTGAAGGAGATATTAAATGCTAAGCTACACAATGGTTGCTTCTTTTTTATTATATTGCATTAAATGCTACAAAAGAGGAAAGCAAAGACAGATCCTATTGAGTGGAGAGAAAATTATAGTTTGAGCAAATATTAGAAGAAGACAAGGAATTTGCTGGAACAGAGGAAACAGCAGAAGAGATACAAGGCTCAGGGTATTCATTAGGTAAAATCAAGTGAACAGGTTATGAATTTTTTAAAAAGTAAACATTCTTTATAACCTTGATGATTACAAATTAACTTTATGGACACTATCATCCTCCTTAAGACAAGCCTTCCCTGGACAAGAAAGAGGGCAGAAAGAAATGTGAGCATCTTTTATTCTGTTGGTACCACTGTTGGTATCTATATTCTGATTTGATCCTCCCAATGAACCTGGGAGACTTGCTTCTGTTATTCCCATTTAACAAAGGAACTACTAAACAAATGGAGTTTCTTCCTGAAACTGGTTCTTCTAGAACTAGAATACAAGCTCAGACACTCATTTCTATGGTACCAGTTAAGCATCTGCACTTTCTACCTTAATTCTTGGGAAGAAACATCAGAAAGTATGTAAAGTGAATCTTGTAAAATATTACCTTTTCTCAAAAGTATTTTTTATTTTAATTAAATGGTAATAGTGTTTATGTTCACATACTCAGACTAAAATAGCTTTTTAAAAGTTTTAATCTATACATGGAAGGATCAAGATTTATTAGACAGTATTGGAACTTTTCTCTGAAGATTACTAAGAAGGTTAAATAAATCCATTCTCAAGAAGTTTAATAGATTTTCCAATTAAGAAATCAAATTTTATGATTATGATGGACCATTTTAAATAGCTGATATTAGTTATGTCTTATAATTCAGCCCAAAATTGGGCAATGAAAGAACATTAATCTTTACTATATCCTTCTCCTTGGTAAAGAGAAAAGGTGGAATTTATTAAACATTTAAGGAACATGTTATAATTCCTCACAGAGATATTTTCAAGTGGTGCAAATTTTCCAGCAGAAAGACATCATATAATGCAGTCTGAGACTGGAGAGACCAGGAAGGCAGAAGTCACTGCTATAGGCCAGAGTGGTTTGCTTGATCACATTGAAGAGCAATGCAGCAGGATGTGATGAACACTGAGAACCACAAACACAAGGTTAACAAGACTTAAGTGACAACTAAAAGGGGAAAAAGCTAATGGACAGAGCATAATTCCTGAAGTCACGGAGGGTGTGGTGGATACAGGTTACAACTAAAAGGTAAATATTGTGCCATGTTAAAAAATAATCTTAACAACTGATAACACACACAAGCTCTGATTAGAGTGAAAATCAAGTCCACTTTAAATAAAAACAAAGGAAGTACAAAAAGAAAATTAGACCAAGGCTCCATCAGACAAGAAAGCTTGAGCAGTGTGGACAGGAACTCATACAGATAGGTCTATAATAGAAGACGAACAAGTGTGACATAGACAATAAAAGCTTCTCCAATGTGCTTGGTTCAGGATTCATTTTGTTCACCTCAGCCTCTCGGCTTATGAAGCCTGGTGCTCATTTTGCTCATTGTCTAAATTCTATTTTTTTGAGATATAGCTTTAAATCAAAATCTCTAACCATTGTTCTCCATGTATCTTAGCCTAAAAGAATTAATTACCATCATTTATCTCCAATTCAGTAGAACTTTCTTTACATTTCCCAAAATGTAGCACCTGTATTCACACTGTAGTTAACCATGTGTATCTGGGTTTTCTTCTTGAGCTGTCTCTTGGCAGACCATGTCTAAATAACATTTGTATACTATAAAGAATGAAGAAAATAATTTAAATTATGTTAGTTGAGACTACTAATAAGATGACACAGCAGCAGAGGCATTTCCTGGTGAGCCTGATAACCAGCGTTCAATTCCCTTACCCCACAAAGTTCAAGAAAGAACTAACTCCTGAGGTCCTCTAATAAACATGCAATATATCACACACACACACACACACACACACACACACACACACACGCATGCACACAAGTAAACTAAAATGTTAGCTGAAAGTTACTCAGCTAATAGGGGCTGGAGAGATGGCTCAGCAATTAAGAGCAGTGGCTGATCCTCCAGAGGCCCTGAGTTCAATTCCCAGCAACCACATGGTGGCTCACAACCATCTGTAATGGGATCCGATGTCCTCTTCTAGAGTGCATGAAGACAGCATACTCATATACATTAAATAATATTTGGGGGGCTGGAAAAATGTCTCAGAGGTTAAGAGCACTAGATGCTCTTCCAGATGTTCTGAGTTCAAGTCTCAGCAACCACGTTGTGGCTCACGACCATCTATGATGGGATCTTTTTTGTCTGATGCCCTCTTCTGATGTACAGGCATACATGCAAATAAAGCAGTCACATAGATAAATAAATCTTGAGGAAAAATGCCTCAATTTAAAAATAAACAAGTTACTCAGCTGACAACACTTCATCTCTAGGAAATGGGGAAATAATTACATATCTTAGAGTACATGTTTAACAGAACTAAGCACTACTGGAGAAGATTATCTGACAGGATAATTAACCTGGAACGATGCAACTTTAAAGAGGGAAATAAATAATCAAATGGGTATTTTCTAGGGAAAAAATGTGTCTGGTTCTAACTGATCAGTGAGATGAATGTTCCAATGACAGCTGGGCAGTACAGAGTCCAGGAGACTGTAGTAAAGGAGAAGTAAGGGAGAGAGAAAGGTGAATGGGCTTTTAGATCTGTTGTGATTTTTGCAGCGCTTAGATAGCCAAGGGGAAGATGTACAGATGTGACGTCAGAGTGGGATTGCTTCTCATCACATACCTGCAGATTTGAAATAGCATATAGAGGTGAAATTCATTGCATGCTGAGAAAACAATAAAAATCTTTATTCTTATGTCACAGATCAGTATCTGACCTGAGTGAAAATTAAAATAAGATAAGGAGAGGACTCCAGAAAACTCTGCAGTCCTAACTCAGAGTCTGCAGCAGGGTTTGGTAAGACTTCAACTGTGGGTTGAGTATCAAACAGAAGAGTGAAGACACTTGGAGGAAGAGTGTTGAAACCTCAAATGTAAATCTGAGTCCTCCTCAATTGTCTACCAAGCTTACCATGTCCATAGGAGGAGAGACTTGTCTGCAGATGCTGAAAGTATGGGCTGCACATTTCTGTTCATGCTTATGATCTGGAAGCTCTTTATATCATTTCATTTCCAACTCCACACAGCAACTCTCACTAACACGGTTCTGGTACAATGGCTTGGAGTAAACAAATTCCAAATGGCCTTGGATGTTGAACAGTTGGCAACAGTACCCCACAGCACATTCAGATCATTAAGTTCCATGGAGACCAACATGTGACAGACATAGCAACACTACGATTAATTCTGTCTTCTCACACATGAAACAGTATTTGTACTAAAATCCATAAATTTACAATCTAGGATTCATATTCCTCTAAAGGATTCAAGGTAATCCACAGGTGTCTGAACTCTGCTTTGTTAATTCTGAAAAAGTTTTCTATGCCTGTGTACATATGCCTTTTTCTGACAATAGACCCACTGATTTCCTTAAACCTTTAAATACATGTAGAAATTTAAGATATTAGAAACAACTACTGAACAAAAAAAAAAATCAAAGCACCAGAGTTCACTGAACATAAGAGGTTTCTTACAGCTGATAAAAGAAGAAATAATTTCAAAGGACTTATCCTTTCATGTAAAATATTTTGAATATTTTGTTATCAATGCCTACAATATATATGTAAAATAACTTCATAATTTTAAATGCAAATAATCAGGAAACTAAATGATATGAAATAACTACATGTAGTATATAACTCCAGCCATAAAAACATTTTAAAACACTGATTCATTATTCATTACCAATGTAATTTTTAATTTCAAAATACTTGTGATTTTTCAAATGTTCATAAAGTAATTCACATTGAGTAAATATTATTCATACTTTATAAAAACTTATACAGATGATAAGGCTCCAGCATAATTGCAAAGCTATTTTTCTGTATGGACGTATTAGTCAGCCAAAAGTGACTCATTCTCAGATTTCTTTCAAAGACTCATCAATCTGAGTTTGGTCTCTTGGTGCCTGTACTGTCTTCAGATACCTCAGCCTTTGTAATGACACAGGCTCTGATTATGCCACTGACTCTTTTCCTCTAATTTATTATAAAATTTCTTCTAAAATTTAGAAATAATCTTAAGAGAAAAAACCTAACTTGTCCTCTGAAAGCACTCAAGTCACCATATTCTGCCCAAAAGGACACAATAAATCCTTCACCTCCCACCATTTGGCATCATGAGCTCTTCTTGGAAAAGGCAAAAATTAGCACAGCCCAGGATACAATACAGCACATGCCAGCAGCAGCTCACAACTCTGACAGGACAAGAATTGGCCAAGCTGCATGGGGTTGGCAGAACACTGCCTAGAGGACACTGATGTCATCTAGCAATCAAGGGCTGAGCCTGCTATGCCTCCTGCAACAACCACACACGCCTCTGGTTGAAGGCTGTGCTACCCCAGTGCCAGTAGCATTTCTGCCAACATGCAGACCTTTCTCAGGGGTCTTCCCACTCCATCCCACACTCCTGCATGGCTCCTGCCAAGATCCATCATCTCAGTGACTCTACCCACAAACATGTCAGCACATCCCTTACCTGTATTTCCATTCTTTGTACACAACTTGGCATTTAATTATAGGGCTTCCTATAAAATAGATCTAGCAACTTCAGATACAAATGCTTTGTCTATACCAAAGAACTGTGGGATCCTGAAGTGTCTTGAAAAATGGAAAATTCTAAGGCTTCTGTGTATTGTTGAAAGTAGATTGTATAGAAAAAGTCAGATATTGCAAAAACTTTTGATTTTTATCAAGAGAGAATTCTTACAAACAACACCCCTCAGCTGAGCTGTGCTATGGTGTTCTTCATTTTAGCTCACTGTCCCTAAGAGGTATGGGATTTCACTCAGGAAACACTGGTGCTAAATTAAAGGACCAAATGTCATTAACTATCTTCCTTTATAACCTTTCTAGCCATAAACGGATTAGCAAAAGCTTACTGTAAGATTCTGAATGGACACCACAATGCTGATTGAACACTGGCTTAGATCATTCTTTAACATCATGATCAAAAGCTCTTCAGAACTACACCAAACTGTGTTGGACGAGCTCCATATCAATTAGAAAATGACCTAAAGTTTGTTTTCCATTAGTTCCTCATCCAATTTATAAATAAAAAGTATTGTATCATGTGTGTGAGTAAAGGGGGCATGGTGGAATTGTCAGGAAGGAGTGAGAAAGAAAGGCAGGTTTGAAGCAGAAGACAGAACAAAGAAAAGCCCACATTCTTTAATGTAAAGCTGTAGGGGAATGTCCCTGTTTCATCTATGACAAAGAGATTTACATGCAGAGACTAAGTGACTGAACTAATCTGAATCTGAGCAGCCAGCAACTGGAAATTCCACTTAGACATGAATTTGGGACAATGCGAGGAAGAATGGGAACAAATCAAGTAATAATACTTTTAAAGGAAACTACCTAAGACAACTAAAGTAGTAACGTACGAGGGGACAAATGAGTTAGAAGAAGTAAGAGTACTGCTTTGAAGAAATATTAGAAAATTATGCTTAATTCAAATATAATTCTTTAAAAAGAGACCATAAGAGGGATGTAAGCAGATAGGTGACAAGCAACAGCCAAGTTCAGCTCTGTTGACTAAAAATTACTCCCCTCCTCAATAGACTCATATTTTAAATGCTTGGTCCCCAGTTAGTGAAACTATTCAGAAAGGATTAGGAGGTGTGGTCTTGCTGGAGGAAGTGTATCACTGGGGATGGGCTGTGAGGTTTCCAAAGCCTATACAAGGCCCATTGTGGATCTGTTGGCCTGATGCCTACAGATCAGGACATAAATAAAGCTCTTAGCTATGTCTCCAGCACCATCCATGTATGCTGCTATAGTGTTCACCATGATTTGGACTAATCTTCTGACACATTAAGCAATCCACCAGTTAAACGCTCTTTACTATAAGTTGCTTTCATCATGGTATCTTTGCAGAGTAATAAAATAGTAACTAAGACAAATGTTCTCTACAAGTGAGGGAAGCCATGTATCAGTTTGCTGAGTACTGGAGATAGCATTTATATTTATAAGTATAATAATATGTGAAGCAAAAGACTATGCCATTAGCAAAAATATTTATGGAATAGAGAACTTATATAGTAACAATAATATAGTAGGAAAAATAATTAAGTAAAAATTGTACATTTGGAGATGAGAAAATAGGTCAGTCCATAAAGGCACCAAGAGTCTGATTCCTTATGATCAGTATTCAAAGAGGGTAGGCATGGTAGTACATGTTTATGTTGCCACTCCTGGGAAGGAAGATCCTTAGGTCTCCTTGGACCACCCTCCTATCTTACCTGGAAAGTCAATCAAATGAGAGATCTTGAGAAATAATACCTAAAGTTCTCTGCCCTCCACAGACACACATGGACACATATACCTCCTCCCCCCGCATACAAACATGCACATACATAAGCACTCACACAAACAAACATGTACATAAACAGGCATAAATAAAAATAGCACTTTCTGCTCATCAAGATAAAAATGTGGCTTTCTAACAGTGAAATATATCTCCATGTAGACAACAATAATTTCTGTAGCTTCTTTTATATTCCTTTATACTCAGTACAATAGAGTTTTTATCTGAAGGGTATTGGACAGGGGTAACAGATTTTGTTTACAAAGCACATGTTTTCTATTATTATTCCAATATCTCCTTTTTTAAAGCTTGAAATACAATCATATTTTTCTATCTGTACTTTTTATTTTCACCCTAAAGAACATCTCCCTGAAATCAAATAACATTATGACTCTTGACACCCTGTGCTCAGTAAACATTGCATATGATACCATAGTGACACAAAGAATTCATTAGATTAGCCACCTTTACTGGCTTAGATTCTCCCCAGCACCACATACCAGGCTTTCATTGAATACAGTCGTCCCAAAACTCACAGAATTATGAGCAATATTCATCAGGAGAGGAAATGTCAGATGGAACTACATAAGTTTCACTGGAGTGGTATAAATTCCTATGGCTCAAGAAGAGAAAGAGACTTGGGGAACTCTGTATAATTTCCATATTGAAACCTCACCTGGGGCCATGTTAGAGGTCACAGTTGGCATAAATTGCTTTCAAATGTCTCTGAATCTTGCTTGATGCACACAATAGAATCTTTCCCAAAGCAAACTCCTACCCAGATATGTTTAGAATTTCAACCATAGCATGCACCTTTGTACTCACCTCATCCAGCACAGACTATCCATTCTTGACTCAGCAACCATATGTTGAGTACAGGGGAATATTGGTCCTCAGGATGGATAGACCGGTGGTAGAATCATAAAGACAAAGGAAGCTGGACAAAGAGGACTTTGCACATATCACAGAAAAGGATGAATGAGATTCTTGTGAGGTTCTCATTTTTTCTGTCAATAACAATGTATTACAACTCAAGTGAGTGAGTTTGGGCCTCTTACTGCTGCCCCACTATGTCATGACTTTCATATATATGTCCAGCACAATGATGGCATGGGGACCTTTTCTGAGGCTGAAAATAGAGGCCTCCCCACACTCCCATTTTATTTAAAGTATTTCAAGTCTTTCAAACTGTGTGCTAAACAAACTTTAGTTTTACCTTATACCAGGTATTCTGTTGTAGCAACAGACTAATTACAACTACTGATAATCTGAATCATTTGTTCTGTAATAAGGTTGACATAGCTTCAATTTAATTTACCTGTTACTGTCCTGTAATTTTCAACGATTTCTCCTTTAGATATTTGGTTGTAGGTAATTAGGTTATTTACTATAGCTGGAGGATTATCTAGGAAAAGCCTTTAGATTATTAGTAAAAAGTCCAGATTTTCCATCTCTATCTTTGTCAGCCCATTTTTGGAAGCAAAGAACAGCTTCAAAAGTTTATCTTCATAGGCAAGGAGTACATGCACTAATTCTCCTACAACTTTATCACAATGAGTGACTCAGGGGCTGTGTGTATTTTGAATCCTATAAATCACTTTAAGGAATATAATCTGTGTCCATTAATACTCAGGCATGGTTGGAAGAGAGACTCAGGGGACTCTAGTCCTCACTACTGAACTATTTCCTACTGATAGATTCAGTAGAAGAGAGATAATAGCTTTCAGTTGTGTACCCATTAGTGACCCTACCAGGCGCTAATAGATCATTCTAATTCAATGGCTACATGGATAGCCTTGGTGAAACTACATCAGTCAGGAAACAACCCAAAAGTCATTTTGGAAAGGTACTGGTAGGGTCAGGGGAGAAACTTAATAAGGGTGGAAAACAGAATTAGGAGAGAGTGGGGAAGGCTAATCCAAATAAATTATATAAATGCATAAAATGGTCAAATAACAAAATTCATCCAAAAAATCTTTAAATGTTTTAAAAAAGTAAAGAATGTTAGCAATATAATTTGCCATCATTTTTCTAAATAAACCATATGCATCTCTCTAAAACCTGAGTCTAACAGTTGCTATAAGATCTGTGTTCAAGAATGTTCAGGGTCAGGGACCTGAAGAGCTAGCTCAAAGTCAAGAGCACTGGCTACTCTTCTCAAGGACCTGGGTTTGATTCCCAGGTCCCACATGGCCACTGACTTACAGCAATCTGTAATTCCAGTTCCAGTACAACACTACAAAGGCACTGCAATCATTTGGTATAACAACATAACATCAAGCAAAATAGCCATACACAAAAAAGAAAATAAATGAATATATATATATATGTTGGGATGCAAAGAAGCTACATAAAGCCATTACCTGGAGAACCAGTGAGGAAGAAGCATAGGTGGTAGTTCGTGCTGCTGTCCAGCACAAGGCTGTGAACATGTTCAAGGCATTAGGGACAAAGAGAAGAGTCTATAGACAAACCCTTTGTTTCCCAGAGTTAGCACCAAAACAGCTACCTAGAAAACCAGAATTCATGCAATCAACTTGCATCCAACCTGCATTCTATACTAAATATATAGCCAAAAAAAAAAATACAGCTGAGAACAGGTCTTAAAATCCACTCCATGGACATGAGAATGAATACCTTTGAATAATTGCATGATGGCAATGCTAAGTTTGCTCTTTATGCGTTTATTTTCTGTCTCTTTATAATGAAAAACACACAGTCTTTTTCTTTGATATGAAGGAGAAAAATCCTAGCCTCAAAGTCTGAAGGTTGGTTCTGTTGTTGTCAGCGCTGTGGAACTTTAACCAAGTTGCTCAACTCTTCTGGCCTCAGTTTCCTAGGGTGGAAACATCATGTTGGATACTGGCTGGTCCTTCTACAGCTATAGGATCACTGCGCAGGACTTTGGAGTAATATTGGAATATGTAACAAGTATTTATTATTTTGTGCTATTTATAAGTATAAAAACATTATTGGAGTATAAAAAACAATCCTGGATTTGGGTTTCTCTGGTGCTTGCTTTATGGTAGCTGGAAATGGTTTTTACACATATTGGAGTTAAAATTGGATCTCTCACAAGAGAGGGCTGGAGAAGTGGTTCATCAGTTAAGAACGCCATCTTCTTTTTCAGAGAGCCAGGATAGATTCCCACTACCCACATGGTGGGTCATAACCATCTATATTTACAGTCCCAAGGTCTAATACCTTCTGGCTTTAGTAGAAACCAGATATACTTGTAGATCACAGAAGTACATGCAGGCATAATACTCATATACTTAAATAAAATAATAAAATTTAAATTAAAAACCACAGTAGACTACATTCTTCACACAGTTTACATTTCTGGCTACTGGGATGGTTGGGAGAAATATTCTTATTTAAGTCTCTTAGTCTTGAAACCTGTTCTCAACACAGTGGTGAAAGAGTAACATATGGATATCAGAGGAGTCTGTCACTGTTTATTGAGGCAAAGAGTAGATGCAACCCTATTATTCAAGGTTTTTACATTTTAAATTTTAATATTAAACCCTTCAAATATCAACATGATTTTTAAGATCACTGCAAATCCTTAAAAGTAAAGATGCCATAGATGATAAAAGTAAAGAATTACAATTTATTGCCAAAATATTACGACAAACAGAATCTGTTTATAGTTTTGAGTACAAAGACCTTTTACTAGTAGTGACTTTCATTATTTCAGAACAGAAAAGTTTAAATAAGGTATAAAAGCTTTATAAAAGTATACTCAAAAGAATGCATTCTAATTTCTACCCAATGGAGCATACATCCATTAAAAGTTGGTATTGCAGACCTCTGTTCCATGGGCCTTCCAATGAGAATGAGGGTACAGCTTAACATACTTCACAACCATCATTAGAAAAGCTTCTATTTGCAGTAGCTGGTGGTTAACACAGAGTTGTCCAATTGGGCAAAGGGCAAAGAATAAGAGACTGAGGAATGCACAGTGTGAAATGGAATATCTACATCATACTTTCTCCCATAAGTTTCCTGATCAGTTCAGAGATGGAGTAGAAAGTCTGCTAGTGGGCGTATACAAACACAAGAAAACAGTTTCCTCTGGACACAGCAGGATAGCTTCACACATTATGATCACACATAATGGTCATCTCACACACACACACACACACAAGTGTGTGCGCACATGGCTGAAGCAAGCTCAAGGGAGACCAAATCTTAGGGTGGAGAAAGACAAATACACTTCGCTGCTCACTTAGGTCAAAATACCTTGAAATCCAAAGCCATTTTACATGCCTAAGTCATTTTTATTTATGAATACAATTTAATGAATAGGAAAACTGGTGTGAAACTTTACTACATTAATAATTTGTATTTAAAAGTTCAAAAACCGAAACTCTGATCTTGTAGAAAAACTTTTCAAATGTAATTATGGCTATTGTTTCTACCTTCCATTTACTGTTCGGCAGATCAGTGGCCAGTTGTTTGTTTGTTCATAACATTTGTATTGGTTCCATGGGAAATTCATATTATATACTCTGATCACACTTACTTCCAAGTCATTCCATCTGCATTTCACCTCCCTTGTGATCTCTACCTCAATAACAACAACAACAACACAAGCGGGCAAGCAAATAAACGAAAAGCAGTTCAATTTGTGTTATCTATATATTCACTGATGCATGGTTAAATTCCCAGCAGCCTGCCCCTTAAATAGAACTGAACCCATGACCTCCCGCATCCCCTCCAGAAGCCAACAATTGTGAAAAGCTAACTTTAGCATCCGTATCACAATTTTAAGAGTTATCTTAAATGGTTCCATGTATAGGCTGCTACTTGGCTCTTTCTTTTTTTGGTGGGTTGGGTCAGAGTAGGAATTGTCACAGAAGCCTTTCATGTCTTTTTTTCTTCACTGTGCATCTACAGTCACAGATATTAATGCCACAATAGATTCCTTTGCTGTTTATAGTCAGCAGGAACATGGATCGTGGGACTCTACATGGTTTCTGGCAACAACCCAGGCTATGACTACATCCCTCACTACCCCACCACTGCAGTAGGATCACAGACCCAAACAAGGCCCTCAGAGGCAGCCTGGACCATAGACATCAACATGGCCTCAGGCTGCTGCATAGATCATGAATATCTGCATGGCCTTTGGTAGCCAAATGTGCCACAGACGTCAACATTGACCCCAGCTGCAGCAGGGTCTCAAACCTATACCTGGCTTTCAGCAGCGCATGTGCCACAACCTCAAGTGGCAGTGAGGGCCTCTCACCTCAATATAGCTCTAGCAGCAGCATGGCCCATGAACATCAACATGAATTCAAGTTGCAGTACAGATGCTGGACAGCTGCATAGCCTTCTGTAGTAACATGGGCCACTGACATCAACACAGACTCCAGCTGCAGTAGGACCACTGACCAAGACATGGTCACATAAAACTTTTCAATAATCTATTGATAAATATTCCAAAGCCTACAAAAAGTACCACTTCCCCACCTAATTTCTCTCCCCATCAAACTAAATTGTACATTTAACAAAGACCCTACCTCTAGGAAACTAAAGACTAGCTTATATTGAAGGGCTTCGCTTTCATGGCAACTTTTGAAGTTGTATTCCATGCTAAAGAAAATAATTACTTTAAACCAAAAATTACTTTAAACTTAAAAGAGTTGTATGTGCCTATTTCCTGTTATCTGTGAGGCAGGGAGGCCTAGCCTTGGTGTGAACTTCCACTAATCTTATCAGTTTAAAACAGATTTTGCAAAGAATAATTGAATCACACAACCAGGAAACAGTGTTGCACTAATGAAATTCATCCATCCACTCAAGAAACTTTAATGGGTCTTCTCTATCCTTGAAAAAGTAAGGCATTAAGATGGAAAAAAGACAATGTCTATTTTCAGAGTTCTCAGACATTGGTGATAAAATCAGCATTGTTTCCTGAACGCAGAATGCTCATCCCAGGTAAATAAGAAGGCAAAGGGTCCTTGAAGATGTGGACTTCTAGGAACCTTTCCAGAAAGTATTGACAAACTGAATCTACACATCCCATTTAGCATGGCATTTGTCTCTGTGATTAAAGTTTTACTGAAACACAGGACAATAGTTTCTGGATGTAACATCTGTAGCTGCTTTCAGGCTGAGAAATATTGTAGGTGCTACTTGGACCTCACGGCTGAAAACAACGACTCTATGGCTTTTCATAGGAAGAGTTTACCAAGTGCTGATCAAGGCAAAGAGGCAGCTGAGGCTTGAGAGATAGTTTGTACTTTCCAGATTGGGATGCGTGTGCTGAAGCTCCAAGTAAGAATGAAAGGGTCATTTCTGGGAGGTGTGTGTGAGATGATATGGGAAGGAATGGTGTGGTCAGAGGAACAACCATGGTCTAAACCACAGACTGCTTTGTCCTTAGATGATTGAAGACAACTGGTTTTAACCCACACACCATGACCTATGGGCTCCAGACCTTGTTTTAAGCAAATGTGAAAGTATCGTATCAAGAAAGTCTTCAGATCCATTTAAGGATCCAAATAACCCTATAGACCCGTGTGAAGCAGAGATCATGTGCTTCTTCTGTCGATGGAGATTTAAGAACACACAAGAATCAAATGTAAAGCAATTCATGGGTTTGTCAGTAAGTTGCTGTTTCTACTGGTCAGTAAGGAATCCTTCTCTTTTCAAAATCCAGAAAAAAAGAGTCTAAAATCTTCTGACATACAGAGGAGGAATATACCACTGGGAAAAATACCAGAGTTTTAGAATAAAAATAAATAAATTTTTAAAAAGGAGCCTGGGCATCCTCCTCTGTTAAATGAGGGCTTTAAAGTACATATCGTAAGACAATCACTAGCATGATAAAATGTGTTCAATTTTAGGCTCCATGCTGAAACAAAGTAGTGACTCAATGATGCTAGCTGCAGTAGCTGGCTTTCTAAGTGCCTACCACATGTGAAAAATAAGCAGATAGTCGATAACTTGTTATTATGTTAGCATATTTTATTAGTAAATAAATCTAGCTAATACCAATGTTAATCAGGTATATTTCTACTTATGTAGCATACATACCATCCAAAAAGCCTTCATTTCTTCTTCTACAAACTTCTACAAGTGTACACTATAAATCTCCCTAGCCTTAACTCTCTCAGCTCGACCTTCTTTTCATATCAGGCATAGCCATCTCCTGATAGATGATGCTGATAAATGTGACAAGGTCATTCTCAAAGAAGACTTATGGTACCTTTAGATGATGTCACTGCCCTGTTATCTATGTTCAGTGGTCACCATAGCATTGGAAATTATATCTAAACCCAATTACTTCTGCTTTTCCACAAACCAACTTCCTTTTTTATCTCTGTAGCTTTGCAGAACTAGCCTCTGTCTTGTCTTCTCAGCACCTAGAAAAATCTGTTTAGATATAAACCAAACACCATCATGCTTTATATTGTTCTCTTTAATTTATTCAGAAAACTCTGGTCCACTACTACTCCAGTTCCTATAGTGGTTTGTTAGCTAGACACATTTTCTCAGTCCTGTGTTGTTCTATGACTATCACACATATCTGTCACATCAGAATTGTGGGTGCCTCCGAGTCATGAATCTTGCCTCACTTGACTTCACACCCTCAACACCTTCTGTGTTTCTTGTCTCGTAGTCATTATCAGTAAATATTTGCCAACTGGTAAATGAAGTGATAATTACCCCGTTGGCTGCCTTCATAGGCTCTACTCTCCATTAAAGGCATTCTAAGTTGATCAGAGTCTTGTTACTGCATGCCCTGAGTTCTACAGCATATGCAAAGCCAGAGGAGAACAAGAGTGTTCCTCCTGGAGCTCAGGGTAGGATGGGGTGGGGCATAAATGATCATTAGACAATGGTGTCAATCAGATGGAGACACAAGCCAGCTGCACACAAGTTTCCAGAGCTCCCTCAAGAGTGGTGTTGCAGCACTAACAAGTTTTAGGTAGTTGCTAGCTTCTTGCTGCATGTAAACAAGATCTTACCTTGAAACTTCAACCACACGCATAGATATGTTTTTTTCCCTTCCTCTAGCATTGCACCACCTGTTGTTCGCATTCACCTTTAAGAGTCTGAGAAGATAAAACTAATCTTAAAATCCTTTTTTCTTTTTACTATGAGTTACAGAGTCCTGATGGAACACTGTTTTTTGTTTTGCACATTCTGAATTCTAATTATAGTTATAACAAAATGCATTTATGAATTTTTTGTTTCCTGGTACTTCTCTTTTTTCACAGCGCTGTGTGGAATCATCAGTTCTATTTGTCTTTACTCTTTACACCAGGGATGCTTCAAAGAACAGTAATTAATATTTGGCAGATGACAACTAATACATATTCAAAATACAAACTGTATTTTAAAGCATGTCAGAGGCTAAGAAAGTGTCTGTGTACCTGTTCCTCCCTGCTTCACAGCTTAGTGCAGAAATGGTCAAAGGTAACAGAACAAAGGCAAAAAAAAGACAAAGGCCCTCCATCATCCTTTTCACTACAAAAAGTTGGCAAGTGAAAAGACCCAATTCTGTGTCCTTTGTTGCTTTTTCCCACTGTCTAGCACATCATTTAGCTATAGGGAGTACTTAATAAACATGTGTTGAGTGGAAGGAGATGAACAAATAATAACACAAAAAGAATACAACTTGGTGTCTTAGGAAATATCCTCTGCAGAAAGGGAAACATGTACCAAAAATATCTTGAAAGAGGAAAGGGACTTTGATATAAATCAGAAAAATGAAAATACTCCGAGTGTCCCAGAACACTGAACACTGACAGCCAAGGTCAACAGGTAACTCTTAGCAACTTCAGTCACTAGCTAGTGCCACCTTATAGAATAAACTATTTGGATTTCTTTTCCAAGAAAAAAAATTACAGCCTTAATATAGATATACTCACAATAAGAAACAATGAACAGTTTTGTTGATAATGGAAATCACATCCATAAGCAAGGTAAGGATTTGAAGAGCCCTGAAATAATGCAATGATAGATTTATTCAGCCCCCTTTTCATATGTCCCCTGTGTCACAACCCTTGTGGACCATATCATGCCACCTCACCAGGGTTAAGACATTTTCTTCGAAGGTTTTTAGTATGCCCAGAGATGGGAAATGATATTGATTAGGAATCAAGTATTAAACTAGGTTCTGGACTTGAAGTTCAGGAACCAGCTCCAGAGTGATAATGAAGATTAAAGCAAGGGAACCAAGAATGTGCCATCCACACCAATGGAGAAAACTGTTCTTGGTTGCTCACTAAATGTGACCTGTCAGCAAATGTGAATGGCTATGCATATCTTTAAATATGTCCAACTCGCTACTGGCTTTATTGTTTTATATGTACTTCTGAAACCTGAAAATCAGTCATTCACATGCACCGAGCGTCGAGAAAGGGAGTTTGTGGTATTCCACACCTTTTCTACTTTAACAAACATTGTGTGGCAGTTTCCATCACTACATCTTTTTTAGTAACTAAGAAGTAAACAGATTTTTCTAGTTGAAACTAACTTTCTCAAGGCAATAAAAGTTGTGTATAGGGGTCAGTGGGATTCATGTTTATCAAACATCATGCACTAAACAGCCCCTATGCAGAACAGAGAGTGAGCAGGGCTTTCTGAATGCTATGGTTACTCCAAAGTCTGACTGATGGAAATTTAAGCCCACTACAAAAGGTATAGAACATGTAGTCAGGGGAGATGTAAGTCTCCGGGAAGCCACCCCACCTCATATCTTTATAAAGGGGCTTGTGGGAGTATATTTTTGTTGTACTCTACTCCACTGCCAAGTAAGGAATATGTATTTCTTCCCCTAGAACTCTAATGTCATCTTAGATGCAGGGAGACAGGGCACAAGCCTGCTAGTGTCTCTACCCTGGACAAGGCAGCTACTAGGACTGTGACAAATATGCTTCTGTTCTTTACAAATTATTCATCTCAGATACTCCCTTCTAGCAACTTGCAACAGACTGAAATATGAATGGTGTTTCCCTCCTGACTGGTTCACACTACATCTGCTGACATTAATCTAAAATCGGCTCCCAAGCATGACCTTTTCCTTTGTAATATTCACAAAACTAAAACAAACCATAACCTTTTAACGGTACCTTGTAAAAATGAAATTAAACCTCTCCTCCTACTGCGCTGCACTTACGGTAGTGCCATTCCTCATGTGCTTCTGAGGCTGTCTTCACACTCAAGCTGTATTCACTGTGATCTGCAAGGCTGAAAGATACTACTAATGAAGAGAGAGAGAGAG
>NW_021604599.1:10197269-10281667 GCF_004785775.1 Grammomys surdaster
AGGGAGGGAGGGAGAGAGAGAGAGAGAGAGAGAGAGAGAGAGAGAAGGAAAGAAAGAAAGAAAGAAAGAAAGAAAGAAAGAAAGAAAGAAAGAAAGAAAGAAAGAAGGAAGGAAGGAAGGAAGGAAGGAAGGAAGGAAGGAAAGAAAGAAAGAAAGAAAGAAAGAAAGAAAGAAAGAAAGAAAGAAAGAAAGAAAGGAAGAAAGAAGGGAATTATATCATTTGCAGTCAGAAGCCAGCATCTAAGTGAAACCATGAAGGAGAAACTTGAATATGATAGATCTTATTTCTGTTACATTGATGCCTTATTACAAGAATCAGGCCTCTGTAGCAATAAAATGTTGTGATAATTTGATGTTACAAAACAGACTTGATACCATCACTCTTTTAGCAGCTTGCCCATCGATTACCTTTCTATTTCCTTTTATAAAAGAAAAAAGGAAAGTGAGATGAGAGATAATGAACTAGCTTGGGTAAAAAAAAAAATGAAATGCCATTATAATCTAAAGCAGATACAGCTAAAAGGCTGCCCCCGTTGCAAAGTTCTCTACGCGGTAATCACATTTTCTGAGTCAAAAATATAACACATAATGGAAGTATTGGTTAACAAAAGGCTGAAATGCTACTATCAGGATAATTCTAGGTTGCCTAAGATATAGTACAGCACATAGACCTTGTGTTCAAAGCTTACGGAAGAGATGAGATACTGACTCACAGGTTAGAGATACCTCAAGATTCTTATAGTTATTATGAATGATATCAGTGTCTGGCTTATGCAACGTACCCCATACTTTTTCAAATAAGCAATGTTAAAACCCGAACTGTATAGAAAATATTGCTTTGGAGTGACAGAGAAAAATGGAGGGTGCTGAGAACAGGGAGGTTCACATTTTAGGTCACTGTAATTACTCAAGTAAGAGTCTAGAAAGAAGTGAGGGCCTCATCCCTGGAACCTGTACATCATGTGATATTTGAGGAGAGGGATATCAGCAGGGGTGCTCTCCTTAAGGATCTTGAGACTGGAGAGTGTCTTAGATTATTTGGATGAGGCACAGATGCAGTGACAGTGCCCTCATTAGAGACAGGCAGAGAGGAAATGAGTCCATGCAGAAGAAAAAGAAATGACCATTGCAGCAGAGTGGAGAGGCATGGCTGTAAGCTGAGGGATGCTGGTGGTTCACCAGAAACCAGGAGAAGAAGCAGCTGTGTGTGCCAGAGCTGTGGGTCAGTTGCTTTCTTGAGATCTTAATTTTTGCCTGTACTACTAAGTTCCAACTTGTGGAGTCTACATCTGTGAAGGAATATAATTTCTGTATTAATCTACCCAGTTTGAGGTTCTTTCTTATATTAAGCATAGAAAAATTATACACCTGTCAGTGAGTTTAACTACAGTATAACTAAGTGTTATTCAAACATGCCTTCCTATTTATTTATACTTAAGGAAAATAGCCTTCTTTTACATATGCCATAAACAGAAACAGTACAGAGCTTCAGTTCCTGTGTATGGTCATCAAACTCTTCATATGGTGAGTTAAGATCAATGTGCAAGCCCTTGGCTCCCTCGGTTAGGACATCTGTAGGTGTTTTCCCAAGATAGGCGTTAAAGTCTTGTCCTGAGTTTTGAATGCAAACAGTCTCAGCAGATTCATGGTGTAGTGATTTTTTTTAACCAAACTTAATTTTTTTTTTTCAATTCATATGGGAAAAAGTCTGAAAGAGATTTGGAAAGTATGTCCAACAAAACTTACTTTGAGGGAGGAAAAGAACAGTAGAAAATATTGAGTTTCTATTATTGCCTTGTATGGTGGGAAACACATTTTCAAAGTAACTGTAGGGTATTAAGGCAAAGCTTTTTTTTTTTAATTGTGATCTATTAGTAGACAGTAAGTCTGGGAATTTACTCTAATTCTTTCAGCACTGGTGACTGACGTCAGGTCCTTATGCATTCTGAAAAAGGGCTGCACGCTGAGGTAGATCCCCAACTCCTCATATTTTGACTTCACAAGTGAACAAAGAAATGATCTGGATGCTCTATGTGCAATATCAAAAGTCATTTGGAGCTTTTTGGTGCCTATTAAAAACTGTCTAATTTGATGGAGAAATTTTAATAATAAGATTCAGAATGGGTATTTACATAAGAAGAAATGTTAATTTATTAGTGTTCTGAAATGGAACTTACATAAGGATTTTATAAGAAAATTATAGACCTTTTAAAATGAATAATTGAGTCAAATAAATATTGACAATTATGATTATTTTATTATTGGTAAACCTTTTAGAATTAGTTGACAACTTTCCTTCATGGAAGGTAACTATTTTATTCCATTTTCAAACTTGAGAATGAAGTGAAAGCCCTCATAAAATGTACAATACTGGAGCCTTCATGGATTTCATTCATCATGGAACAGCAGTTAGAGAATTTTTGCTTCTAACATAAGCCAAAGCCAGTGTACCTAAACCAACCAAGGGGCAGTATGGTTAGGAGTTGACGGAGCATGACAGTAACCACGGCAATGTACGGATTGTACTGAAGATCCTCCTTTTGACATAACCAAGCATGTTTTTCCAAGAAGGACCAGGAAAACAAATAGTTGTTTACATGTTTTAAAAAGGAAAAAAAATTCATGAAATGTTTAGAAACACCATAATTTTCTAGTAACATTTTTGCTGATTTGTTTATTTGCAAATTAATAGATATCCCTTTACCCAAAATGAGAGTTTGGGACAAGCTGAAGCAGTCAAGCAATTAGTTAATTGATTGCCATAATTCTTTCATAGTTAATAGCAGAAAAGAAGAATCAAAAAATTTGAATTAAAACTTGGTAAAAAAAGGAAATAACAAAAACAAATTCTCAAGAAGTTCTACCCTAATATCAATGAGAATGTATTAAATACTCTTGAAAACAATTGCTGAATTTCACTTAAAATGAATAAAATGATAAGCTGTATGCTATGCATATTGTGTCATAATAAAAAGTGAAAATGTACATTTAAAAGAATTGATAAAATTACTTTAATACAGCTTATTTTCTTCCCATAATTTATTCTGTATTAATGATCATTGTCTTCTTGCCTGGATTGAGATATAAACTTTAAGGATACTTCTTAATTAAATCTGTTGTTTAGTCAATGAAATCCAGTGAAACTATTCTTTCAAACCAAACTTTCAATTAATAGTCAAGCAACCATTGTCTAAGTGCTCATAATTGAATTATATTTAATGCTTCTATTACTTTACTTAACAAATATTTTTCAGTATTTCTTTATTCAGAACATTAATATTAGTTAGCATCAATATGTCATCATGTCCTTGACAAAAAGTGAGGAGTACAGACCTGAGACAATATGACAAAAGTGGTACGGAAAGTCTCATATAGATGGAATAGGAAAGGAAGAAAATGAGGGAGGCTAGAACCTGTCAGGGGCAGCCCTGCTTATACACTGAAGGCCTAAAATCAGCCATAGGCCTGGCATACATGTCTGCTAATACAAAGTCTTGGGGCTCTGTGGAAAAACACTGAAAAAGATGACTAGAAGCTATTGTAAACAAGCAGTTTTGGTGGAAAATTGCCAGACTGAATAATCATAGACCTTGTAGATAGGTAACCTTGGTGGATAGTACCAACTTAGATAAGTACAAGTGAATCATAGTGATCTGTCCCCTGAACCTTCACCAAGCTGACACTCTGTTCTGGAAGATATCTGTACTCCCCCTGAACACCTATGCTCCTGTGTCATCCTCTTCCCCACATCCTGCCTCTATGTGCATGTAACTCCTGTGTGAAAAAAGTAAAACTGACGATTTGATCAGACTATAGACAGATCACCTTCCTTGCATCGGCCTGTTCACCACTTTCTCTTTCAGGTGTTCTCCACAAACCCCTGTTTAATGCCCTGCTGGCCAGGACAAGAAACTAGGAATTTCAAACTTTTCTGCAGACTACCTCCTCTCTCAAAGATCCATCTGTTAACATCAATGGATCTCTAGTCTATAAATCTCTCCTTTCAGAAAGAAGCTCATGGAAAACATGTAAACCTCCAAAGAAAGTTCTGGAATGAAGGATAAACTATGTCACCCTAAATAAGCCATACTGGCACCAGGATTATTTTGAGTTAACAATCAGGAAGTCCTCTCTCCCCTACTTTCGAAAAAGCACGGCATAAATTATTACAGAGGTATTTTCCCCTCTCTCCTTTGAAACCCAAAAGATGCTCTGTGAGGGAGACTTTATGGGTCCTCACCAGTCTAAAGACAGCCCAATGAATCCACACAGTCAACAGTGCTGAACACTCTTCAGTTCCCCACAGTTTGCCACACTAGAGTCAACATGATTTTTTCCCTTGTGTTACTTCCATAAAACAAAAAAATATGTTCTTTACTGACGGTACCGTACAAGACAGCTCTGACTGGAGATTTTGATTTTTCAAAGTTTCCTCGAATAAATATATGGAGTAAGCATCTCAATAAACATGATACTTTTTTCTTATTAATTAATTTTGCTGCATGTATATCAGCTTAGAAGAGTAGAGAAGAAAATATTTTTTCCTCCAATGTCATAACAAACGTCACACAAATGATATTGTGACTCATGAAAAAAAGTATGACTATACTAATATACTCCAGGTACAATTCAAAAAAGTGACCATGATTAAGAAAATAGGACAGATCTCTGTGCAGATAATAAATACAGCAAGAAATGCAATCTGCGTGGATTTTTTAGGACAATGGTTTTCTCCTTTGATTTGGGGGATCCTTGGTTAGAGACTGCTCAGTCTTCAGCTACTGCTGACTTAGGGCCAAATAAAAACAAGCAATAGTCCTTTGTGCATTTTCCAAGAAAAATTTATTGAAACATGGAGGCTCACTAAGTTTAATTTGGAAACCCCTGTCTTTTTATACTTTCAAGATAATATAAATCAATGTATTTTGCTAATAGAATAAACCTGAATTCTTCCAAATAAGCAAAACAACTGTTTTCAAGATCACTGAAATTCGGAAAGGATGCCAAATGAGATGCATCTGGCTTGACCTATGTCTGATAACTACATTTCATTCAATAGAGCTAGCCTTTAGAAATTGAGCAGCTAATACTTAAAATGTTGGCATTCTTTTTTTAATTGGTTATTTTATTCATTTACATTTCAAATGTTATCCCCCTTCCCTGTTTCCCTCTGGAAACTCCTTATCCCCTTCCCCCTGCCTCCTGCGTCTATGAGGGTGCTCCCTCACCCACCCACTCCTGCCTCAACACCCTAGCATTCCCCTACACTGGGGCACATCTCTGAATTTTCAAGGCAACTCTCTTGTAGCAACTGAAGATGCTTTGGTTTTTTTTTTTTTTTTTTTTTTTTGCTCAGTAGATCTTAAAAATAATTTCTAAACCTTCCCCATCCTTAACTCATCACACTTTTCTGAAAGACACGTGACCTTTAAGAACCCCACACACTCATATCATAACTCATCAGGATACAATATCCACAAGGAAAAACTCACTCCCTCTAAACTTTGCATCATAGCCTGACAAATGCATTCCACACCAATCTTCTGCCTAGTTGATGATTCAGAGTTCTGCCCAGTGCCCAGCAGTTTCACACTGACCATTTCTCCAGGCAGAAAGCCTACAATGACTCCACTCTTGCTCTAAGTAAGGTGCTTTGCCTGCCTTACCATAAAATTCACTTCTTAAGCCTGGAACAGATCTTCACCTTTTGAGAGATAACTTTACATTGAAACATCCTAAGAAATGGATGAAGAAGAAAACTCCACTGAAAGTCAAAAAATTCAGAAGTAGGTTTTTATGTTCATGGACCATTCTTTTAAAAAAAATCAAATTTTACCATTATTGTTTTCAAGGTTTAGCTTTTTTGAGATTTGTGTGTGTGTGTGTGTGTGTGTGTGTGTGTGTGTGTGTGATATGAGCCACATACAGAAGCATCACCTCATCTAGACAAAGAAAAAAATGTCATCTATTGAAGAACCATTCCCTTATTCTCTGAGAATAGTTTTCTGTTGCTATTGTCTTCCTCACGGTTTTCTAGAATTATAGCCTGGCATCATGAAAAGTAGTTTGTTTGTTTCCCCTCAGTATTTTATACTCATTGGTAAAACTTGTGGGTAAGAACACTATGTACATTATTCTAGAAACTAGAACAAGACAATGTAGGTTATAGCATGGGGAGACTTAAAAACATAAGAAGTATGCACATTCCAAAGAAATCTGAAAGAACAACTCGCCATCATGAGGAGTGGGCAGCTTTTTCTCTCAATGTTAAGAAAGTCTCTCTGCCATTTGTAGCAGTTTGCTTCTCCCTAACTTCATGGCACAAGGTCTGTCCAATGTTATAACATTGAGAAGAGGTATATTCTTAACAAAGCTGAAATTATTAAACCATCAACCTAGCCTTGATGCCTAATGATAAATTCATCTTGACTCTGTCTTATCAGGAAAGGGCAATAAAGAGGCTGATGGGGATCAGGCCAGCTCTGGTTCCAGACCTTCACTGCTCTTGACTTTGACAGCAGCATGCACTATTTAACAGTCTGTCAACATTTCAGGCTCTGCCTTTTGATTTCTTCCCAAAAGGTCATGTTCAGATTTTCAAAATTGCCTTAGAGATTCCCTCACAACACCTCAAAGTCCTAAGTTCCTTTATGCCATGTTCAGCAATAGGTTTTGATTTGTATGTATTCACAAATTTATTAGAAACTAGGCTTTGGTGCCCATGACATGTAATCAGAGTATACATCAGAGTATTTTTTTAACCTACTATTTTAAAGATTTGAGACCTCTGAGACAATACATCAATTAAATTTATTGAATACACATATGACCCAAGACATATATTGAATATATGTGTGACCTAAGAGATATATGCAGATAAGCTTAGATATTCTCCCCTGGTAAGTCAAGTTCTGGGTTGGGGATAAATAATCATCAAGCAAGTTAAATAATCGGAATAACATCATGGAGGTGGAGTTAACTGAAAGTGTTACTTATAGTGCTAGTTTACCCTGATTCCCCCTCTCTCTTAGTGAGTTACTTTGCTGTTTTTATATGATGCTATTTTATCGAGGACCGAGCCCCTCTGATCTTCTCCATGACTTTGTATGGTCCAAGCATCCCTATCTCTTCTGTTATCATTTTCTTCATCCCTATGGTATCATTGTTTTCAGCACACTACCCAGATAGCCTTTATCTTCAAAGAAAGCATCACCTTCACTGTGTAGACCTTTCCAGTTGTCCAGTCAGTTTTCTCAGTTCTCTGCTCTATTCAAAATAATCAATTCAGTCACAGACTCTACTTCCTAAACTACCCAGCCTGCTCCAGCCTGGCTCCTGGCCCCATCACTATAGACAAACTGCTCTTGACAAAGAACTCTCAAACCAGTGGGCCTTCTACTCTCTCCATCACCTTTCCTTTCCTGAAAGTAACCCCAGATTCTTTCTAACTCTGAGATCTCCCTCAGTCTTCAGTCACAGATTCAATGAACCAACCTAATACCAAAACTACAGTTTCTTACTTTGGCAAGTAGGAAGTGCAAAGCATCACTTGCATGTTACCTATGACTGAAGAGCAGCACCATGCCCAGTATTAAAGATATCGATTCCTGGGTGTTAATGAAGAAGGCTCAGATTATCTGCCTGATTTTGTTTTAGCCTCAGGACAAAGGAGTGTGATTGCTTTCTTAAAGTCCTTTCTTTCCTTTGTCACATTGAATTATATGTGTGTCTCTGTATTTAGGTATGTGTAACATATGTGTGCAGGTGCCAGAGATATTGGGTGCCCTGGAGTTGATGTTACAGGCAGTGGTGAGCTGCCTTACATGGATGCTGAGGAACAAACCAAGGGCCTCAGGAAGAGATGCAAGTGCTCTTATCAACTGATCCAGCTCTCCAGCCCCTTTTTGTCATATATATTATACTAATTATATAATATCTATATAATTGTATGTTATATAATACAATATTATATTATACATATTATATATAATACAAAAAATATTTATTCTATTAATTATATAATATTATTAATTTATAATTTGTAACACAGCTATTAAATTATTAATACTTTATTATTAATATGTAGCTACTATACATATACATACATGCATATATGTGTGTATATATGTATCTATATATGGAAAGAGAGAGTAAGGGAGGGAAGAAGGAGGATGGAGGGAAGGACATTCATAGCTAACAAAGATTCTATACTGATTCATTGATGAATCTAGAGTTTTCTAGATCTTGTTTTGATTGACATGACAAAAAAAAACCAGGTTTTTTTTTTTAAACTCAGTACATAAATGATTCAACATACTCAAAACAATAAATGGAAAATAAGCTAAAACTTAAGATAATAGAAGAGCAATTTAATGCCCCGTTTTCATTCAGTGGTGGTAACAAAGTATTTACAGTAACAAATATGCATTTTTTAATTTGATATTTTATGTCTGAAAAGAAGCTGATTAATAAGGCTCCCAACTGCATAGGTTTCTTTAAATTGTATTATTTAGCATGGACCTGGTTTGACTTTACCATCTACATCAAAAACAAATCTTCTTGTCCAGAACAGAGATAAACTGTGTCTTTCATTCATCTCACTCCTGAGTCACAAGTCAGCCAAGTATTGAAAGTGAGCAAAGGCTAGCTGTGGCTCCCTGTGAGTAACATCTTCCTCATCTCCCAACTGACCATGGTTACAAATGACTTCACTTCTCTGAAATTTAGTTTATCCATCTGTAACTTGAACAACCAAATAAAACCTACTTAGAATAATGTTGGGCTTATGTAAGTCTTGTAGGAGGTCATTTAGAGTGCTGAGTATTTAAACATTCAAAAACTGGTCTCATTTTCCTCCCTTCTTTCCTCCTTTCCATCTAAATGTTAAACATCCGAGTCTGGGAGCCTTCACTTTGCTGTATTTCTTACCTTCCTCTATGATTATATGTTCCCAGAACATGCCAGGTAGTTGCAAGATTAGGGGGATGTCCTAAAGCAGATCCTAAGACGGAGGACAAGATGATACTTGAGGCACATGCAAGATAATTTTTTGCGAGTCAGACTTTCCCCAGGAAGAAGCAACGCCCAGCCTTCTATAACGTGAAATTCACAAGCTGTGCAGTAATACAATATGTTGTGAATTACCTCACTATTAACATCAGCACAGGGCTGTGATATTATCCTGCCAGCCCAGTAGTCTGTCTCCATCAGTAGATCCAAAGGCACCAGTTTTAAGGATTTAGTATTCTTACAGAATGGTTTTTCACTCTCTTCTGTATGTAATGGGTCAGGGACAAACACTAGGCCTAACCTGGTTCTTTATCTTATCTTATCTCTGTTTCCTTCTGCATTTGTTTAATTAAAAGCATTTGGTCTTGATAACATGAGTTAAACTTTGTTTTAGTTACTGTTGCCACTGAATTCTACAGTGGAATTTAATAACTTCACCAAACTTTGAAATAATAACCTATTTTTGTACCTGTAACAGAAATCATTCTCATTCTGATAGTAATCTCCACTGTCTATCTCCTAAGGAAAGTTAATTTCACCTAATGTTGGCATTCTTCTAAGTGATTCTCCTTATACTTCTAAGTGATTAAAAATTCACATTTATTACAATGAGTTGCCAGGAATCCCCAACAAAGGAAAGTAATTTTCAAGTTCATCACTTTAGTTTTGAGATCTGTCTGAATGTGGAGAGATGACTCGTAATATGGAGCCAAAGTAAATGGGAATTTGTCTTTTCCTGAAATTGGTTCTCACTCTCTGTGTGTACCACAAATGGTAAGAACAAATATTGGGCCCAGTTCTACTACATCCACTGAGTAACTCTGGAAGCTCTGTTTGTGGTGCTGGGGACAAAACCCAGGACCTTCTGCATGACATGCAAGCACTTAGCCACTGAACTATATTCTCATGACCTGTGGGGAAGGATGATGTTATGAAATCATATAAAGACAATGGAGAAATATATTGGATAGAGTTGATGACCTCAGTAACCTCCTGGGTCTGTAAGCTGTGACACAGTTCATCACAGTTCTTCACCATGAGTTCCATGTACCCAAGAACATCAAAGGGAAATGTCTCCCTCTTACATCAGCATCCAAGTCTTCAGTGCCTTGGTTCTCATAACTCTCTACAAATCTAGTGTTCAGCTTTCTGTCCTGTGCATGGCTCACAGGCCCTTTGTTGCGTTCTGTATGAACTACCTGTAAAATTCCTGCACCTCCAAAGCCAACCATCTGCTTGGTACTTATCATCTGTGTATTAGTGAACAGGTCTACTTATTATTATTAATTATTATTATTATTATTATTATTATTTTTATAATTCTAACCAAGTGCTAGGACTTCAGGGTCCAAACATAGTCCAGATGTGCCCAGATTTGATGTTGATGTACAACCCAAGATGGCCTTCTTTAACTACACCACAGGTGGAATTTCAAAACAATTGTAGCTGCTCTAGGCCACCATGCCTTTCAGCCCCTAACTGTCTGCTCTTCTAATTTTGAGACCTTGTGGAAATATTAGAAGTAAGTTCCTATCTTTAATAAGCCTTCTGTCTTTTGTTATTTTGTTATAGTAGTCTAAACAAACTAAAACACAGCCCCATTCTCTTTGACAGCTTCTATAGGGAAAACAAACGATTTGCTGATTTCCTGAAGATTAATGTTTTAAGTACTATTCAATGACAGTAAAATTTGGCTTCGGCAATATCACATAGTTTGCTACTGTAAGAAATTATCTATAATTTCTAAATGTAATTTATTTTGGAAGTAGACTTTTTTTAGTTGTACTCCTAGTTAGTTTTTTTTTTTGGAGGGGGGGCAGAATTCTCAGGTAGACTTCATAACAAAACCATACATTGTGACAATCTGTTGGTTTTTCCTCAATTATTGCTAATTTTCCCCATTTATTCTTTCCTACAAGCAATGACTTAGTAATTACCTGTTCTTACACTCACTCATTATTTATGGTCATGGGAGACAATTCTCCTATAAAATATCAGATGTCCTCAGATAACTGGAAACATGGCAAAAGCTCGCTTTAGAGAGCAGCTGTGACACAAAATTTTAAGTTAAGGGTTTGTCTTAATTAGGCTTCTATTGTGATAAACACCATGACCAAAAGCAACTTCAGGAGGAAAGGGTTTATTTTAGCTTATAGTTCCAGTTAACAGTCCATCACTGAGGGAAGTTAGGGCAGGAACTCAAGTAAACACATGGAAGAATACTGTTTGCTTACAGTCTTGAAACCCATGAGTTCCTCAGCTGATTTATGTAACTACGTGCCCAAGAATGTTACTGCCCAAGTTAGCTGCACCCTCCTGTATCAATCAGTGATCAAAACTGCACAACAGATTTGACTACAGGCAAATCCTATTGAGGCATTTTCTCAACTGAGGTTCCCTCTTCCCAAAGGACTCTAGTTTGTGCCAAGTTGACATAAAGCTAGGCAAGACAGTATTATTTTTCTTCATTAATAAAAGAATGGTGGAACTTACAAACTGACAATATTGCATTTTGTATCAACTATTTAGAGGATATTGAGTAAGAATATGGAGCATATAGCTTAGAAAGACAGCTCAGTAGGTAAAGTTCTCACTATGCAAGTATTAAGGTCTGAGTTCAGATTCTCAGAACCCATGTAAAAGCCAGATGCTATAGCAGATGAGAGTAAGCACAGCACTCCTACACCCACATAAGAGCCAAAGACAGGAATTCCTGAAAGCTCAGAGTCCAGCTAGTTTAGTATCATACACAGCAGTGAACAAGATAACTTATCTCAAAAAAGATGGAAGACAAGTACCAGTACTTGAGATTGTTTTTTAACCTCTACACACACTGTGGCATTTGTAGACACCTACGCAGGCATGCATACATGCACACGTGCATATATGCATATGATCATGTATATCCATCACAAATAAACACCTAAAAAGAATATAAGAATGATAATTCATTATATGATGTATATGGCTTCAATTCAGTGAGTCCAAAAGTGAAAATTACATCATTTGTTCATGATTCCAGTTGATTATTTTGCTCACTGACTTGAGCACTCTTACCAAACAATTTAGCAAATTAATAATACAATAAGATATGCTTGGTACACTTGAAATATATTTTATATTATATTATGCAAACTGTATATTTGGCATACATGTGAGCAGGTGGCCAGAGGTCTTCCTCTATTGATTTCTAACTTATGTTTCGAGACACAGTTGGGTCTCTTTTCTTTGTCTCTACAGAATATATTTTATTCTATACAGAATCTACATACTCTCATCTATGTAAGCAGTGTGATTTGAACATATGGACTCCCAACTCCCACTCCTACTCTCTCCAAGAACCCCCAACTCCTGGTCCCACTCCTCCAAAGACTCCTAGTATGCCCATCTGCACACTTAATGCCCTTTCCTTTTTGTTAAAAGCCCACTGCGTCCAATGACTACTGCCTGTTGGAATGTTGATTGAACTTGGTGACTTGATTTTATACAGGTAGCCATGGCAGCAGTGAGCTCATGGGTGAGATGGCCATGTCATGCCCTGGTGACAGCATGTCATCGCACTCCTCTTAATCCCCCTGGTTCTTACCTTCTTTCTACCCCTCTTTCACAATATTTGGTGGGGGGGGTCTCTTTCTTTCTTGGCCTGGAGTTTTTCATTTTAGCTAACTTACACAGCTAGCGAGCCCTGAGGATGCTTTATCTCTGCCCACATCTCTACCTAACCCCATACTGGAGTTATAGGTGCATGCTGCTATGACCGACTTTTTCATGGACACTGGAGATTGTGAGTGCTCATGACCTTATGCTTGCATAGCAAGCACTTTATCTACTGAGCTATACCTCAAGTTCCCCACTATCCTATTATGTTATAATCAAGTTGGTCTTTCAGAAGTCTTTACCACATCCCCTAGTCTTGCATACTCGAGGCTTTACCTGCACACACTGGTACTGTATAAACAACAACAAATTCCTATTTACAAGTCTACTGAGTAGTAGGAGAGATCATTTTTACCTGTACAGTTTTCAGTCAGAATCCCATACTTCAAAAAGAAAATGGCACACTAAATAATATAACGATGCCCATAGAGAAAGAAGGATGATGCCCAACCCAACATACACACAATCTAATATCCACCATGTAGGACATGTTAGTTTGCATGACAGACAGAAATTAGGTTGCAGGGGAACCAATATTGCTAATAATCTGACTTTACAGTAAGGTCTCTGGATTATATAAGTGGATCCAACATAATCTTAGATGTTACTGAGAGGCAGGAAAAGCCATGTGATGTAAGCAGGGATTGAGTCAACTTTCCTACCTTCAAACACAGAGGAAGCAGCCATGAGCCAGGAGATGTAGGTGGATTCTGCAAGCTGGAGAAGTCAAGTCAATATTTTTTCCCTAGACCCCACAGAGGACACATAGTTCTGATTCTCTGTGCAGTGAAGCCAGTGTCATGCTTCTGATCTACAGAACTGTAACACTTCTGTTTTGCACTAACCCATTACGTTTGTGCTAATTTGACCACAACAATACAATGTATTTTTTAATCCTAAAACCAAAAACTTGAATTCAAATGCAATTTGACAATTTGTTTTTGTATATCTCATATCTTAACAACACTTTAATTGGCCTCCACAATTAAAAGGCAAACTAGTCTATGCCAGTTAACCAAACACAATGACCCAATTAAAACCTAAGGTCTGACAGTACAGTAACACATGGATTACTCCCTCTCCTTAAAAAAAAAGAAAAAGAAAAGAAAAAAAGAAAAAGAAAAGAAAAAAATTCTCTCAAGAATCCATCTTGACTTATGGATTACTGCAAAGTGTAAGCATAATACGGCTTATCAGTCAGTGAAGGGAGCTTTGCTTTAGACATATTTCAGCTAATAACTGAGACAGGAAAGGCAGAATTACATCATTATGTTGCAGTCCCTGGTAATAACAAAAAGGAGAAAGGGGATAGCTCCTGGCTAGGAATCAGCAAACTTCAGCTAAGGGCAAATTCAAATTGTGTCTGTTTTTTTTTTTCCCCTGAGAGCTAATCGCTACTTCTATATGCTTTAAGGACCTAAAAATATCAAACAGAAACTAATGTTTTATAACACACAAAAGCAACACAAAATTCAGATTTTGGCATTTGCAAATAAATTATATTAGGTACAATGATGCCCATGTATTTCTAATGTTTGTGTTGCATTTGCCATGTAGCAACAAGACAGAGCTGCTTCCTGGGATGCAGAATCCAAAACATTTGCTTTCTTCTCAGGAAAGGTTTGCTGGCTCCTTCTCTAAGCAATGGGCATCGATTCCCACTAAAGCCCAAAACGAGAAGCATATGGAACACTCAAGAAATATTGTCACCAATATATAAGATTAAAACTGATTCAGGCTACTTGTCACCAGCCAATTTGTGAGGAATAACAATGGACGGAAGAACACAGGCGGGCGGGGCAGTTAGGACTCACTCAGCAGAACAGGATGTGGGAAAGGGCATGAGGTGAGCTTGTTTTCTCTGGCAAAAGCATTTTCTGGGGGGGGGGCCCCAAAAGATCATGGTGAAAAATCTGTATAGAAAAGGGATAATTTCAATATGTTGATTCTAGTTGGATTCTGATAAACACACTAATGGTCAAATACTGAATTACAAGGTAGTCTAGGAGATATGATGGAAAGTTCATTGCTGAGGGTATTAATAAACTGGTGATGTACTTAAGTAGTATTTTAAATTTGGTCTTCTAAGTCCCTAGAGCAATGGTTCTAAAACTTCCTAATGCCATGACCCTTTAATACAGTTTCTCTTATTGCAGTGACAGCCCCAACCATAAAATTATTTTCTTTGTTACCTCATAACAGTAATATTGCTACTTTTATGAATCATAATGTTAATTCTAGGATGCAGGATATATGATATGTGCCCCTAAAAGGATCGTAAGTCACAGGTTGAGAGCCACTGTTCTAGAGTGTTCAAGGGTGTGACTCAGTAGAAGAGCACAGGCTTCACATGCACAAGACTCTTGGTTGAATGCCCCACATCTAAACAAGGGTATTCAAAAATGAATACCCTTTCTCTCTTTCATAACATTTAGATGAAGTGACATAATATCTGAGATTTTATCTGTAAATTTTTAGTAGGAAGAGTAGAAATGAAAAATGAGATATTGGCTGAAATTAAGTTATAGGATTATTATAATAGTCTTTCTATTTGTATATGTTTGAAATTTCACATATTTTTCAAAGGCATTATTTCCCAAAGGCCTAAAGCTTCATGAGAAAAAAATTTATTCCACAATTTTTCTCAAAGTATAAAGAAACCAATAAAAAGATATCAAAAGCAAAGAGTGTCCTATATTTCAATATTGCTTAAGTTTCATATTTTAGTTTTAAAAATGTCAATAAAAAACCTTCAGCAAAGACACAGAAGGATATTTCAGTGGTTGAGATCTGCTGCATATGATCATCATGTTGGACCTGCTTTCATCTTCAAGGCCCTTGCAAACTACAAGTCCAACACAATCATTTCTCATATTACACTCTAGCTGTACTCAGCGACATCCTAACGCCAGAAGCATTAAAGACTACAAACATCATATCTGACCAATGAGAGCCCGCTGCTTCCCATATCTCCAGTTAACACCACCAAGGAGCTAAGGAACTGTTCTCATGTAGCGAGGGCTGGCCTCCCAAAGGCTTCTAAAGGCTCCACATCAACCTATGTGACATTCATGCTCACCCAAGAGCAGGTATCACCATCTTCCTTTCATGCTAAGAACTGAGAAACAGGAACATGAAATTGCAAAAGCAAGGAAGGGATTGAGCCAGGCTGATTGCCATAAGGGTGAATTTCAATGATAATGGCCTTAAACCAAGACCAACAGCATTCACCTTCAGCCTCTTGAAAAGTTTTGACTCAATTGAGTCAATAAAGGTTGAGATCAGGATAAGTTCAACCATTCTGTTGCTGGGCTCTGCATCTTCCAAAGTGTAGCACATGTCAAGTTAAGAGCCAAGGAAACAATGAAAGGGAGGTTCACTGAATATTGTTTAAAGGAATGAAATAAATTAATTACCAAATTAATTAGCATAATGTTCCCAATAAGAAATGAAAGAGAGGCAAATTTGTGGTTTCAGTGGGTACTAGAAAAATGAAAATTTAAACTTGCACACTATAAAATACCTGCACAGAATACCATGCTACAGCTAAGAAAACAATGTTGCATGAAGAAGGCAAATGGCAAATGGAAATCCACTGCACAGCACAGTTCCGAAGAAATGCCAAGCAGATAAAGCCATAGCATCCATATGTCCTTATAAATATACAAATATATTACTAGAGATGTGTCTTTAATTTGGATAAGAGAATGGACACTGATTTTAGGAAGTCTCATTATGAGGGGGAAGAATTCAAGAAAATGGGAAATGGGTATTTTACCTACATATTATTTTGTTCTTTTAAAGATATCAAGAAAAGATAGCAAAATTTTACTCTTTGAGTGTGTATTGAAACACTAAGGATACTTGAGCACTTTCTACTGTTAGCACTTTTTAAAATGTGTAGTGGAGAGATAGTAACTGAAGTGTCAAAGAGACCTGTAAAAGGATTTTCACTGAATAGTGTTACCTTAAGAAATAGAGCCCCTAGGTGACTCATAAACTTAGTAAGAAAGAAAGAGGAAGTTGTCTTAACAACTGGTGAGGAGAGCCATCAGACAACACTTTCCTCAGGCTGCACAGCCAACAATGAACAGACAGGATGCCAGTCTCCAGTCTCTGCCAGCTCCACTCCAACGCCATCACATGTTTACTAAAGTAAATGCTGCCTTACTGCCCAAGGTGAGATGAATTGTTTCAGAGCAGACCTTTAGGACAACATTCTTATTCAATATAGCTCTCAATCTCAATTATTCAATGTCACTATTATAAAGTTCATTTCCAAAAATAAAATCAACTTTCCAGAAGGGAGAAAATCTAGGTGGTTATTAGCATGAATGCTTTCCCCTTTTTGGGTTCCTTTGTGGTTGTAACACTGGTATGTTAGAGAGAAGGTTTTAATGCATATGCAGACCGGACACCGACTACTTATCTTGTCATATACAGTGTGGCCTGTCAACTCTTAACTTTAGATGCTCATCTTCAGAATATCCAGGATGGGTCTCATTTTATTACAGCTTGGGTATGTTCTGACATCCGTTAACTTATTTTAGGAGGTCAGGGAAGAACATGACCTGATACTTTGGAAATCTTTTGAGTTATCCACAAAATCTTCCACAAGTGCATATCTTATTACCTGACAGCTTGTGAACTCATTCATCAATGTTCCAAACTAAACACGTTCTTAGTAAGAAACAAGAGTCAGCTCTGTAATCTCTTTCTACCAGGAAAGTCCATGAGGATGAAGTAAATTTGCAACAATCGTCTGGACCCCACTCCTGTGGGCTAGTACCATAGTTATCTATCTCCTTATTTAAGCTATTCTTCCCTACACAAAAAGAAAATTATAATAATAAAATAAAAATAAATAGAATATTTTCTCTCTATTTTATTTTCAAACCCAAATCCAAGGAACTAAAATCTCCATCACATTAACTAAAAACTATTACTTTTATTTTCAATGTTCTTAATTGATTAATTTATCATGGAGTAAATATCCAACTGAGTACTTTGTACCAGGCACTGTTTGGGCTTCTTTGCTGTATCACTGAATAATATAACAATCTGTAATCAGGGAACCTTACACTCTAACTGTAATAAGCAAAGAAAATCAGCTAGTGGGAAGTAGGAATACAGACCATAGCACATGCAGCCTGCTTTTGAGAACTTTCATACAGATAGGGCCACAGGATGTCTTGGTTTCATTTTACATCATTTAGCATTGATTTCTATGACTTAATTAAAATTACTCTTAGAAAGATGTCATTACTTTCTTCCTGATTGACAAGTTCAAGTAAGTTTTTCTTCCTCTTAAAATCCAGTTACCATGTGGAGAAAACTGTTGACCTTGATCTTAACTTCCTATCCCCACATTTAAGGAGACATGGACTGTTTAACTTTGCTCTAAAGAACTCTGCCTATAATGCTAGACTACACCCACTGTCAGTTTCTTTGCATATCTCCTTTGTGTGGATTAAGCTCTCAGTGCTATTAGAGGAGCTGCCCAGGGCCTACCATAGTGCCTGTCTGACTTAGGTTTCTGTTGCTATGATAAAACAGAAAGCAACTTGGAGAGAAAGGGGTTTGTTTCATCTTATAGGTTACAGTACACCCTGAAGGAATTCAGATCAGGAGCTAAAGACAAGAATTAGAAGGCAGAAATTGAAGCAGAGGCCATGGAGGAACACTGTTTACTGGCTTACTCTCCATGGTCCACTCAGCTTATTTTTTATACATTCTGAGACAACCTACCCTGCACAAGTGTGACACCACCCACAGTGGGCTGGGCCCTTTGACACTCCCAAAGAGTCCAGAAGATGTCAGATTCCTCAGAGTTGGAGGTGTAGGCTTGAGCAATCTGACCTGGATGCTAGAAATGGAACTTGGGATTTCTAGAAGAGCAGCAAATACTTTTAACTCCTGAGTCATCTCTTCAACCCCTAGACTAAGTATGTTCTTGTTTGTTTGTTTGTTTTTGTATTTTTAACATTTATTTATTTTATGTATGTGAGTACACTGTCACTGTCTTCAAGACATACCAGAAGAAGGCATCAGATTCCATTACAGATGCTTGTGAGACACAAAGTGGTTGCTGGGAATTGAACTCAGGGCCTCTAGAAGAGCAGTCAATGCACTTAACTGCTGAGCCATCTCTCTAAACCCCTAGAATAAGTTTTGTTAGACCTGTATTCTCTAGAATAATTTTTGTTTTTTCCAGGCCTTCTTGTTTTTGCAAATGAAAAAGCCAATACTTCCAGCTGGTCTAACAAATGAATATAATAGCTCTTTTGCTATTTGTAAGTAATTTTTAATGATTCAATTGTTTTTTTAAAAAGATCTCGGTAAACAATGGCAGGAGAAACTGTTCTGGTATATTTCAGAATTGAAAACACATTTAAAATTATCATCATGAAGGAATATTTTCCCCAAAACTTGTTTGAATTACTTTCTTCTTAATATGTTTGAAACCCTCAAAGATACAACTGAATTTCATTCACTATAATGATGACAATTGTTTTGTTAACGATTCAAAAGTAGTATTTACAAAATGCTTAAACAAGGTGGACCATTGTTATAAAATGAACTTCTTTCTCTTCATTCAAAAAAAATCACAGTAACAAGAAAATGTAATCATATTCCCAAGCAATACTCTTCTGTTCCCTTGTCTAGTTTTAACACAATGAGTTAAAGGCATTATACAAAATCAACCTGTCTAGAAATGGTTTACTCTGTAATGGACCTGTACTACAGGAGACTCATTCCACTTCCACCAAGAGAGCCCTTTGTATAACAAGAACAAACCATTAAGAGCTTAATGACACTGTGATGACATATTAGATGCTGAAAGAGAAACAAGAATATTCTGTTCACCCACTTGCCACTATGTCTACCACAACCACCATGGATGGACTCACCATCAACACAGTTTTTGAGTGGTTGAGAGAGGAGTCTTTCTAACTTTAGTCCTTTCTTTCACTCAGCCTTTCTTTATTTATTCAAGACATTGACAAATCTAGCTGTTGGGAAACTGTCCTTTAGACATGACATAGTTACATGATCTTGTCATTTGGACAACAGAGCAGCTGATATTACTCACAGAGATTCTAACAAAGTCTCAAAATCGAGTCTGTTAACATGTCCCTGGAAGAGAAGAAAATCTAAAATCGTTCTTGAAGCATAAGAGGACCCTCACTTCTCCAAGGTTATATAAGCAAGTTAATGCTTGCTGAAGAGGAAGAGCCTTCTTTGGTCATGTGGTGCCTATAAGTTGTTTATATATCTTTAAATAGCCACAATTAAATTCTTTGCCTTACCAAGCTAAGACTTAGGTGGAATCATTTCCTTCATCTCCTGTGGGTACCATATTGGAGATTGATAGAGCCAGGTTTGTATACAGATACATCCTGTACAGACAAGCATCTCAAGCCTGAGCCATGGCAGGAAAAGGGCATTTGGTACCCAGCTAAAAGGCATTTGGCTGCTTTGGAGGACAGATGTTTCCTGTGCTCACTGCTCTTTCTGCACACTCTCAGATGCCCACTTATCAGCAAAAGGTGTGACACTCTGTGTTTGGCACCTGCTGATAAGGGTAATTATAGCATTAGTGGAAGCATGTATGCCATCCAAGGTTGAAAAACAACTCTAATTACAACTACTCCATCATTTTACTCCCTGAAAATGTTCTTGTCCATTTAACACAGAGCTTACTTGGAGATTAAATTAAATCTGCATCTATGTCAAAACAAGCCTTTAAATAGTTATGGGCTAGGGGAAATCACATCTTTAAATTAATAATGTATGCATGCTGAGGTGTGTATTTGATATTTACAACACCAGGCTGCACCTACTGGATTATATTTTGAACGTTTCCATGCATTTTTGTACAAATGCAATCAAAATAAACAACAGGAAGAGTAAACATGCCATTTCAAGGAAAAATGCAGTCTAGATTTTATAGAATGACCATATAAAGAAGTTCTTAAATTATCTTTATACCAGTAGACCACTTTGACAGAGATATTATTTAAAAAAACAATGCTCAAAAATATAATTTGATACCCCAAATTTGAACACATAATTTCATCCTAATAGATAATATGATAAAATTGGAATGAAATTTATCTACCTTTATTTTAAAGTTTCCAGATTTTTTTTTTAAAAAATCTAAGACCTTATCCCAGAGAGAAATAATTTCTTAAGAATACATATTATTAAACATTACTTCACTGTATCAGAATTGACACAGGGGAGCAATTCTTAAATGATTTAAGAACCAGCAAAGATTGGCTTGTTAGATATGCTTACTGTCATGACCCAGAATCTCAGAGAAAACCATGAAGTGTTCAGAATCTCAGAGTGAGCATGCCCACAAAATGCCACCAGACATAACACTTCTGCCTGCCACTAGAATCAAAGGTTCTAGATAGCTGTTGTCAGGTGTGGATGGCCCATACCCTCCTACCTCAGGCTTCCCATAATCCATAGCACTTTTTCATCACCATGACAACGGCCAGAAATGGAACTTTTGACTTCTATGGCTGGCATCATGACTGTGGAGGCACTCAACTTCTAAGAAAATCCCTCCCAAATTTAGCAGTGAATCAATAGGAAACCCAAATAAAATAAAATTAAAAAAAAAACTTCCTTAACTTCACACATAAAACAAAAATATTGTAACTCAGGTCATAGAGAAAAGAACAATGATTCTCAACCTATGAGTTGCAACCCACTGTGGGGTTGCATATCAAATATTTACATTATGATTTGTAACCACGGCAAAAGTATAGTTATGAGGTAGCAATGAAAATAATTGTATGCTAGGGGTCATAACAACATGAGGAACTGTATTAAAGGGTCACAGCATTAGGAAGGTTGAGAACCACTGTTCTAGAATGTGACAGAAGTTTCCTTGTGGGAGCAAATAACTTCCATGTCCAGGAGATATGGCTTTGTCACCAAAGTAAAATTATAATATAGCCTTCCTTGTTTGAGTGGACTTAGAGGTCCTTCCATCGCCTGTGTGACTTTAACCAGAAGTTATTTCAAAGACTGGACACGAAGAATCAGGGTTTGCTTTAACAAAACCACTATATGATCATTTCACGGTCTCAAACAAACAGAGAATGGTAACAAAGCCTCATGTTTAATAATTAACCAAATTTCTCCTCACCTAGTCTGTTTTCAAAAGAATGAATAAAATCTTTACATGATTTCTTTTAATCAGGATGGATGCCATATTATTTCTGAACATAACCCACAGTGGATAAGACCTACAGCTATGTCAAAGAGTACCTTATTACTCATAAGAACAACAGAAAGCAACATTAATTTAAGTTAGTTGTGGTTTACAAGCTATTTTTCTGAGATAAAATACAGTGAAAGTTGAAAATAGCACCAGATCACCTCAAATTATGAAAAAAGGCATCATACCTTAAAGGTTAGAAACTTTTACAAAGATGTACCTTGAAGCCGGTATTATTCCCTTGCTCCTGTGTTAGCATGAACATGTCGAGTGTCTCAATTACTAATGAAGTCAAAGTCTTTAACAACAACTCATGAGACCAAACCAGGAATAAAAACTAAGATTGCAGACCTAAGAATGACAAAACCTTATTATCTTTGGGGATTTTTTTTAATCTGATGATTAAAATCTTGGCTTAGAGACCTATTTTTGGAGTTTTAGAACAAAATCAATACTGAACTTGTCATGCAACATGAGAAAAAAAAGCCACAGGCTTTCAACTCTTTTTAACTGAATTGCTAATGTTTCAATTAACAAGCATCACAGAGAAATACTGCACCTTCCCCTGCCCTTAGCAAACAGGAGGACTTGGTTACTTTTCCAGATGTTTCTCGTTGCCATGGTATCCTAGGATGCCCTCCATCACACACATTTTTATTCAAAACAATAACCTCCAAGTCATTTATTATCACAACAGAGTTAAATGAAGATTTTACATGGCCCTGATAAGGGCTCTTCACACACCTGTTGAACAAAATCAGACACGATATAAAAAGCCTCATAGAATAATGTTTAGATGTTTTGTAAGGAGATGAACTCAATTCTTAGTTTACGTAAGTGGTAAGAGGTCATTAATCTTTTTCACAGAATTTATTCCAGAAGTCTGTCTTCAGATGAAAATTCTGTTTTGAAGATGTTTTGAAGTCTGCATTTCTAACAGAATATTTCTGAAACTAAAATAAAATTAATTACATGTATGTGGACCATGTCCGTGCTTAAATGAAAAAACTTGCCCACAAAATACATCAAAGATTTGAAATTCCAAAATTTATTAATGTTTTCTGTCACTCATTTCATAAACAAGCAAACAAAATAAATAGGCTAAAATTTCATTCTTTGGAATTGCTGTCACATGCTACATTTATGGGTAAAATTTATCCTTCAGTGCAACCCCTGACAACTAGGTTGAGCTAACACCATTCATACTAGAGTCTATGGGATGAGCTATTCTTTTTCTAATCAATTCAGATTCTTTTCATTATGTAAAATCTGCATGATACCTCTGAAAATGTAGGAACATACATACTAATATTTCTAATGATGTTTTGGAAGATAAAAACAGTGTGTCCTCCTTGCCCATGAGCAACAGGAGGCCAATAAAACTGTTTTCTAGAACAGAGCGCTTTCCCTCTGACATGATGGAAAAATCTAATATTTCAATACCAGAAATGTAAACGCAGCAAAAGTTTTCATCAACTGTATTTCTCCACACACACACACACAGTGATGTTTTAATTTCACATGAGTGCTTTTATTGCACTGATCAGACATTGAAGAGGCGCTGACACATGGGGAAACTGCTTTCTGAATGTCGTACACATTAAGCCAGAGGCGTATAAGCACCTGGGATATTCTTGCTATTCTCCACATGCAAATGACATTCTGCAAACAATTAAATATACCCATTAAAACAGTGCGGGTGTGAGATGGAAAGAGCAAGTATTAAGAGAGTAAAAATACAATGTGCTGTTCTTATTATACCCCCATTCAGTCGATGTTAAGTGGGTTTGAACGCAAGACACACATAGACCAGAGAGATACACTCGTGTCACAGGATGCAGGACAACTCACACACTTCGTTAATTACAAAACTATAATGATCTGACCGCCAGCCTCTCGCCTCTCCAACACTTTTCTCATTCCTGTACATAAAGAAGACATGTAAAAAGACCCTCTTCTGGCTAAAGAGATGGGAAGCGTCCCTTGGGGACCCCTGCTTGCAACCGCCCAACACTTTTCCTGTAAGTGGCTCCACAAGTTCCCAGGCTCCAGCGGCAGGAGAGCAAGTTCAGCACCATGGACAGGATTTCTGGCACCAGGGTACGAAGGATGCTGAGGCCCTGACTCCCCCCAACTCACCGGTGTCTGCTGTGCAGGCAGTCCCGAGCGCTTGGTGGACCCCTGCTTGGAACTTAACCTTTTCCACGACTCGGCAAACCTGCCCCGGCTGGCGCTGCGGCTGCGCCGGCGGCTCTCCGCGCTGTCCTCTCGGTCAGAGCAGCCTCGCTCCATCTCGCCTGCGTCCCTCCACTTCTTGCCCATATTAGCAGCGTGGCCGGGCGAGCCCTTGCCCTTTGCAGTGCTGACAGCAGCCTGCGCTCAGCTTTTTCCTGCGCCGCCTTCGCCTAGTAGGCTCCCCACCTAAGCCCGGAGCTCCGTAAAGCTGCCAGCAGGCTGCGCTTGCGTTCGCGATTGGCTCGACAAGGGCTGGGGCTACGAGCGCCACCTTCTCCCCAGTCCGCTTCCTTATGCACCCCAAATTGCTTTCCACCCTCAGCCACCGCCTTCGAGGCGGAGGAGGTAGGGGCGCACGGCCCACGCCTGGGGCTGTGGACCCACTGCTCTGGGAGTTTCTTGCAGTCAATGTGCCCCACCCAGTCTTTAGGCCCTGGGGACCTGGGAGCAGAAGCCTGGGTCACCCACTGGTGAGTGGGTGGAGACTCCAGTTGACTTAGACAAAGAGAGTAAGCCTGGAACTTTATCTGCCTTCTTTTCTCTTTCTTCCTTTTCATCTCTCCGCAACAACTGTCTTCAAGTATCCTTAGGGAGAGAGTCCAGCTTCATCTGCCTGTCAGGTGCTGGGCTAATTCCTCCCTCTGTTTGTCAGGCTAGCCCACTGGGCCTCAGACTTGGCTGCACATTGAAGTTTCCTGAGTAGCTTTTCATTTACACACACACACACACACACACACACACACACACAGAGAGAGAGAGAGAGAGAGAGAGAGAGAGAGAGAGAGAGAGAGAGAGAGGCTCGTGCTATAAACTGTAGCATGTTAAATGCTGACATTCCCGATTCCTGGGGTGGAGACTCATATAATTAGCTGGTCTATGCCTGGGAATCAGGATACTACGAATTCTACTAGAGAGTGGGGCAAAGCTCAATATGATAGAACACTTTCTGGTATGTGCAAGGCCCCAGGTTTTATCCCCAGCTTCCTAGAACTAAGAGGGAATAAAAGAGAATCCCCTAGTTGATTGACTCTCTTCTCCAACAATTAAGCCCAAGGGTCTGTATTAAGGAACAATGCTGAGGAGGATTCTGGGATTGGTACTCTTTCAAGGGACTTGTTTTTCTCTCTCTCTAGGAGGAAGAGGTATGGAGTTTTACTTTTTCAGTCCTGAGGAGAAGGTGGAGGTTAGGCTGAGGATGGAGGGAGATGTATTCGCCATCATGTCGCTTTCTCCTTATGGAGGTGCTTCCCTCTACTTTGTCATGAGTCTCATGTCAGTTGTCTTAAGCTGTGCTGGCCTCCTGTTCAGTAATGCCTTAACCTGATGAAAGAGCCACTGGGGCACCACAGAAAAACAGATCCCAGAAAATGCCTTCAATTATCAAGGTAAAGAGGTGAAAATAATCCCAGGTGAAAGAAATCACCCGAGCTGTTCACCCTTGGCAACCTCAGGAGGATACACTTAAGGGAAGGAAAGAGGTTGAGGAATGCTGCAGAGAACATAGTGCTTCTTTGGTCCTGGCTGGGGGCAGGGCAGGGTGGGGGTGGGGAGGGAGCACGGTTATGGGAGGGCATGGGGGCAGGGCTCACCACTGAGTTGGAAGTGGTCAGTGTGCTCTTGCAGGGGCCTTGGAATATGCTACCTAGCAGGGATGGCAGGCAGAGTGCTACTCAGCTGTCCGACAGATGTGCCTCTGTGTTTATAGCCTATCCATGTAAACAAGGGGGCCTTTTAAAGTAGCACTCTATGTCTGGAAATCACAAGTCCATATTAAACCAAAAGTAACTCTAAACAATGTTTGTGACTTCCAGGAGCATGTAATGAGCAAACCGCAGGCTCCATGTTGTATTCATTTCTTTTATATCTAGGTTCATGGATTTGAAATTATTAGGGACACTTCATGAATTTCCAAATATTCAGCTAATCATCCTCCAACTTATGAAAGTAAAATAACCATGCATAGTTTACAAAGTACACAGATATGAGTGCAGCATACCAATTGAGAGGTATAAAAATTAAGAAATTAAGACAAGGTAAATACTTATCTTTTCCTCGAGGCCTAAGATATGAAAAGGCTGTGTCCCAACCTGGACACTCTGCAAGTTCCTTCTGTTAATACAAATGATGGCATCTCTGAAAAGAAGCTGGGAGACCTTCACTAATGTATCTAGGCACATCACCCAAGAACACTCACCTCGCAGAGCCCCAAGACCCCGGTTCACCCACATCAGCCCATTAAGGAGAAAATAGCCCTGCCATGCAGGGTAGCTGTCATAAATGACCACATCAGCATGTCAGCGGGCACTCCAAACAGCTAGGAGGGTTTTATTTTAAATGTACTTAGGAAATTTAATGATGGATAGTGATTGCATATGGCATTATTTTAGCCGTTCGTTCTGAAAATGAGCTTTCAAATGCCCTCCTCACTGTTTTCAAAGGCTCGCCTGAAGATGGCCTTTGTGGTTCATTTTGCACTTGACAAGTACCAAAAAAATGTCAGGGAGCTGTTTATGAGCTCGGTTATATGTGATGATAGGCAAGCAGAAATGGACCCTTTATTCTTTTGATGTTCTTTGTCTTTCCAAAATTCCCAAGAACCAGGAAATTAAAATCTATGATGTGCCCTATGAAGTTAGCAGAGAATGTCACATTAAAACTAAGAAAATGCTGAAAGCTACCTGCATTGGGGCATTAGTGTCAGGGTTAAAAGTCACTGCTAAGGTAGCTCAGCTTTCTTGGAAAAATCATATTATGCCAGGAGAATGCTAGCACATCTTAAAAGATGGTAGCCTGTAGTGATCAGCACCTAAGACAGGCAATTCTCAAGAAGTTCTAGCTTCCAGCACTCATAAACACAAGGCCTATATTATACATAAAATATTTCTCAAAAGATAAATCTTTTAAAAGTACATTATTATTTTTAAGTATGAGTATGCACTTTTGTGTGAATTTGTGTATATGCCAGAGGATCACCTTGGAGATAGAGTCACAGGCAACTGTGAGACACTTGATATGGGCACTGGGAACCAAACTTCAATCTTCTGGAAGACTAATAGATGCACTTAACTTAACTGCTGAGAACATGATGATGGTGATGATGATGGTGACGATGATGACGAATCTTTTTAAAGGCAAATGAGAAATATAGCATAAGCTTTTTTCCAATAGTTTCAAACACAAAGCATATGCAGGTCAATAGGCTGGCAGTAAGATTAAAATTACTTACAATGCTTAATGTTATAGTCCTTATAAAATTAAATGTAAATGTTTAAATTGTCTGCTCCAAAAATAAAATGTAACATTATACAATGAACTGGAAGGTGAAATTTAAATAATTTTAAAAAATAATATTCAGGGGCGGGAAAAATGGCTAAGTGGTTAAGAACATAGACTGTTCTTCCACAAGACCTGGGTTGAGTTCCCAAAACCCATGTCGGGCATCATAACCATGAATCTCAAGTTCCAGGCAGTCCGACCTCCTCTTCTGGGCTCTGCACGCACCTATCCATACATGGTGCCCATTCACGCACTCAGGCATACATACATCCACATAAAGTAAATAAGTAGCTCAACAGTGCTCCATAAGGCCTCCTCCAGTCTGAGGCTCACGTGGCTGTTGATAAGTCAGTAAAACAAGAAGAAACTCTTTTCAAAACCCATTTGCTATAGTTCACGTGGTCATGCACTTTGTTGCAGGAAAGTTAATAGAAAATACCTTCTATTTCCTGAGGTTGTTTCCAGGCCTTATAAACCCACAGGCACACTCTGGACTAATGAGGGCACGCAAAATGTGAGAGGGACGGGCAAACAGGAAGTGATGAAAATTATCAAGCTACGCCTGGTCCTCAGATCATCATTACAATGTGAGAGAATGTGAGCCACAGTTCAGCAGGTTTAATACCCTCAATTTTCCACATTTTAACCTCTCTGAAATCAGGATGCTTTTTCTACTAGATGACTTCTCAGATTCGGTACAATACAGTGTATTGATTCATAGCATCGTAGAGTGGGACAGACACTAGAGAGACAGACTAAAACTCTGATGAGCTACCCCTCACCCTCTGCCTGGACACTCAGCCTTCAAAATCAAGCATTTCTCTTCTCACATGCACAGCATTTCTTTGTCAAAAGGCCGTAAGTGTTAGGAAGTCTAGTTTTATAAACTAAGCTAAAAATTCATTTTTCTACTCTTTATGTTCTGTTATGACACTTACTTAACAAACCTTCTTTTCCTGTGACAATGGTCATGTGTTTGAAGATGGCCTATACGTATCCCCTGTAATGTCTCTTCTCCTTTGTAAACAATGTTGCTTCCTTCTGTCACTTTCTTCCACTCGCCACAGAACAAAGGTCAGCTCAACACACTCACATAACAAGAAGAGTGTTAAATGAACTTGGAGCAACTGCTCTGTGAGCCCACTGAAAGCATAATCTCTATCACTAGGCTCTCCATGAAGTGAAATTAGTCAGTGCCCGAGAAGCAGGAGACAGGATGTAGAATTTGTGTTTAGTCATGATTAGATTTCCTTTACGGACCTGAGGGCTGAGACTCACACAAATCAGACAGGCATGAGAGGTGAAGCAATTATCCCTGTAACTCAAGCAAGAAATCCCCAAAGCCCATGACTATTAATCAAGAAAAGGAACAGTAGGGCTATCCTAGTTTATGTAAATTGGCCATCTATATGGTTGAGATTCTCAGAGACAGATCCTGAAAACTTAGCCTCCTGCAAAGGGAAAACAGTCTCCTACCTTCCCTGCAATATCGACCAAGAAGCCATTCAGTGTAGATACTAACATCTCCACACGTCTTCCCAGTTGCCTTGTGATACCTTGCTTGCCTCCCTTTCTCTCAACATAGATAGAATCAACTCCTTCAATTACAGTTTTTACAGTTTTTAAATGACATTATTTGTAAGTATTCTACTACAAACTTCCATTGTTAAATTGATACTCTTCCATACATTTTCATTTCCTTAAATCAGTGTTTTTCATCCTCACAAATCTATTGATAAATAGTTCTCTAAAACTTTACTTCAAGACTAAAAGATAATGGCTCAAGCTATGAATGTTAAGAACCATGAATATAAATAATAATAGAATTAACAATAATATGGATCTTATAACTAGAGAGACAAAAAAGAGGAAATTGGCAAGGGAAATCAGGAGGTTATGAGCAAAATGCCACTGTACTCTAAAATAACATATAAAGTGGATAAGCACTCCTATTGTAATAATAAAAGTTATATGGACAGGAAATTTAAGTGAACAAAAATTGTAAATGATGTCGAGGATATGGAGCAGAATCCTCACACTCTGCTAGAGGATGTGTAATGAAGCTGCTTTTGTGATACCCTGTGACCCAGCCATTCTGCTCTAAGTCCTGGGTGGAACAGCAATAGAGAAAAGCAAAAAAGAAGACAGGCACCAAGAACATATACTGTGGAATTCCATTGACATAGACGGACATGAGACAAAATAATCTAAATTGTTAGCAGTCAGGAGGCTGTTTATTATGGCAAGAAAGCATGCCATGGAGCCTGGAAAACTCGGGGCGCAAGGTTGTGCTGTTTGTCAAAAAGATGGCAGCAACAGAAGCAGAAGAAAAACTGGTCGTATCAGTGTATATAAACTGCAGTTTGTATTTTATACAGCCATTCGAGGATCACTATGAATGCATCCCTATATGACGAGGACATTTGAAATGCTAAAATCATTTTGTATATTATCTTTTCAGAGAAAGATGTCAACCTGCCTTCCTCCTCTTAAGGGAAAACCGAGTGAATTACCTGGACTTTTGGCATTCTCCCAAGTAAGCTTACAAGTCTGATCCTTGAGCTGTGACTTTTAATCTTAAATTCCAAGTTGCTTTTTTCCCTCTCCTGTGTTCAGCTTTGCATATTATATATGTATTTAAAGCATATAATCTACATGGTTTAATATGTGTTATATAATGCATATTTGTATACAAATAATACAACACATTAACACTACAGAATATCAACTGCATTGTAGAGAAAAAGAAATCATTCAAACCTACAAGGCTATACTTTAAGCAGAATGTACTCATTTTTCTTCTTCCTACAATTTAAAAGCATCTAGGGAAAACTTGGAAATGTTGGAGAAACATCCTCTGAGGTTTTAGGCAAAGAGCCCATTTGTTTGGAAAGCTGCCATAGAGGACTCCATCATTAGAATCCTGGGGAGCAGAGCCAAGGCTTTGGCAGTCAGAGGAAACCCTCCTGACCAACCTCCACCAAGCTGCTGCAGGGGCTCTCAATAATAGTTCACCATCAAAGCAGAGGAAAGAAGAAATGCCTTGGTAAATGTGATCTAGCTTCCAGATCTGAATACCAGTCACTCACCAGCTCTTGTCTACATCTTTTGGGTCTTCCCTGCTGAGTTATATATTTTCTAGGTGTCTTTCCTATTTCTGACCCAAGTGCATTTATCTATATTATTTATATTTGCCACAAATACTCGATTTAATTAAATATAAAGGAGACAACTCAAAACAAGGTGGAGGAAAAGCAGGTATAGTTTACATGAAAACTAAATCCTTTGAACAAAAGAGTTTCATCATAGTAACTTGTATTTTGATTTTCAACTTGAAAATATCCCATTTGTTTGGTTCTGTTTGTTTGAGGTGTATACGTAATTATATTCCCGGCGTGTGAAAGTCAGAGGACACATGTTAGGGGAGATGTGTTCTCTCGGTTCACTCTAGGGATCCTGGGAATGGAACTAAAGCTGTCAGGCTTGCTGCAAGTTCCCTTACCAGTCCACCAGTCTTCCTATTTAAGGAACGCCTTGACATGAAATGGTGTGAACAAGGTGATCACAAACAGAAGTAAGAAAATGAAGAGAAAAAAAAAAGGTAGGCATGTTACAAAGTGAGCCCTCAGAATCCTCTGTGGTTATTATTAAGATACCTCTTCATAAAAAGAAGGAAAAAAACCCTAGAAATTATAGGTTGTGGTGGTTTGAATAAGAATGGTCCCCATAGGCTCATTTATTTGAATGCTTAGTCACCAGGGAGTGGCACTATTGGAAAGGATTAGGATTACATGTTGCCTTGTTGGAGAAAATGTGTCACTAGGGGTGGGCTTTGAGGTTTCAAAAACCAAACTGAGACTCTCTCTTTCTGTCTGCAGATCACTATGCAGTTCTCAGCTACCTGTCAAGGACCATTATCTGCCAAACCTGCTGCCATGCTTCCCACAAGGATCAAAACGGACCAAACCTCTGAAACTATAATAAAGGCCCCAACTAAAGGCTTTCTTTAATAAGAGGTGCCTGGGTCATGGTGTCTCTTCAAGCAGTCGAACAGTGAATAAGACAGGAGTCCAGCATAACAGGACTCATTTATACAAAAAGATAAGTCAGAGGCTTAATTGTTATAATATCATCAAAGAAAAGTTTGCACCTAGATTTCAAAATAATAAATAAATATAATCTGTTTTAAGTCAAATAAGGTCTTTCAACATAATCAGATTTTCAACCCATATAGAACTCTGCTATTCCCGGGAGCATCCTGTATGAAATTATTACCAGCCAAGCCAGTGGCTTCCTCATCTTTAGGAAAACAAAATTTTTCCATCAAATTGCTTTTCAGATATCATAGTTATGTGAACATCCCACTTTACCATCTCACTACTTTCACTTCTTAAACAATCAATGTAACTGCTTCTTCAATGAATGATATTTAAGTGTTATCTCTCAACCATATGTCTATGGTGCATACTTTCCAGTATGTAACAAACACTTTAGGATCTTGATAGAGCAGAACATCCAACATGGGTGTGCGAAGCAGGTTGCAGAATCAGAGCCTGGGGTTTCTAATAAACCTCTGCCTCTCCCCTGCCCTCACGTTCTAGCACTAGAAACAAGACAATCATCTGTGCTAAAGCCCAATTACTTTACTATCGTAGAATAGCATCAGGAAACATCAAGGGTCATCTTAAAACAAACACGTTGCCTTACAAGCATTAGGGAAGTCATTATTTCTCTTCCTTTTATTTTTTAAAGAAAGCACGGCTTCGCCAAAGTTCCAACACAGGTCATGGTGATTATGTAAGGCCAGGTGCAATGCTCAGGCACATTTACCTTCTAAACCTAATTGCCTTCCATGGCTTGGGAAATCAGATTTTTAAACGATTGACAGGCTTACTTTTTATAGAGGGGTGACATAGTCATGTCATTTTGGAGGTTTGTAAACAATGTAAAAAGGGAATGGAGAAGTTACCAGGCAAAATTCCAATCCGTGTAGAGTCACAATTACTATTCACTAAGGGAAAAAAGTGCATGTGAACCCAAGTATAATTAGAATCATTAAAAATTTGTGCATTTTTCCTTTTCAAAATAGAAAGGCGAAGGGAGTGACATTAATTAGCTAACAAGAAGTCACATCTGAATTACTTTACCCGTGTGTCTTTGGTGTATGTTTAGTGTACATCATTTGCCCCAATTCCTATAAAGTCATTGTTGGAGCCTAAAGGTTCATGGACAAACTAAAACATCCAAGTGCTTTACAGGTGTGCTGTGATTTCTACCTCCTGCCAAAGCCAGCAACATGCTAAAGACAAATTAGGTTTAATAGTGGTTTATGTTTAGTGGGGCTCTGACTTACTGTGCTGCACCAGATTTTGTACAGTTCTATCAATAATTTGGATCAAAAAGAAGACTCATTCAAAATATTTCTGCATAATGTTAGTTGATCAGATGCCTTTCTTTGAAGCACAGCAAGGGTAAAGAGTAGGTCGTGAGTTTTTGTGCCAGAAGAAATGTATAGTTGTTCGCACTTAACAGATTTTTAAATATCAATTTTGAAAGTCCACAGTATACGGTGGCAAGAACTAGCCTTAAGTGATTTGTGGGAGATCATTGGCCACTGAGCCACCTCCAGAAATGATAAATATTCCTCCTCATACTGTTAACTCTCCTCCCTTGTAATGTCATTTAGAACAAGGGCAGAAACTTGTCCTTGTGCCCAGTTAGAAGAAGTAATCTACCCAGTTGTGGTAGAATGAAAAGACTCTCCATAGAAGCCTTCAACACTGCTGTAGCAGACATTTATAAGGAAGGTCTGGAAGTGTACACTACATTTCTAAAATAAGCTAAATGGAACGACAGTGGACACTGTATTCCTCTTCATTCAAGCGTGGTTTTCATATCAGCATCCTCAGCAAGCATGAGAAAGTTCATTTTATTATATGTATGTATGTGTAGATGTGTGCATGCACACACATGTATGCGTATATGTGCTTATACATGTGCATGCATATGTGTAGGTGTATCTGTATATGAATGTGTATGTATTTAAGGATGGATGCGTGCAAAGTATGCATACGTGTGCGTGCACAGTGGTTGACATCAGGTGTCTTCTTCTCTTACTCTCTACTTTTTGAGACAGGGTCTCTCAATAAGCTTGAGGCTCAGCTATTCATTAAATCTAGCTAGCCAGTAAATCCCAGGGATCTCTGGGGACCCCCACATTTCCATTTCTCCAGCTCTATTATAGGCACCTGATATTACCGATTGTTAGGTTTCCAAGGCAAGCACTTTGCCACCCAAGCTATTTCTCTGCCTAGCCCACTTACTATTTTTCTTGTAAGGCCCAGGGGCCTAGATAAGACTTTAGATCCTAAAATATTCTAAACATCAAGTAAGTTTACATATGGCTTGACTAAAAATCCTAATGTGTTCTTGGCGAATATTTATTTCTGTAGAAATGATAAAGTCTGGTTCTAATTTTAAGGCTCTATCTTTAATCACCCTTTTCATGCCTTATCGCTGGGTGTTATTCATTACTTTTACACTGAAATAATTTAAAAACATAAAAATTCTGAATCCTTATTTTATACACCTACTTCAAAAAGATAAGTACAATAGGGTATTATTAAAGTTTATTTGTCTAAGTAGGTAACAAATATTTACTTATTCTTCCTCAGTAGCATCTGTCTTCCATCAATTTCTCATTAATTTGACAGAGTAGATGATTATCTCTAAGTGTGGAGGCACCTCTGAGACTTCCCCTGTTTAGAAAGGACTTTGGATTAAGTGTGGTGATGCATTTTTCAGGGATTTAATGAGAAGAAATTTCAGATATGATGTTTATTACCATGGAGAAAAAGAAAATTATTCCCACCCCCAAGGCTATATCTTTCTATTTTAGTGTATCAAACTCTCTCTCCTATCGGTCTGCCTGTCTCTCTCTGTCTCTGTCTCTCTCTGTCTCTGTCTCTCTCTGTCTCTGCCTCTGTTTCTCTCTCTCTCTCTCTCCCTCTCTCTCTCTCTCTTTGTGTGTGTGTGTTTTCTAACTTCATACATGATCAATACATGACAAAACCCTTCGATGTTTCATTGAATGAAGTCTTAATGCCTTGTTAAGTCTCAAGACAAAATGTAAGATATTTGAGACCAGATTATAGCAACTCATAGGGAAGCCAGAGCTAAAAATGTCTAGAAAATAATCTTTGGATGTGTTCTTCAGTTTTACAAGAAAAGATACATCACCTTGACCTTTGCTTTGAACCAGCCCAGAAATTAGAGACCTTTGGGTTATTACTGTCTTTGAGTCCCTTACTGTCTGATTGCTGTACATACACACACTCCAGACCCTCCCAAGTATAACAGGGTGGCCATATATTGTCATGGTTTTGGAAACTGACCAACTCTTCCTTTGGTACACCAATCTCCATGATCCACAGAACTAGTCTCCTACCTAATGACAGTCTCTGGATAACAAAGTGGCCCTCATTTCTTCCTATAACAGATGTATATGTGGTACTTAGAATTCTCCCCTGGGTTGTGGGGAGATGTGTTGGTGAGTAAGAGCACATACTATTCTTTCAGGGGGCCCAAGTTCAGTTCCCAGCCAAAGTAGGCAGATTCGGCCTACATAAAGGGTTTTCTATCATAATCACATAATCACCAACATTGGGCAGGTCACAACTGCTTCTAACTCCAGTTCCAAGGAATCCAATGCTTTCTTCTGACCTTTATAGGCACCTGAAAACACACACACACACACACACACACACACACACACACACACACACACACCCCTATATACCTCCAAATAAATAACTTTAAAAAATAAAGTAAATATTTTTTTTTTAAATCTCAGTTGAATAAAATACCTGACACAGCAAAACTTTTGACTCATTGGAAAAGACATACTACTCTTTATGGTATATTCGTGTTTTTCTTTTCAACCTGAGAAGTTTCCTCGGAAGATGTCCTGACGGTGAGACAGGAGCTTGGAGGGAGGCAGTACTTTTCCTTACAGGCATTCCTTTTAGAAATGGCAAGTGGTTCTTGCAGAATTGTTCTTTGGTCTATCACATTTTTCTCAAGAAAATATATGCTTTACTTGTAAGAAAACTTCGCACTCAACAGAGGCCAAAGAACTTTGCAACTGTTTTATACTTGAAAAGAAAGACAAATTTAACAGCTAGGGTAGCTGGAGATAAGAGATGAATGCAGAGTCTGGGAGTAAGTCAAACCTGGATTCAAATTCAAGTTCTTGGTAATTAAGTGATTAGGGTATTTAATTATGAATCTAAACAAGCATGTCTTGGCAGATGGCACAAGGTAGGCAGGGTCAGCCTGTCATAAGAATTTTTTTAATCATTATAGGGTACAAGGTGCCATGCCTAGAGGGTAAAGGGTCGGTAAGTGACAATGTTACTTTCATTTTGTATAGGTAGGTATAACATTTCCAAAGATGCATGAGCTGCTCCTTGTTTTGTTTGACACTGACTCTTAACAGTTTCATTGTGTTGCTCTCCTACATTCCAGAAACAAACAGACCTCTTTAAAGCTACTCCTTTACCTCAGCAAATAATGCATTCAATCATTATGTGTGGTCAGTAAAGTTTACAGGCTCAGAACATATACAATCTAAGTCATCCTTCTTTCCAAGTTAATAAGCCACAGTACAAAAGATTCTGCAATAGCTTGACAGTCATAAAATTGCTAGCTTTGTTGTACTTCTACTTTATAGCACAAACCTGCTCAGATGATAATACCACAGTTTAAATAAAGTGGAAAAAGTAACACAGATTGGAGCCACAGCAAATATACACAAATATATGTGCATGAGCGCTCTCTCTCTCTCTCTTTCTCTCTCTCTCTCTCTCTCTCTCTCTCACACACACACACACTATTAATAGCTAATGAAAAAAAAGGTACAAGCACTCTAGAAAAATATCCACAGAAATCCAAAACACCAAAGACCTAGAACATAAACTCTAGAAATTAAAAAAAAAAAAGGTATTTGTTATACAATTTCAAACACATTGTAAGGAAAACAGTGACGTTTAAAAGTATAACTTGATGAATTTGGATGAATGATTTTTTGTTTTTTTTCTTGTCATAACTAGTTATTTCTTTATTTTATTATAATTACAACGTTTGTTGGAGAGTTTAATTGGAATTTGAATCCCCCTTCTTTTCCTCCCTTTAAGCCCTCCCAAACACCCCTCCCTGCTCTCCTTCAAATTCATCGTTATTTCCCCTAATTTTTATTACATGAATAAATATATATGTGTGTACATATATAGTTTTAAACAACCTGTACTTTGAGATAGCATCAAAGGAAAAGATTTGCTGCTCGTGTACTAGTTTTGAAGGTAATAAAATCTTGACAGAGCATGACGGGAGCCCAAGAGAGCTGTCCAGTGCTGCACATCAGGAAGCTCCAAGCCAAAATCTACAAACCCACTCCCTCTGCCATCCTTGGCAGGCATATCCTAGCTCATAGATCAGTACATCCAGGCCCTGAGTGTGCCCTGAGCATTCACAAATAAAGATGGGAAAACAGGGTCCCATGTTCCTCCCTAGAAAATCTGAAGCTCCACCAGCAGGACTGCAGCTTCCTATTCCAGGGATGAAAACACAAAGGAAGGACATTGACATTACTGAGCAACAACTGCCAGTGAGTCCCAGGGTTAGCAATATGCCTGTTTCTGATTTTCAAAAGCAAAATGTCACTTTTTAGGGATAGGCTCACCTTCCTTCAAGAAAGACCACCCAGTTTATTCTGTGATACTTTGTTTTCTTTACCATAGATTTTTGAAGGGAATTGACTTTGTTTACCACTGACATCATGTTAGCATGTGCTTAAGCCCTATGAAAGGATTTCTTACCTGAACCAAACACAAAAAAAGCCTGGTGCCAACCAAAATACAGAGACTTTCCAATGTCTTCCTCTAACAAAGTATCTTGAAACCTATATTTTTATACATGCGTTTAATCAGAGAAGACACAGTTGGTCAGGAAACTGTATAACAAATGATGATATGTATTTGGAAGTCATTGTGGATTGCAAGTGAGCCTCAAATTTTTAATGACTATCTTATAGATTAATATTGAATGCAGATAATTGAATGACTAACACTTAAAGACTGTGCCAAGCACTGCTGCAAACATTGCCTCTGTTTGCTCATTTAAGCCTCGTAGCTCTATGATGTAGAAACAATTCTCATAATGCAGAAACTGAAGCACAGGAAGCCAAATGATTCAACTTCAGTCATATCTCAAATAAGTGTCATATTACATGATCTAAACCCATCCAGTTTTATCCCAGAGATTCCACTTTCAACCACAATCCACATTACCTTTCTTTTTTGGTAACTAATGTAGTTTAATGTTTTTCAATTTTTTATTAGATATTTTCTTTATTTACATTTTAAATGTTATCTCCTTTCTTGGTTTCTCCTCTGAAAACCCTCTATCCCACCCCCCCTGCTTCTATGAGGGTGTTCCCTCCCCCCATCCACCCAAGCCGGCTTCCCCATCCTGGCATTCCCCTACACTGGGACATTGAGCCTTCACAGGACCAAGGGCCACTACTCCCATTGATGCCCCACAAGGCCATCCTCTGCTGCATATGAAGCCGGAGCCATGGATTGCTCTGTGTGTAGTCTTTGGTGGTGGTTTAGTCCTAGAGCTCTGGGGTGTCTAGTTGGTTCATATTGTTGTTCCTCCTATGGGGCTGCAAACCCTTTCAGCTCTTTCAGTCCTTTCTCTAACTCTTCCAATGGGGACCCTGTGCTCACTCCAATGGTAAGGATCACTGTCTTCACTATTTCAAAGAGGTATTTTATGTTCCCTGTAGGTAGAGTATGGTTCATAGACAAGAGAAAAAAGACAAAGAAGTAAGTAGCAGATGGCTCAAAAACACAGATTATGATCTCTATGAGAAGGACTTTATCATAGTCATCATTACATCTCCAATAGCTTATGAAATATTAACCTCATTTGGAAATAGAACCTAGTAGAAAAAGTGTGTTAGTAGGGTTGAGTTTATATAGTCCTTTAGAAATAAGGAACCAATTCTTTTCATACAAAACTAGAGTCTAAGCTGACCCTGGGCTTCACTTTAATGGAATGACAAGTAGTATCAGAGACTTTTTAGTATGAAGAATTCTCTTTATAAAGCAAGATTTCATAACAAGTTGTGTACAATCATTACAAAGTAGACATTATACACAAGTGGTGGTTCCAAATAATCCTTTCCTTTATGTAGTCTTCCTGGCCCAGGTTCCATAGTCATTCAACAAACAGGCATTCTTCTAGGTACTGAAGAGAGACCAACACATCCATGCCAGACAGATGCCTCACAGAGACTCAAGTAGAAAGTGGAAAGCAACTACTCCTCAAGATGAGACTGGGTGTCAGTATAAATGCTCGAGTGAAAAAATAAGAGCATCTTTGTTTTTCTTAAGTTAACTTCATCAGATGTCAAACAACTACCTTCTGGAAACTCTGTTGGGATGTCTTGTGCTTCTCTTGGTTGCACAAAAAGCCATGCCTCAAGGAAGCTTCTGCTTGGTTGAACTCCCAGAAGCCCAATTCTTCACCAGGTTTGGAGGGTTGTATATTTGACTTGGTGATTTGACTTTCTTGTAAGGCAGCTTGTCCCTGAGGCTCCAACATGATTTCATGATCAGGTCCCCACTGATTGAAAACACCCTTGCCCTTGAGCCTTGTCCGTCCTTCTCTCATGGATCTCCTCCATCTCTGGGACATGTGGGGCCTTCTCCTCTGTGAACTTCAACTTACCCAACTAAGTGGAAAAGTTGTTGACTAACACTAAAGTAGTTCCTGTTCTACACCCTATAAAAGTTTCCCAAAGAAAAGACATTTCAAGATTTCAGGCTCCTCTTTGAGATGGAGAATATAGGGAGAAATTATATCCTACAAATAGGAAATATTTTATTTCTTCAAAAAGAGCTGTGCAGTAAATTCTCTGAGATAGTGAGGGAATGAGGAATTTAGGTAGAAACGTCACCAAAAAAATAAAGTACATGGGTTTATTCAGACCTAGTGATGGTCTCTTATAGATCCTTAACATCTTGGGGAGGGGTTATAACTAGACAAAGGGGGATGTGCAGAGCTGCAGAACATAACCACACTTATTCTCTGTACTAGGGATTTTGTTTATGATCATTTTGAATCTTCTTACATGTGGGGCTATTGCTCAATTGACTTTTGAATATGGCTCTCAATAATTCCATATTACCTATATCAATAGATATCAATGTGTACATACATTTTCCTCCAATGTCATTCTAACATGATAATTCAACATATAGATGTTTTCAATAGGAAATCTTGGGGGAAATTTCAAATATATTATGTGTTTGTTTCTAAGTATATAGTTTCATGAGAAAATAACCATCATTGACAGTGGTAATTATTTGTTGAATAAATTTTAAAATGTGAAAAATACACATTTAAAATAATAAAAACGCTTGGACCTTGTATATTATCTCTTTCCTGTGAATGTGCATGTATGAATGTGCAAATACGTGTGCAGGTGCACATGCATACGAGTATACCTGTCCGTGTACACATATGGAGGCCCAATCTCTGATACTGTCCCTCAGGAGCTGTGCATCTTGATTCTGACACATGGTCTTTCACTGGATACTGGAGTTCACTGACTAGAGCAAACTAGAGATCAAGCCCTGGGATCTACTTGCCTTCTTCTCCACAGGGCTGGTATTACAGGCATATGCCACCATCCTTGGTTTTTTTTTTTTTTACATGGGTGCTGGAGACTGAACCCAGAACACCATGTTTATGTGCCAAGCACTCCACTGACTATGCCATCTCTCTCCGCAGCCCCTGTTTCCCTTTTATTTATACATCTTTGGATGTCCCCTGTACCCTTATGAAGAAGGGCAAGATGATATTATTAATAGATACAGTATACCACGGTTAGCACTTTGGAGGTCTTTAGTGGAGAAAAGCCACCCAGTTCTTGATTTCTGATGTCTAGTGACAGTGATGGCAATTATGATATACCAATTCACATCAGTCCCTGCCACTTACAAAGTGCTTAACAACACTGTACACTGTTGCTTTCAGCTTAATCCGGAATAATGCCCTCTCACGTTTTAATGCTACAGGAAACACTTCCCACCAGCCAGATTTTTAGCTAAACTTTTGGGGCAACAATTGAATACAACATAAGGTCTTTCACCAGCCACCCCCATACCTGCTCTCCAGGGCTGAGAGAGAATGGGCAGTGAGTCACTGAGGCAGTTGGTAGAGAGGTGGCAACTCTACTCAGTAGTGAAACACACACGCACACACACACACACACAGAGCTTTCTCCCTCTTTGTCTCTGTCTCTTTCTGTCTCTCTCTCTCTATGTTGTGTGTGTGCTTGTGTGCATAAGTGCGTGCGTGTGTGTGTGTGTGTGTGCACATGCGTGTGTACATGCTTGTACTTGTGAAAGCTAGTCGTCCACGTCAAGTACCACCTTTGATCCATATTTTTAAGACAGGATATCATGGAGCTCACAGGTTTGGTAGAGTAGCTAGCTCGTAAGTTCCACATCTCTCCGCCACATCCCTGTACACAGCACCAAAGTTGTAGGACCTGCCACCACACCTGGGTTCTACATGTGCTCTGGGGATCCAAACTCCCATCATTCATTATGCTTGTGTGGAAGGTACTTTAGCGACTGAGCCATCTCCCCAGGCAGAATTTTGTCTTTTAAATAACCAAGAGCTCTTATTATGCTTTTATGCATTTAGAAGATGAGATATATGAGAAACAACAACCCGTAAAGCTCATTACCCTCAGTAAATACCCATCTGTTATTATGAATGGCAGGCTTCTCAAAGCTGTGCACCTTTGAACACATAAACAGACTGATATATATGGGGTGAGGGTGAGGATGCTGTATCTTTCCTCCAAAAGCAAGTCAGTGTGGCAGGGGACATCACTCATTTTATTTTGCTGTTTTTTCAATCTATAATTTATTTTAGTTGTAATCTTCTGCTAAATTCTGAAAATTATTGTGGAAGGGAAGGGAAAATGCAGGAGATAATTGGTCCTAGTTCCTCATCTCCCTAGAAAATGCCAGCGGCCCTCAACTTACTCTCTCTTCTTGTAATCCTAAGGCAGCCAATTATATTCTGCTCAACGATAGGATCCTCCAACAAACACTGTTTATATGGTACATAGATTACATTCCAAAGTTTATCGGTAAGCATTGAGCTCATTCTTAGCAAATGGGTAGATGGATGTTAGGGGATCTTTTCCTAGCTGCCTTCCTGAGGTTCAGAATTTATTCATGAAGTTCTTGATAGACAAATCATTTAATCTGGTACGATGTTCTGCTCTGCCTCTACATATGAGTTTTACCTACTTATTAAAAGAAATGCAATGCAAATCCACGGCACTTGCTATTTTTTAATCTTCACACCCACTTGCTCCCTCAGATGTATCAATCTGCCACTTTGTTCAGAGGTGTGGAACTCCAGGAAGCCTCTGTCATCTGTCCTAACAGTTGGATATTTACCAGATGAAATGGCTTGGCTGTTATTATTTCCCCAGATCCCGTCTTCTAAGATAATAAAAATTAATCTTTTATCAGCATTTTGAGAGGGAGGAGTCATGACCCTTCTGTCTACCCTGATCAATTTTACTTTTCCTTTATGTCAGTAAGAGATGCCACCTTCTGCTGCTTTAACTACATTCAGTTTCTCCAGTTGATGGGGTCATTGTATTATATATTCATTTTTTAATCTCTTCTAATTGTCTAAAACTGCAACAACCAAAGCATTAAAATTCTGAGAGAACATCCTTGGCTTTTTTTCTTTTTTCAAATACCCCATTTAGACTTTTCAACTCTAAATTTACTGTACTTTACAAAAAAAAAATACATGCTAATGTTTTTTGGGTTGTTTTGGTGCTGGTGGTGGTTTTTTGTTTCTTTGGGTTGTTTGTTTATTTGTTTGGTTGGTTTTTGTCTGTCTTTTGGTAGATAAAATCATGAAGCGTTCATGAAAGCACTAAAACCCTGTGGGACAGCAAAGTCACAAGACATGCAGGGAGAATGGATGAAAATACAGCCCTTGACATGCAACAGTTCTGAGTCAGTGTGATTTACAGTAACAGTGATGGCTTTACAGTACAGGAGTTTTTGGAAATTGGTAACAAAATGACAGAAATTAATTATGGAAAACTAATATCCCAATTGGGAAATCTGAGGACTACCATAAGTCAGGCTGAGAAACAGGGTAAATGTACTGTCTGTCTGTATTCTTTTCTATTCAACACACATGCTTTATGACTTGAAATGGTAGCATGAACTACTGTGCTTTGCCTTATATTAGGAGGAAAGTACCCAATGCTTCAGCATGAAGTATAGTGTTACCTAAGGAGTCTTCACAGTGGTCCTTTAGCACACTCAGGAAATTCATATATGTTCCTAGCCTCTTGATCTAATCACAAAAAGTCTTGGATGTTTTTCAAATGTGTTTTCTACATCAACAGATATAGTCCTGTGAGTTTAAACTTTATCCTGTTGACTTTGTCTGTTACATTAGTAAATGTTGAACTAATATTGTATTCCAGGAGTCAATTTCTTTTTTTTTTTAAATTTTTATTGGATGTTTTATTTACATTTCCTATGTTGTCCCCTTACCCCATCCCCCACCCACCCAGGAACCCCCAATCCCCTCACCCCTCCTCCTTCTTCTCTGTGGATGTAACCTCTATCTACCCCCCCCACTCCCACCTCCCCACCCTCAAAATTCCCACCCCCTGGGGCATCCAGCCTTCATGAGGTCAAGGTTCTCTTCTTCCACCTATGCCCAGCAGGGCCCTCCACTCTTACATATTCAACTGAAGCGCTGGATCCCTCCCTAAGTGCTCCCAGGCTGGTGGTTTAGACCCTGGGAGCTGTGGTTGGTTGGTATTGTTGCTCTCCTCATGGTGCCGCAAATCCTTTCAGCTCTCCTTCAGTCTTCACTCTAACTCCTCTATTGAGAACCCCTTGATCAGTTTAATGGCTAGTTGTGAGCATCTGCCTCTGAGTATGTCAGACTCTTGAAGACCTCTGAGGAGATATCCATATCAGGAGACAATTTCAATTGGACATAGTAGCTAATTCTTTGTGACAAGGTTTCTCAATGCACTTTGATAATATTTATGTCTTTATTTGTGCAAGATATTGGTTTGTAGATCTGGTTTTATTGAAGTAATATTGGCCTTGTAGAATGATCTAAAAAGTGTTCGCTCGTCTTCTACTTTTTGGAACAGTTACTTTTAAAACTGGCATTAGTTTTCTTTTAAATGTGTGGCAGAGCTCACCAGTGAAGCCATTTGGATTATCCTTTCCTTTGTGGTAAATTTTAAAACCACTGGTGTAATTTCTTTACTCATACGTAGATTCAGACTATTTCTTTTTTAATCTGCTTCCATAGTTCTTATATTTGTGGAAAGTTAATTATAAGCATGCAATATTGTAGGAGGAGTCAAGGTGGGAGGAGTAAGGAGAGGAAGAGGAAAAGGAAGAGGAGAAGCTAGGGGGAGCAGAGATGTAGGAGCAATAGAGAGCCACACAGGTATGGAGAGCAGTCGTGGGTAACAACTTTTATTTAGGTTAGCTAGTTGGGAAACAACTCTCTTCGTATGGGCATATTGTTATTGAGCATCACCAAACATATAAAACCTTTGAATAATCTTTAAGCATTAGAGTCTCATTTTCTTACTGAGCCCGTGTGGTTGGTGGGATGGTCTAGGCAACGCCCAGTCTTGCGGGAGACAGCGTGGAAGATTGTCACGTGGGTGCCAGGGCTGGTGTTTCTGGCTGGCCGTTTCTAGCTGCAGTGCACACGTGGCCTCTTGCAACAGAACACGGCAGCTGAGCTAGGCAGAGCCACCGCAGCTTAGATAGTCGGCCTGACCAGCAGCCATTTTAAATAATTACTGCAACATAATACATTTACATCTGTAATGCCAATAGTTACCTGTTTTTGTTCGTTCCTTCTTTTAGTACTTTGAGACTTTTATTTTTTTGTAGTATAACTAACATTTTACCAATACTGTTGGGGCCATTTTTTACTGTTTTGAGTTACATTAATTTCTTCTCCAATATTCATTATTTTCTCCCTTCTGCTTCCCTTCAGTGAATATTTATCTATGGTCTTGCTTCCATGTCTTTAAAGGGAAATTGGGCTACTCATCTGTGACCTTAATTATTAAACTATGGACATTTTTACTCGTAAAATTCTCTTGAAGTATTGCTTTACTTGGATCCCATGTTTTTTAAATTTGATATTGTGTGTTCATTCTCACGCATGTCCAAGTCATTTTTACTCTTGTGTGATTTTCCATTGGCTTTGTAGTTGTTTATGAATATGCTATTATACTCCAAACATTTGTACATTTTCAAAATGTTTGCAATTGATGTCTAATTTTCATTCATAGAAAGTAATTACACGATCTGACCGTTATTTGAAGTTCATTAACTTTTGTTTTGTGGTCTAGTATGTGGCCTGTCTTGGCAAACGTTATGCATATGTTGGAACACAGCTTAAGTTGGAGGTTGTAGGTCACAACTCATTATGGGGTCACATTAACTGAACGTGAAGGTTGTCCAAAAAAAAAAAAAACCTGGCAGAACTAAGTAGTATGTTTCTGATCATGCAATGACCAAAAATCACTTCAAAGTCAAATGCAGAAAGAACCTAAGGTGTTTGGAGTTGCTTTTATATGGGTTTCATCATAGCCTTGGTTCTGAGTACACCACGTGTGAACTTTGAAATGTGCAAGCCATCACAGCACATACTGCCAATCAATATTTCTTAGAACACCTCAGCTCAGAATCAGCTACTAGAGGTTATTAGCTGCAGTGCTTTTTATATACATTTGAAACTTCCTGCTCTTATACAACTATATGATTCAACTAAAGAAAACCAAGATTCCTAATATTGCCTACTATCATTCCTTAGAGCATAGAAATTAAACAGGTATGTATTTAGATAGCATTAGAAGAGTATAGTTTAAGCATTGCTCATTGGCTTAATGACTTGACGTTCATAAAACAAAAATTATTAAATGAATTTGGCTTGGGATGAGGCCAGCTATTCAGCAGTTTCTCAAATATCCCTCAACATAGTTCTGCCATTTGAGCTGTGTTTATGTAAAGCAATGTTCTAAGCATAGACTATCCAGTAAAACCTGGATCAATTCTGAAAACTGTTAAATATGCTCTGCATTCTGCAGTATCAAATTAGCCAAGATTTGTTTGCATTCTATAAAGTTGTATTCATATGTAAATGTGCTTTTACTTACAATTAGTTAAAGGTATGTGTATGTCAAAGAATTATTTTAAAACAAACTTCTCGATGATTAACCATCAATAAATGCTTGATCTGTTTACCTATTTTATGTCTTTATAGTGAGGATTCATGTAAAATTTTCTTAAGTGAAGAGAAATTACAGGTAGAAAAAAATTAGGTATTCATGCACTACAGAGGAGTTATTCTGCTGATGTACTAGAAGGATCTTCAGATATCCTTAGGAAATAAGGGGCACTATTCCTAATAACAATGGGTTCTTTTGTTTCTAAAGAGATCTACCTATTTATTCTATCTGTCACTTAGAACTCTCATTTGCTGTTGAACTTTTACTAATACTTTCTGCCTGGCTTTATGGATTTGAATTGCTGTGTAGAGCAATTGCTCTCAGCCTGCAGAACTTCCTCTATTGTATCTTATAAGACATGTTAAATAATAATAAATTCTCTCATTGTTGATGTGGGAATGCCTTCTTTACATTCATTTTGAGAAGACAGATTTCTGAATCTAGGTTTCTCAGCTATTCTTTTGGGTGATTTTCTTCTATGCTTTTGCTCTGTTACTCCCACTGTCCTTGCTCTGGAACCCTTCTGCCCTCATTCTGGAACCCCACAGTGCTTACACTGGAACCTCACTGCCTTTGCTCTGGAACCTCACTGCCTTTGCTCTGGAACCCCACAGCCTTTGCTCTGGAACCCACTGCCTTTGCTCTGGAACCTGCTGCCCTCATTCTGCTACCCCACTGCCTTTTATGTTAACCTATTGCTGCCTTCACTGTAACCCCATTGACTTTTATGTTAACCTATTCCCTGTCACCCGTATTGCTTCTAATGAGAAGTGTCCATCTCATTGTGGGTTTTTTTTAATTTGTATATGAATCATCACTTTATGTTGCTCTTCCAGGATCTTTGCTATGTAAGTTATGTTTCTATGTCATTTAAAACTTGCTTTTAACAAAGTTTTCAACATTTTTAAGCTATTAGCTCCTACTTTTTAATCTCCCTTTCCTTTCCCACTGAAATTGCGATCCTGGTTCATATGTTCCACATTTCCCCTTTTATCTTCTTCTTATTTTCTCTCTTCGTCCTTCAGACTGGATAACTACTGTTTATGCATGTATCTTTAAGTTCTCTGATTTAGATGCATTACAGAGCTCTGCAGATGAGTTTTCCATTTACATTAATATGTCTTCAATTTCAGTATCATCACCTAGTCATTTACTTTTAGGAGAGAGAGTAAGAGATAACTAAGCCTGTGTGTTTGTGTTCTTCAAACATTATCAATAACAGCCATTGTCCACTGTTTGGTACTATCACGAGGTTCCTGTAGCCTTTGTTTTAGTGTATGGATTACAAATATTCATGTGTTTCTGTTCTTTTCTTTTCTTCTTTCTTTTTTCTTCATTCTTCAAAAGGAACCTTTTTGGTAACATATTGTAGCAAATTTAATAATACCTTCTGCAGATACTATTTTGTTCCTTTGTTTAGTGACTGGACCAAGCTATCAGTGAAATCTGTTTACATCACTCAACAGTTCTTGATGTTACTGTCAGAGAGTACAGACTTGGGCATGTGCATGTTAAGGCTTCTAGACAGTTTGTTTGTTATTTGTTTGTTTGTTTGTTTGTTTCAGGGTGATGTTAATACTCCTATCCCTTGTTGAATTAGCCTCACTAATCCTGCCTGACTACTTATTGTTTTCTCAGTTCCCCGGAGGATACATCACTGTACTGTCTGATCCAATTAAATCTATGCTCCTGTGTCACTCTAATCGTTTAGTACTAGCTCAAGAGTTTTGTTGACTTCAGGGAATTTTGAGGGAGATACCCTTCTTCTGGTTCTGTCAGGTTTGCTGAATGCTGTCCTTGTCATTACTTACTGCTATCCTTAATCTCTTCTCCCCCTTCTACTTCAAATACACTCATAACCTTAAATTTCCCCATTCTCTATTCCAAAATCAGGGGTTTTTTTGCAGTTCAAGCTCCCTATGCTTCTGACTAAGCTTTCCACCTAGGCAACATCCCTAAATCAGGAAAGACACAGACCCAGGGAAGCAGGCAGCAGTCCTTGTCTGTCAGAGCAGTGCCCCTGATTCTGGAATGTGAAGAGCTAGAACATAGTTGAGTTACCTCTCTTGTGCAGAAAACTCTGCCATTTGATTTAAAGTTAATCTTGCTAATTCTCAACTATTGTGTATTTGAATTCCTTTAGGTTTCACCCTCTTTATTCTTTTTCTCTGGGACTAAGATGTTTTGAGTGCTGCTGCAAGACCCTTGGTGTTTTCTCTTCATGTGCATTCCTTTCTCAGATATCTCCACTCTGCTGTTGGGTGTTCCCAGCGAGTCATAATTTTGACTAATGTCATTTTGAGTGCTAAAACTTCCACTTGTTCCTTGTTTATAATTTCCATTTGTTTTCTAGGATCTTCTGTGCTTTCGTTTGCTTCAAGCATAATCCTAATGGCTACTTTAAAACTCCTTCTCTGATCATTGCAGTATCAAGCTCATATTAAATCCACTATTAGTTGACTTTTTTCCCATCAGACTTGAGATGTTTTAGTGGTATCATATAAATGTATTTTAGCTCTCTTTTACATACAGCCTCATTGCTGCCAAGTAGCAGAGAAAGTCCAAGTGCTTCACTCAGGGCTTCTGGGAAGAGACAAATGTATGGATTCCTAGCTGGTCATCTATGGGAGAAGAGAAGAAGGAAGCTTCATTGTAACTGGCCTGTCGGGATTGCGACTGCAACACCTTGCCATTGCTGATATTAACGGAATCAGGGTTATTACAGGTTTTTTATTTCATGGTGTTTGGAGGAAGTAAACAGATGTCTGAGAGTTTCTGGCCTTGCTCTGTTGCTCTTTTCCATGTCCTTTAGTTAGAGACAACGGAGTTTTTCTTGAGACTTTTGTATGTCTGTTCCCATTAGTGTTGCTGTGTCACCTGCAGCACCAGCAACTTATCTTGGGTACATGAGACAGAGAGAAAACACACATTGCCATGTTGTGTTTCAGATCTTGAGGTCCAGAGTCAGGGTACTTTCTTGATGTTCAGCTTCTCCTTACTCTGATCTCTATTTAACTGGAGAGATAGGTCAAAATAGGCCTATTCCATCTTGGTCCAGAACAGGAAGTCTGTTGTTACTTCCTGAGTTCACATTCAGCTAACTACCTACTAACATTGAAAATTATCTTCATATGGTCCACTTAGTTCTTGGGTTCTATTAGTCAGACTTGAAAATCTTTGCAGTGTTCCCCATTTAGAAATAGAATCTCAATGACTAAAACTAAGACACTAACTACCAACATGAATCGCTCCTATAAAGGTAATTTCAGTTGATCCCTTTGGTCATTGGAGGACAGAACTAGTTCATACTAGATAGACATCCATCATTGCAGCTTGCAACAAATGAAATCTTAGCATTTATAAATTAAAATGCAGTCTCTCAAATGGATGCATCCATGGTTTAAATATTGCTAGATAGGTGAAAAACAAAAGAAAGCACCCTCTTACCACAGAGATAACAAACACAACTGCCAGTGGTGGATTATTTTGCCAAATGTATCAATATTGCTGCTCCTATAGACAGAGGAAAATGAGAACATTGCATTTTCCAGAACCATTTTTACCTCAAAGACCTCTTTCATCTTTGTCAATGATGACAACTTCTGCCAGAAAAGGGTAGAAACTGTGACGATGCTTGCCATGTCTGCAGGAGACCACAGCTGACTCCTGACTTGGTGCTTATGAGAAGGCATTGTTTCCTCCAGGGACAAGGACATAGCAGAATGCTATGAAGGAGGACAGTGTGGTCGCCAATCTAATTAAAATGAAGACAAGTGTCTTACTGGGTGAGCTTAGTCCAAAGGAAACAAATAAAGGAAATTTCATTTTTGTGCAGACTCCAAGGACATAACCAACTTTATGAGGTGAAATGTAATGTATTCCCAGCCTCATAAGCATATACCCACTGCCTTAGCTGCCTGCAGCACAAGACTATCCTTCTTTAGTATGGAAAAAGATGAGAGATGTAATGAAAGAAAATGAAATGATATAAATGCATCTACTGGAAAAGATTAATTACAAATCAAGTCTGTTCTTGATAAGAAGCAGTCTGGTTTAAATATTCTCTTATTCTTCCTTATCTTTATGCATGTCAGTTTTCCTTAAAAAAGAGAGAGAGAGAGAGAAAGAAAGAATGAGATGGGTATCTTTTAATTCCAAAAGTGTATCATGTGAAGTCCACAGATAATTGTTACCATGGTGCTATAAGTATCCCATAGCAGACTAATACGTTCTTGGGGCTACTGCTGCTTTGGCATTTAATATGCTGCTTCTTTAATATGGAGACCTAGAAGAAGAAAACCAGCATCTATTCTCAAGTATCTCCTGTTAAATACACCAGCAATCTTGCGTGTTCTAAAAACATGTTGCTTTAAGGCTTCTAAATGAGAAATATTTTTTAAAAATTGCTTTGAGGAGCTCTTATTTAGATATAACTTAGTCATATCTGTGTGTGCAAAAATAAGAGACCGATCACTAAGGAGGCAAGCGGGAAGTGAAAAGCACTTCCTATTGTGCAGTTTGTGGCTGAGTATCTCAAGAAGAGACAAACAATGCAGGAGAACATGCTGTTATTAAGCTGCCTCTCACACCTTCCCTCTGAAGCCCAAAAGCATGTTACAAGTGTTATCTATCCCACAAATAATCACGGGTGGGAGGAGGCAAAAGAAAAAATATAGATGCAGATCCTGGACATCTGCCATTTCTCAGTATTATTTCTTAGATGATACAACAATAATCCAATTAACCTGAAAAGAAAAATATATTGTCATGTGAAAAACTGAGAGATATGTATGACTGCTATATAATAAGAACTTGGGAGCTGAAATGAGGTTTTTAAACAAAGAATCTGAAAATGAGGGGGATCTGTAAAATCTTTCTGTGCTTTTATTTTTTTATTGTTATAGATGGGTGTTTTAAATATTTATATATTGCTTCCATAATCAAATGGATATTCAGAATATTTTACTTAGTCACAAGAAGAATCTTATATATGGCACATAGGCAGATATTATCTTCTTAGAAATACGAAATAATTGGAATTAAAAGGGATTACATTCTTAGATTTTGGGGCTCATATCTATAACCCTAGAACTCAGGAGACAGAGGCAGGTTTGCTGAATTTTTACCCAGCCTGAACTATGAAGTAAACTTCAGAACATTTATCTGAGCTACAGAATGAGACCCCAACTCAGAACAAATAAATAACAACAGCAAAACACACACACAGAAATTCAAGGTGGAAAAGTTACAGAGCATCTGTGCACCTTATTTTCCTTGTGGATACATCTAGGATAATGATATTCTCTAAGTCACTGGGTTAGTGTTACACAAGTTAGGTAGATGAAGGTGTATAGAATTGTGTAGACACCAGAGACATTATCTCTTGTGTTTCACAATCACCTTGGTGATCTAGATTCAGTCTTGGTGTCTGCGAAGTCCTTCATCCCTTAGACGGGAGGGAACCATATCCTTTGCTCAAGTCTGGGAGGGTCTGGGAACTTGATGATGGTTAGACTGAGATCTAGGCTCCTCCCATAAATTTAGTCGAACCACAGCAGACAAATGGAACGCACTTCGTCTCAACAAATTCGTACTCAAGTAGGCAACTAAAAAGGGAATGGGCAGATAGGCCAAAATGAAGAGTACCTCATGAAGAGAAGAGGACATAAGATATTCGAGGTCCAAACAAGAATGTGTCGCTTGGGGAAGGGGCAACAGTGACAGGAGAGACTGCGGTGGGATCATAATTACACCCCACTTTACTACAAGCCATCCTCCATTACCAATCACATCCACGAGATTTCACCCATAACTTGAATGGCAAAATATTGAACCTCTCTGAGTGTCAGCCTAATGGTATTTAAATAATCATGTGTATCGCCACAGTTAAATATGGTGTGTTTTCTAGAGAAAATCCCTCCCTTAAGTATTCTGTTGTGCATCAAGAGTAGAACTCTCATCTACAGGAAGTCTCTAGAAGGAAACAGAGAAATCCAGCCAGGCAACCTGGAGACTGAGCCCAGAGCTTTGTAGCAGCATGGAGAGCTCTTTTTTCCTAAGCTCAGTCCCCAGCTCTGAATCATTCATATATTATTTATTTTTTTCATAATTTATTGAATGACTATTATAAGCATATCAACATGCTAGCAATCCAATTACTATCAGTGACATAGATAAAACATCTTTTGTGTCCAAGGTCTATAACTTGTAGTCCGAGCCTGTAGCTAAGTGTTTTGGGGAAGAGTTGGAATTCTTTATTTATTTACTATAGACCACGTCTATGGAAAGGGACAGAGAATACAATTCACTTGTTTGCTCAAAATGGTGGGAGAAGTATTTTACCAAGAGTACTTGTTGAGAAAATAATTTCTGTGAGTGGAAAGTCTGCATCAGAGTGGGCACAAGTAGCTTTGCCTACCCATCATTCTTAGCTCAGTGTGGCTAAACCCTGGTTCAATTATTGCCTGATGGTGTATTTTGAAGGTGTGTTTTCTATACTGGTACTTTCAAAAGTTGTATGTAAGTTAAAATTTTTAAACAGCAGCATAGCTTGCAAATCCAGAGTAGGGCTTTGTCTGCAGGTGTAGTGAGCAATGTGGACTAGCACTACCATATAAAAAAATAAACTAGGCTAAGAGTTTGAGTAAAGCCATTCCTTGAAAAATCTGGCTGGAATATAGCTTCCTTCATACTTCCTGACATAAGACACATGTGCCCTCCCTTGTGTCTACTTTCTTTTTAAGGATTTACAAGGAACAGTCCCCAGATTGTCCTTTCTTAAAAAGGAATTCTCATATTGGGCATGGTGGTGGCACACATCCTTAACCCCAGAACTAGAGGGACAGAGGCAGGCTGATCTCTGAGTTCAAGGCTAGCCTCATTTACAGAGTGAATTCCAGGGCAGCTAGGGCTGATAGAAACCCTGTCTCAGATAGATAGATGACAGGTAGATAGATAGATAGATAGATAGATAGATAGATAGATAGATAGATAGATGATAGATAGATAGATAGATAGATAGATAGATAGATAGATAGGATATACATTAAATTTTTAGGAGTAAGCTATAGCTCATATTGGGCTGCAACTGATTAAGAAACAATAAGTTTCAATGGAATATTCACTGTTTGCATAAAAATGATCCAGAAAAGTCACAATGACTGCTCTTTCAAGGGATTTTTAGATAACACATTTTCTAAGATACAATTTATAGGATAATTGAAATTTCTCTCCAAGCCCAGATTATATGTTATGAAAGGCTTAAATGGCTCACCTTGACTAAACCAATGAAGTATCAACCCGACAGCTTAGTATATTATCAGTTAATGATCTAGAAAAGTAGAGAAGGGCTACAAAGTACGCGCCATCATTACTATCTACATGGCTTCTGGCCAGTAACATTAAAATGATCATAAATTTGATAAAGGAGTAACTGCCTGCCTTCCATTATTATTATTATATGCTTTATCTCATCTATTATAACAGCTGCCTAATTCACGCTCACACCTACACACATGCATTCAGCAACATATGTCATTTTTGTCCAGTCACAAGTCAGTAATTGGCTCTCCTAGGACCCATTTGTACAAGCTAGAAACCTGAAATCCATCTTGATCCCTTTCTTCTCACCATCCAAATGCATTGTCATATTCCCCAAGCCTTGAAAAAATCCTGCCAATCTACCAGTCTCTTCACTCCTGCCTGGATTACCACAGGGACTTCTGAGAAGATCTCCATTCTTCCCATCTGTCCTATCCAATGCACTAAGATAAGGTTTATAACATGCAAACATGAACATATACAGGTAGCTCTTTTCCCTTCTGATAAAACTGAAACTCATGATGCGACGTGTTTGTTAAGTACTTCAAGAAACAATTGACCACTATTTCAGTGCTGCCTTTCTCTACTCTGTCCTTTGTAATTGTATGTTCAGCTCCACTGCACTTCTGAGTTCTGGAGAACCCTGGGTTTAGGGTCCTGCCATTCTCTTGCTTATTGCTTATAGTATTCTTCTTCTTCCTCTTTGCTTCGATGTGCTAAATACTTGTTCTGCTCTTTGAGTCTTAGCTTGAATGCGACTTCCCCACAACTCCTTTTGGATACCTAAATCTAAGGTATGTTTTTCCCTTTTGCTGTGGGGTCCTGCATCTTCTTCATTGTGAGTTGTCCACTGCTCTATACTATACCTATTTCTTAGCTAGCTAGTTATCAACTTGCTATTTATCAACTAAAAAAAATATAAACATCCTTGCTAGTTATCAACTACAAAAAAGTATAAAGAGATTTCTTCCATCACTCTTTCCATTTCAGCCTTCACCTCACACATAGCAAGCACACAATACATAGTTTTAATGTAGAGCATATATAACCAAGGCTGCCTCACACTGCCAGTAATTGGTGAAACCACCATTAGCATAAAGTAATCTACTCCCCTGGACAATTACTGAATTCCTGACAATGCATGTTCCATATTCTACTTTGAAATAGATTCATCTAAGCATTTGCTATGGTAGTAGATGGCATGAACCTTGCAGAATAGTTAAAGTTTTCTAATTATATTTCTCTGTACATCTGTCTTCTCTAACAAGTAGAAACAGAATAGAAACCAGGCCTCTGTCCTTTGTACACTGTAAATAGGATCAAGCTTGAGACATCATTTGCAAGTAGTGAAAACATGTTAGAATCATAGTTTGGACTATGACTCGCCTTATTTTTGTTAAATGCTTAATGTTGCCTATGTTACCTGCTACTGTCAGCTGGGTTAATGCTTTGTTTTGTTTGGTTTGGCTAGTTTTAATTTTTCACTTGTAAAACTAGGATGAAAGAGTTGCTATGAATTACTGTTTCGGAATTCTATCTCACTGAAAAGTACTGAGACGTACTGCACATCAAGCCTCAATTTACAAACACTAGCAGGGCATCAGGCATGTACTAGACATGGTGGTGGTGCTTGTGACTTTGAAGGAATAAAAAACAGTCAGTCATGACTCAAGAGGCAGAGGTAGGCTGATCTCTGTGAGTTCAGAGTCAGCCTGGTCTACAGAGTGAGCTCCAGGACAGCCAAGGCTTTACAGAAAAATTCTCTATGAGTTGAAGTGGAGCACAGGTTGATGGAGAGCAGCCAGTGGTCCCCGCACTTGTCCCATTTGCAGTACTTGAATTCTAGAGACAGAAAGGAAACAGTACACAAAAGATGCTGAGTTTATATTATATTATTATATTATATCTTTGATAGCAACAAAATAAAAAGATATAGGAAATAGTACACAATCTGGATAGGGAAGAGATCTAGGAAATAGAGGCAGTTGATGTTGAAAGGCGGTGTCATACATTACAGTGTCAAATAGAGCAGCCAAGTCAGACCCCACAGAGGAGGAAACATTTACACAAAAGCTTGGGCAGGTTAAGAAGATACAGTAAGCATGAGATTGTATTGGGGAAGAATATTCCAGGCAAAGCAACAGAGGACAAAAAGAAAAACATGAGGAGGGTTTTGCAGGAGGAACTACGAGACCCACAGTATCTGTAAGCAAAGTAAGCAAAGAGGACACAGCAAGGACAAGATGATTAGACAGTGTAAGGTCATTGCTTAAAAGTCTTTACAATCCAGTGTATGCATTCTGGCCTTTGCCCTGGACAACATGGAAAAATATGGAATGTCACAAATCAAGGCCTCCCATCACCTAATGCTTATTTTCAACAGGATTTCTCTGGCTGCTCTTCTACAAATAGGCTGTAGTGGGAGGATTCCTGGAGGCCAATTAGTCAGCCACTGGGTAAACACCAAGATAGATGATAGAAGCTTTGCTTTGAACTAATTCTGGATAAACTTAAAAGCTACAGGTAACAGAATTTCCTAACAGATTGGTTGAGTGGTGTGAGAGAAGAGAGAAAAAAACTCAAAGATGTTCCCAAGATTTACTTGAACAACTAGAGAGATGGATTAACATGGACAACTGCATGTAGAACAGGTTTGAGCGACTGCAAAAGGCTGTCCCTAGCACACTAAGATCAACTCATAGACAACAGCCAGGAGGTACTGAGAGTTGGGGGAAGGGTCTGGGTTCCAGATACACATCCAGAGTTTAGAGCATATGGATAGCATTATTCTAACAAATCTAAATCATCCGGGGGAAGTGAAGTGGCTTGGCGTTTCTTCCAGCAGGAAGGTGATAGTAAGCAGGCAGGATATAGTTAGAGCTCATAGACTGTGTGTCCTTTTATGGAAGCACTGTAGCTCCTTATGTGGCCTGTGGTGTTAGCATTTGAGTTGTTTAGGAATGATTATTAAAATATAGATTTCTGGGCTTCTTCCTAACATGAGGTATTAGAAATTCTGGAAATCATATCTGAAACTTTCATTTTTAATATCTTTCAGGAGGTTCTATCATCTGACGTTTTAGAGCTTTTTTAGTAGGAGCTTAATAAATATTCGTTGAGCTCATTCACATTTTTGGGTTTTAATTTTTATTCAAGAGCAATGTGACACTCAGAGGTTCAACTCGCTTCCAGTTCTGATGGTAATTGTTAGGCTGAGTTGCAGTCCGTATCTTGCTGATTAGGGTTAATACTTGTGAGCTGTTGGGTAGCATACTGTGTTAGCTGAAATGACAGAAAGCAGAGGAGAAACCCACTGGCTCTTACCCTCATTTCCACTGTCACATGGGACAGAAGACTTTAAATTACACAGTGTGACATCAAGACAGAAGAGAGTCAAAGCTTAGGGACTGTTTCTTGTTTTCTCTGCCCTAGGTTCTCCTTAGGGGGTTAGTTCAAATGATTTCTCTGAGGAATTCTTAGTAATATTATTCTACATTTCTGCCCTAACATTTCTACAAGGAACATATCGGAAAGCATCACCGCTGACTACAACACGTCCTGCACCTGAGCACATGTTCAGTCTACTCTTCTCAGACATGGTCTATGGATGACAAGGTTATCCCCCAGAGGTTTTACTCAACTGCCACCAGACACACATGCACGGCTACAGCCTGTGGCTGGCCTTTAAAAGAAAAAGGCTGAAGTAAAGCAAGCCATGTTTTTTTTCCCACTATGCTTGTGAATCTGTCAGACAGAGCACCCAGCAACATGCAGAGCAAACAATCAGAGATGTTTAAAACTGAGCTGGTTGTCATTTCTAAAGACTTTTTGTTGGGATGGGCACAATGTTCCATGCCAACAATCCTAGCCCTTGGGAGTCAAAGGAAGGAAGACTTTTATGAGGTTGGGGACAGCCTAATCTACAAAGAGATTTTCCAGGACATCCAGAGTTATACAGAGGGACCCCACCCCCCCACACACACACACTCACACACACACATACAACACACAAAGTTGTGTTAGTGTAAGCATTCCGTAGTGTCTCCCTTCTGAGCTCTTTTAACCTGGAACATTGGAGACTTTTTTCTCTAGCATCAGTTCCAATCAGTTCTCACAGCCAAGCACACCTGGTCAAGGTGTTGAACCCTGGTTGTATACACACCCACAGAATTGCTGATTTCCCTCTCTGTAAATGTACAAAAAGGTTTATGTTGATTAGCTCCCTTATCCCATGAGGAGCATTGAGCTTGCTCCCCAGTACCAGTTGGCTTTGTCGAGATGGAGTAAAGAAAGATGAACTAGAGCATGCAATCTATCTAGTATTGGTACTTGCTTCCTTTCCTGAAAGCTGGACCACATACCTGCTACTCCCTGAGAAGTAGAAGTTACAATGTTTTTGCTGAACCCTGGATCCACAGTGCAATCACTCATTGGCTTTGAGCATAAGTTCCTTGCAGACTAAGACTCTACTTTGGCTGCTAGAACAAGGGTTCCTATTCCTAAGTGTACATAAGAGTCACCTAAAGGACTTGTTTAGTCAAAAAGTCTTGGGTCTTCTTGCTGACTTTCTAGTTCAGTGCATCTGACTGGAGCTTGAGGATGGCCCCATTTCCCACAATGGAAATAGCATTGCTCTGAAGATCATATTTTGAAAACCTTTACTGTGGAAGACTATAACACTTAAATAAAGAAGGAGGTCTGCTTGTAGCTTGTATTTCAGGAGGGGCATCATAGGAAAGGAGAGAGGAGGAGGAAGGGATGAAGGGAGAGCAAAGGAGCGAGGCAGAAACAGATGAAGGATAGAAACAGATAGATCATTTATTGGTGATACTGTGATAAAGAGCTAAGAACTAAGATTTCTCATTTAATCTTCACAACCCTCTAATGTATACATTTATATCTATGATGGTTTGACTGAGAATGGTCCCCTAGGATTATGTGTTCCAATACTTGGTCCCCAGTTGGTAGAGCTGCTTGGAAAGGATTTATTAGAGGAGGTGTGTCAATGAAAGAATGAAAGCCAGCCTTGAAGTTTCAAAAGATTCACATCACTCCCAATTCCCTCCCTCCCTCCCTCCCTCCCTCCCTCCCTCCCTCCTTCTGTCCCTCTTCTTACATGAGTGCATGTGCATTCTCTGTCTATCTGACTGTCTGCCTCTCTCCTGCTCATGGATTGAGATGTGAGCTCTCAGTTGTTTCTGCTTCCATGCCTTTTCTCTGCCATGATGGACTCTAGCCTTCTGGAACCATGAGCCCAGTTAAACACTATTCTATGAGCTGCATTGTTCATAGTGTTTCATCACAGCAACAGAAAGCTAATACAGTATCCTTACATTACCATGTGAATTTGGCCTATTATTTCCACAGAAGCAGTAGGGGATGGAGCTTATTCTAATTCTGAAGATGCTGATTTTGTAGCAACAACATTTCTGCTATGTCTCTTTATTCACTGCACTTTATCACAGTCATGAGACTAGGCAGGTCCCCAAGCTCTGCCATTTTATCTCTTCCTTTCTTCTACAATTCATATAGTCTCAGCATGCCTCAAAGACACATCCAGGACTAGGATAGCATTCACCCTTCAAGACATAGGTCTATAGTGCAAATCGTGGAATGTTATGATCATACATTTAATCATCAAATAATTCAGTATAATTTAGGATTTACCATAAGTATAAGTCATGGATACTTGCTATTATTTTTGGTTACATATAATACTTAGATAGCTAGAATTGTAATGACTATGTCATAAATATTTTGTCATTAACATTGTGATAAATACCTAGCCCCATCAAGTATAAACCTACAAGCAGTCAATCAAATCAAAAACAGAAGCAACTGAAGATGATGATTTAATCTGAAATGAAAGATGATTCAGAAGAAGAGAAAATGGAGAAAGTGGGAGGCAGGGAAAAGTTAGGATGCTGTAACCTCTATGCAACCATGAATGGCTGATATCAGAATACCTTATCCACTAACAATACCAAAACTCCATAATGCTCAAATGCTTTATGGAGAATGGAGAAGTGTTCGCATACAATATCCTCCCCAACAGTATAAGCTATCTCTGTATCCACCATTGTGCTAATGCAATGTCAATATGAACCTTATATACGTAGCTACTATGCAATGTTATTCAGAGAACGATGCAAAGTAGAGAGTGGAGACAGATGCAATTTTTAAAGATAATTTTTCATTCTAGCCTATTTGAACCCAGAGGTGTGGGACCTGCCCAATGTGGAAGGCTTATTGTAGTTTGAGCACAATTGAATTTGAACACAGCAACACTGTCAAACATGTGCTTTCCTGAAGACAAAATCTGTGCCTGACCTGTCTCCCTCCTTCCAGGTTGCCTCTGGATTGTTATTTATACATATTATGGCCAAAGAAACATGTTGTGAATAATGGGAAGGAAAAAAAGGAGAGAAATAAAATGGAAAGAGGAAGAAACATGCCATGGCCCTTGGCAAAGTGTTCATTAAGATCCTCAGGCACGTGACATCTTCTACATGACCCTGCCCCCTTTTAGCCTAGCCTGGTAGTTGCGGTCCTCTTTTGCAAGATTTTTTTTTATTATGAAACTGTTTTTCTTTTCCTTTGTTATACTTCTAGACAGCGCCTGCTTCAGTCAATTAGGCTAACGTGTGCTTGCAGTACCTTCCTTATTTTAATAGAAAAATAGCTAATGCCTCTAGGTGTATTGTAAACCACCTCTTTAACCTCACCATGTCGCTGCAGCCAGCCCTTGTTCCCATCGACCTAGGACTGCACTTGCCCGAAAGAAAATATTCCTTGCACAGAATGCCAGCTGGAGGTCACAGTAGTTCTCTGGGAAGAGAAAGAAAAGAAAACTGTGCTTCTTCTTAAGTGCTTGTTAGTATGGAAACACAATGAATTATTTTATTTTATGTTTTGTATGAAACCAGCCTTTAGGTCTGGTCAGCCTACATTGGATATGAATTTCTTTCCTGTCCAAGTAATGAGTCATTCTAAATAAGGGAATTAATTTATTTGCACCTTAAAGAGTGAGAGGGTAGCTAGAGCAGGTATATTACCCAGTAGCATTGATTGGAAGAACCACATAACAACGTTAATAGAGGCAGCCCTGTCATGAAGCGTTGGCAAAGATTAAAAACTCAGGAATTATGAGTCAGACACAAAAGGAGAGATGGTGTGTTATCTTGTAGCTCTCTTCTTGATTTATTTATATCTACCACCTCAGCAGGTATCTTCTATGGTCATAGACCAGAGCAACAGCATCATCCTAAGCATTTGTTTGGCTCATAGCTTGTCAGAGCCCATCTTAGACCTTCTGGATCAGGAAATCCGAAGGGGCTCCTGATGCATGCTGATGTCCTGAAGCAGGCAGTGAGCCTCCATGCACTCCTTATGCATGCTAATGTCCAAGAGCCAGCGTTGCAGGCCCATGATGCATCTCTATAAGAGCATGTAAGGAGTATACACCGTGTCTCGTGAGGTAGAGATAAGTGTGCTGACCACCAGGATGTGATGATCCAGCTGAAAGCTCTGATAGAATCCTAGCCATTAAGTTCAGCCCTTACAGGCCACCCAATAACTATGTAAAAAGCCTTTGCACACTTATTTGACAGCTAGCAAGGCCCACGATGTGGAATCTAAGGATGTTCACGTGCAGGCTGCCTGCCAGACACCTGGTTTAGATCTCGTTGTGAAATAAAGATGAAGCAATTAGCTTCCTGTTGCTAAATGGACTTCTCCTGGTGCTTCTTGTACATGCGCTGTCCCCTGCTGCGCCTTGCTGGGATGAATTAGGGGCTTTATTGTCCCATCCCACATTCCACACTCTGAATAAATATGAAGATGGCTCAGTTGGAGGGATTTGAAGCTACAAATACCACACACTCCCAGTTCTGGCCAACACAGGACTGCCTGCCAGGGTCTCACATAACAGCCAGCACGGGCCTGAGGAATAACTGTTCCATAGTCTCAAGTTTCTCTCTACTTGTGTTCGCAGCTACTTCTCCCAAGTATAAAGTCTTTGTAATCTGTCTGTTATTATTTATGTTCTGATAAACAAATCTGCTTTGCTGGAGAAATAATCTCTGTTTATTTTATTTCTCCTACAAGTAAGAAAGGATAAGTGAGAGTAGAAAGTCAGAAGATTGTAGACAGGAAGAGATAAAGTAGAAACAGTTTTCATATTTTCATGCAGATATACAAATGTTATCTATGTATCATTCTGGAAACAGTTGGTGAAAATATTAAGGCCACGAAATATTCCCTTTGGTCCTCAAGTATATATTAATTAATTTAACTCATATCTGGAATATATATATGGAATATATATAAATGGAATATGTATAAATGGAATATATATAAATATATCTGGAATATATATATCTTTTTACTGACATTTCATTCTTTCCCAGGTACTTGCCCTTACTGCTTATACTGTGTAGTTCTGTACGAAACTCTGTATAGAACTCTAAGGTGATGATAGTTAGTTTTGTGTTTAACTGTAGGAGTAGCCTCATACCTCAAGGTTTCAAGTCCTATATACTTGTTTGTGCTTCCATGTGATAACATAAGAGGGTTTCTACTAGTTCAGCTCTATGAGCTCCCTCTTCCTCCTCCTCCTCTTCCTCCTCCTCCTCCTTCTTGTCCTCCTCCCCTCCTCCCCCTTCTTCTCCCCCTCCTCCCCCTCCTCCTCCTTCTCTTCCCCTTCCTCCTCCTTCTTCTCTTCCTCCTTGTCCTCCTCTTCCTTCTTCATCCCTCACTAGTCCCCCTTTCTTTCTCTGTGTCTATTAAGTGACCTTGGATGTGCCAATGGAACTACTTTAATACTACTGAAAGTAATGCAATGTAGTCAAATCCCTCCACTTTTTACGAGAAGTCAAGTCATGGGCACATTCTTGTATACGGGAATTATTTTTGTAAGAATGCTATGTTATAAATTACCTATGAATCCAGTGCTAAGCATTGTCAACAAGTAATCATAATGTTTCTTTACATCAGTAAAACACTAAAGGAATAACTCAAGGCTCTATGAATGAAAAGTTGGAAACCTGCAACACTGGCAGCTGAACATGTTGCTTGACTAGAAGTTTCTCTCAGCACTATCTTGAAGCATTATCTTTGTGAAGTTCTACTAGTTCTTTCTTGCCTTGTGATTCCCACGAAGGGGAATCACAGGAATGGTGGCCTAGGCTTTTGTCATATCCCCAAGTCCTCTGAGAGGCCTTTTCCATGCCAACCTTTCTAGCAGAGAGCAGGAAGTGATGCAGACAGCACAAGGCACAAGAAGCTAAGTCAGGAGCAAATTTGACCTCAGTCTGTGAGCTGTGAAGTGTAAAGGACAAGCCAGGAACAAAAGTCTGTTTTCTAGGGCGTTTATAAAACTGATACTTTCAAAGAAATACTTCCCTTCTACTTGGGTAATAGAAATAAGATGCAAAATGTGCTGGGAGGAAATTAAAGCAGGAAACAAAGTTGCTTTCACTCTGCCATAAGGCAAAGATTATTAAAAATAAAAAGCACTCGAAAATAAATTATTTACCTTGGAATCCCATATGAAGAGGACTACAGGAAAAACATCAGGCTACAGAAAACCAAACAAAACATTATTAAAACAAATTCTAATAAAGTATCTTCTAGTTTCCTTTTGTTCTTGGTTTATAAACAAATCCTTACATGTTACATTAATGTCTTATATTTAAAGTTTCAAAATTAAGAGTTCTAAATAACCAGTATCTTGAAATGGAAGAAACAATAACCTTGCAGGTTTAAAACAATACGGTAAAATCTTAGAACCCACCAGAGAACTCCCAAGGTTATCCAACATCATGTTACTGAAACACTCGGTTAGGCATGTGGCTCTATAGGAAATGGTTCCAAGATGACAAAGACAAAAGCTAAAAGGAAAATTGAAAGAAAGCAATCTAGTTCCACAGTGGTGCCATCACTACCCTTGATGATGGTGACTTTTAAAGCCAAGAGATAGAGGTAAAATCCATCACATTTATTCCCATACACTGCCTCCCTGAAGGCAGTGAGCAAAGAAACCATGTCAAAGGACCCCAGGAAGCAGCTAAAGACATTATCTCCAACCTCTGTCTGGAGCCCTCCATGAATTTTGGCCACTCACTGCTTGCTTCACTTAATCTTAACACAGCCCAAGTGATCCCAGGAAAAGAGGCTTTGGACAAGCTGTGACTTTTAAAATTAATCCTCTTGGAGGTAGAGCTGCTCTTGGAAAATGGTGCTATTTTTTATTTCTTGTTCTTTACAGAAAATAGTGCAAGTTATGGGCATATCTTGTCTGCAGAGTTGAGAAACGCATAGGACACAGGATCTTCTGCATGTTCTAAGTGTTTCCATATATGATATAGGCATTGCATAAAGAAAAAGGGAATATTGTTGGAGGCAGAGATGCTGAGTTTTCAGTATGCCGATTTGGATACTATATAACAGATACTCATCTGAGCCCTGTGAGCTTTGGTTTTATATATAAGAATATTTCTCTTCCCACTTCACTTGATAGCTGCAATACTTTTTATAGTTAAAAAAAAAGGCTACGAAATGACTTACGTGCTCTGTAGAGAGTTGGAAATAGCTACCTTGCTGGTGATGCTTTGTTAAGACTATCAGCTTTTGCTAAAGTTCATGTGCCTTTGGTATGCCTTTGTTTCCAATTTTTAAAAAATAGTATGGATTCTCATAGTAAAATGTATGAATTAGATTCTTTAGAGATGTGTCTTAAATGTTTCTTAACTTATTTATTCATTAGCTATACGGGAGATGGAACCCAGGACCTCCTGCATACTGCCACACCTCTCATCCATTAAGCCAAACCCTTTTGATATTTTCTTCTTCTTCTTGAAGTAGGATCTTGCTAAGTACCCCAAGATGGCCTTGGATCTTTTTCACTTGCCATGTATCCCAAGCATTCTTTGAATTTGAGCTCTTCCTGCCTCAGCCTCCCAAATAGATGGAATTACAGATTTGCATCACCAAGATCCTGGGGTGTAAATCAGTCTCTTCATACATGTATTTCATAGATTCTGTTAACTTAAGGGAAGATTTTTCAAGGTTTATTGAGGCTCCTCAGCACCTGACATTTTCACATGATAATTCAGTGTTTACAGCATCCTCCACAAGCTGTCAGTTACAGCTTTCAACCCAGCTGTGGGAGGAAACACATGCACCCTAATATTAGAAGCACACAGTCAAACTGTAAGCAGCCACATGTGGAGGACAAAGAATCTGCAACTGTACACAAACCTGTAGCCTGCAACATTTGAGGCTTTTGTATAACAATCCACTAGGAGCGTGCTGGCACAGTAAACTGCTTCATGTTAAAAGAAGCCTTATAGTCAGGTTTGGACTAGCAAGACTGAACACACACAAACACACAAATACACACACACACACACACGAGAGAGAGAGGGGGGAGGGAGGGAGGGAGAGAGGGAGAGACAGAGAGAGAGGGAGAGAGAGAGAGAGAGAGAGAGGGAGAGAGAGAGAGAGACAGAGAGACAGAGAGACAGAGAGACAGAGAGACAGAGAGACAGAGAGAGACAGAGAGAGAGAGGTGCTTCATGTTCATGTCCACACAAGGCTTAAGTTTTGTTTTAATTTTCAACCCTGGTTTCCAGCCCAACTCTGGTGCCACATCTAACTGCAAGCTTAATATCCCTGGGCTTGTCCACATCTCTGAATTTGCAGGACAGGTAAGATTTAAAAGACCTTCCAGCTCTAAAGTTGAGTTTGTTTGTTTGCTAGTTTGTTTCATGAATCAGATTTGTCTTTGAAGAATTCTTGCCCTTTGTCTTGAAAGAAGAATTTCGGAGAACTTGAGGAAGGCTCCTTGTTTGATTGGGATATTTCTGCAAGTGAGCTCCATAATTCCTATAGCTTGCTCATATAATCTTATAACCCACTAAGAAAACCTAACTGGCATAGGTGGGCTTGGAAGTTATCACCTAGGAAACAGTGTATTTTTTGCCTTGTTATTAATCACACTCCCTTTTATCTACAATATCCACTTGCTGTTGGCTGCTCGTCAAACTTCTGAAGGAAAGATTATATTCTCCAATCACTCTGAAGCAAGTCTTTTCCCCAGTTTGACACACTGTTAGAAGAAAATATTCTTTTTTTCAAAGAAGCAACTTTTGGATGTTTTTAGGGGCAATGTGAAAGATCTAACAACTTTACTCCCACTCAGTTAAAGATGCTCAAAATTAAGGAAGGCCAGGAAACGTCACCTCCTAATGATTTGACAGCTGTGTGCTGCTCACAGCAGTCCTGTTCTGATGACCACAGAAACCTCCCCAAGTCTGACTTCAGAATCTGTTCCTGATGTCTCAGGCCTTCCTTATCTCCTCCTGTCCAAACATACCCCTCACTGAGCATCCCTGTTCTCTGCAGCTCAGAGAAATCAGGATGAGCAGAGTGGAGACTGCAGGAGTCTAGGGAATGTGATGATCAGCTGGGAATAGCAAGGAGGACCTGAAGACCCATGTGCTGGGGGATAGTCAAACCTAAATAGTAACAAAAAATTGCTAGAGGTTGGGCAGAGATATGCCTGAGAGTTAAAAAAAAATCTTTAGAGGCACAGTGACAAGGGAAAGGACAAGTTCCTATTGTGAGCTGTAAGTTCAGGAGCTCATCCAGGTTACCATGGTAAATATATATAAAAGGGGAAGGGAAAAAAGCATGCTTCCACAAGGTGAAAGGGGAAAGGGCCCACACAGAAGCAAACAAAGAGCTTTACAAACATTTTAGTTAGCATTAACTGTGATTTTTTTTTAATTTATATGATTTGTAACAATGTCTCAAAAAAATTAAGTCTCAAAAAATCCAGTCAGAAGAAAATTCAAGAAAAGCTAAGACAAGATAGATATGGAATCAGGAACCTGTAATCTTAGCTCTCTGGAGGCTGCGGTAGGAGAACAGTCATAAATTCAAAGCAGGCCTACAAATGAGATCCTAATATCAAAAACAAAACAAACAACAACAAACAAGGAAAACCAGCAAATAGAATGTGCATATCTAGCCTAATGCTGTTCTGTAAGGCTAATATTATTATGATATGTCAAATTGTTAAAATACTGAAAAAGTTTGAAAGGCAGGATTGCCATAGCATATTATAGCATGCTTTCCAATACAATAAAACAGTAAGGACTTAAGTTTTAATGTCCAAAATGTAATATTAACGCGGAGCTAGAGTGATGGCTCATCTGGATAAGAGCGGGTGTTGTTTTTGCAAAGGACCCAGGTTCAGTTCCCAGAACCCACATGGGCTAATAACCATTTGTAATTCCTGGTTCACATAATAATGGGTACACATAAAATACCTCCCCACACACAAAAAATTAAATCTTTTTCAAAAAGGAATATTAATGTATAATTTAATGCAAATCAAAATGCCCAATTAAGGCAATTTACAACAAACTAAAAATCAGATGCATCATTCAGTTTTAGAGTACTTGTCTAGCATATATAGAAGTCTTGTGTGAAGAAAGCAAAAATAATGCCAAAAGATGATTTCTTTTTGCTGAAAGGGTGCTCCAAGACCCAACTTGGGCTAGCAAGTAGCACATATGACCAAATGAGCTCTGTGGTTTTATTCCTAATACAAAGGGACGCTTGGCTAATCCTCACTGGGTGAGGGGAGTCAACCTCGTAGTTCATACCCACCTGGCTCATTTGGAAAGTGATCTAAAGGAAATGGAAGAAGAGATCTAAGCCCCAGGCCCATAAAGTTCTGCAAGCACAGCAATACTTTTACACAGACAAAACTTTAATCTACCAAGTTTGGTAGATTAAAAGGTTTTAATTCCTTCTCATAAATGTTTTACAAGATGGGAAAGATTTATAGAATTTGTAGTCCTTGATGAGCTTGCTACCTTTGATAGAAAAAAGACAGGTTTCTCATAGTGATGTAAACACTAAGAAAATATTGTTGTATAAGTTAGTCCATATGTTTTCTGCTAATATACTGATTTGATCTGCTAAAATGTACACAAATAATTGACTTTCTGAGTAGACCTCTATCAAGATAAAAAAAAAATACAAGAAACCAGATGGCCTCACCTCCCAATTTATTTTATTTTGAAACCAACATTATCAAAGTATCAAAGTCAGACAAAGAGGACACTAGGAAACTATAAACACTATCAATTATAAGCATATCTACCAAAAAAAATCCTTAAAAAGAACTCATTAATAAAATCCAGCCATGTGTAAAGAGAAAGACAGAGGATGACGACATAGCTCAGTGGGTGAGAGCACCAGCTGCTCTTTCAGAGGACCCAGATTCAGTTTCCAGCACCCACATTGTGGCTAACAACTAACTGTCTGTAACTCCATTTCCAAAGGTTCTGATGCATGCCCTCCTCTGACCCCCATGGGCACCAGGTATATACATGATGTACATAGATGAATAGAAGCAAAATACTCATGTACATAAAATGGTAATAGTAAATAAATAAATATTCATAAAAAGAAAATAAACAAAGGATATAGCATGATGAAGAGATAGTATCCCTTGGTGTAGAAGTCTAGTTAAAAATTGAACATCGGTTCATACAATACACTGCAACAAAAAGCTAAAGGAGAAAAATCATATGATTATTTTAATATGTTCTCTCATATCATCCTGACCACAGTTTTCCCTCCCTCCTCTCCACTGTTTCTCATCAGAAAATGGGCCTCCCATTGATATAAACCAAACATGGCATATTAATTTGCAATAAGACTAAACACCTTCCCTCATATTAAGGCTGGATGCGGCAATCCAATAGGAGAAAAAAAGGTCCCCAAAACAGCCAAAGGTGTCAGAGAGAGCCCTCTCTCCCACTGTTAGGAGTTCCACAAGAACATCAAGCTACACAACTGTAGAAAGATTGCATGATTCTACCAGCAATTCCAACACCAATATATACTAGCACTGTTCTAGAAGAGAAAAATTCAAAGTCACTGACATCTAAAATCAGGAACAAAGGCAAGAAAATCATCATCATCATTTCTACATTCTACTTACAGTCCTAACAGCAATTATATTGCAAAAGAAGATGAGTTTCTTCCATTTTTCCCAATTCATTCTTTTCTGGTATGCAGTTGCAATGCATAAAGATTTTAGTGGATGGTTCCTTTATAGATAGGACCAGTTAGGATAAGTCAAAAGCCGTCTAACAAATTCCCTTTCCTGTTACTTTGAATAAATTTATTTCTATATCTGCTACCTTCCTAGAAGAATCAGGTCTTGCTGTATACAAATAATAGCCCAAAATATATACAATGTATCTATTGTACCATAAATCTGCATCAGGTGGCCCTTGATTTCCCACACCCCTTTCTCTTCTTCATGTTTCAATTATTAAGATCATAGTGATGGTGACTCTTCCTTGTCAATATGACTTGGTTGGGAATTGTCTAGAAAACAGATTTTCCAGAGTTTCACTGAAGAAGGGTAACCCATTCTGAATGGAGGTGGCACCATAACATGGGCTGGTATCTTAGGTTTCTGTTACCATAATAAAATACCATGACCAAAAGAAACTTGGGGCTTGGGAGGGAAAGGGCTCACATCAGTGTGCAACTCCCAGATCTGATACATATGGATATCAGGGCAGGAACTCAAGGCAAGAACCTGAAGGCAGGAACTGAAGCAGAAACCATGGAGAAAAACTGCCTACTGACTGGATCCTCCTGACTTGCTCCGTTTTCTTTCTTATATACCCTAGGACCACCAGCCCAGGGATGTTGCCAGCCACAGTGTGTTGAGCCAGACCCTCTCACACCTGTCATTAATCAAGACAATAACCCACAAATTTGCCTACTAGCCAATCTTATGGACAAACATTCTCAATTAAGATGTTCTTTTACCAAATATTTCTACATTGTGTCAAGTTGGCAAAATAAAAAACAAAATCCAAGGCAGCTGGGGAGCAGGGCTGAATAAAAAGGGCAAGGGGGAGAGGAGACGAACTGAGAACCAACTTTTATCTATGTATTTTCTGGCTGCTGATACAATGTAAGCAGTTATTACAAATTCCTGCCACCATGCCTTCTCTGTCTTGATGATCAATATGAAGCAAAACTAACACTTGTTTCCTTGCATTACTTCTTTAAGATATTTTGTGACAGCAACAAGAAAAGTAACTCATGCAACCATGCTTGGTCCTTTCTAAAATATATTCTCCCTATGTTTTTGGTTTTCTTTTTAAAACAAATTTTACTAAAAGGATACTGATCATTCAAAAAACCTTCTTTGTCTCTAGATTATTGTGGGCAAGAATAGCCCCAGGCAGAATCATGAGATGGTTGCTTTTAAATCCTGCTGTTTGTCTATACCAACGGTCCTTCTGTAAGTGACATCTTCTGCCCCTAGAATCTCTAGTTCTCAATTAATCCTGAAGGCTCCCTTAAACAGAACAGTGAGCCAATGAGTATGCTCAAGTTGGGTAATTTTATGTGTTTCAGAATTGAACTTTGTGTAGTCAAAATGTTTAAACACAAAGGAATCAAAACTACCAGTGGTGGAAACTCAAACCTCAATTACATATAACATGAGCTGTTTGTCAGTACAATGCTTTGCTTGTGTTTCTAATCACACCATCTAGAGGAACATTTCAATATAAAATGGGTAACAGGTCTATGATAGGGCAGGCTTTTTAGATACGATCTAAAGTAGCTTCTCGTGCTACTAAATTTAGTAGAAAAAGAAATGTCAAAAGTCAAATTCAATCTTTGAGCTGTCTGGGATTCTGACCCTGTGGTGATTTGAGTGGGAAATGTTCACCACAGGCTCAGGCATAGCTCTGTTCAGAGAAGTTATGGAGACTTGAAACCTTGCTGGAAGAAGTGTATCACTAGACTCAACAGTCGTCCCACCTTCCAGTTTGCTGTCTGCTTCATGCTTGTAAAACTATGTTCTCTCAGTTTCCTCTCCTTCTGACATGCCTCCACTCTGCTACAACTCATCCTCTGGAACTGTAAGCTCTCTTTTCTATGTTGCCTTTGTTCATAGTGTTATATCATAGAAACAGAAAAAATAATATACACAGACTTAGAGCATGTTTACAGCTCTAAGACCCCATAGTTCCCCATAGCGCACCCATGCTTGTATAGATTTGAAGGTGTCAAAGAAGCAAACTTAATCTGACTGAAGATTTCTGGAGAAAAGAGCCCAGGAGCAAGTCTCTCGTAGTTGAGAAAGGATGGTTCCACGGCAGAAGAATGTACTTTAAATAATTACTCTCTATGATGTGTGGAGGAAAGAAAGTATGGAGGTCAAAGGAAAGTACTTTAGAGATTATTGATCTTCACCTGCCAGAAAGAAATGGGCACTTAGGACAGACTGATGCGTCCTGTCTTCAGATTTTCACTTACATACTCCTTAGCTCCCATAAAGAGGGTGTAGGTAGGCTGTCCATTCCTGACAATAAAGAAAGCCCTTGAAGGCATGGTTGATCCACTACTCTGTACCTTCTAAGCCAAGACATGCTTGGCATTGTCCATTTGGAAAATAAATAAATAAATAAATAAAGTAAACTCTTTGTTTATCTGTATCTCCCTACTATTTGAAAAGTCTTGAAGTTTTGATCTGAGTTTGATTATTACAAATATTCCATGTTTTAGAGCTTACAAATCTTATTGTCCCTTTTTTAAACTTAAGCTACATGGTTAAAATCTTTTTTTTATCTTTCTGCTATTCTTTGACAGTATATGCTACTTAAAAGACTCGTGTGTCAGGATTTTAGTGTGATGAACCAGAAAAGATGATGAAGGAACCATCCAGATATTCTGAGGCTAAGATGTATCCTCATTTACCTCTGAGACAGTTCTGATAGCACAAAGGTCCAGAGAAGGGTAGAGCAATGTGTGGGCTCCTGACTACCTTCAACATGTCTCTTGGACGGGGAAGAAGCTAGATGAGGGAGTCAAAGATGAAGAGTGAATTGCCATGATCAATGTACAATGTATTCATTCAAAGAAATATCACAATGAACCTCATTAGTCTGTATGACCAATGTGTTTTTAAAGTCTCTTTCAAAAGAATCTCTTGAATTAACTATCAAAATACAGATTTTCAAGATTATTCAAGATGTATTGAAACAGAGATATATTTAAATATCAAATTTTAACCACTAACTGAGTATAGTTATCATTCAAATTAGAGGTTCAGTAGTCTAGGGAGAATACAGTGCTTGACTAGCACATCATATATAAAAGTTAAAGCAAGGGTACTTTGAGACCTGAGCTGTCATATCTTACAATGTTCCACTGTTCTAATATCACAAATTCCTCAACTTGAATTTAATTAGAACTCTAGTTGATATTCCTACAAGTTTTATGATATTAATAAGATACAATGGTTATCTCTAAATCAACTCATAAAATTGAAATGACCCATTGATTAACCTGTCATGGAAGAACACCTGTGTGCTCACCAAAAGAAATCCAAGACATGGAACTGTTTCTGGCGGGAATATCACTGTGTCCATCATTGGTAGTCATGGGTCATATGCCTATGCTCTGCTCATCTCCAAAAGCATTGGCCCTAGGGAACTGGGCCCATGTTTCATTTCCATGATGCCACACTGAATTAGTTACAAGGACGTTCATGGTTTCATACAATTATATATAGTTCAAAGGACTTTGCCTCACTTCTTTTAGGAGAACAATGAATTTCTCAGATTGAAATTAATGGACTGGGACACCCTACAAAGATCTGGATATTCATATTAATTATGTGTTCATGTTCCTTTGGTGTTTAGGTAACATAAATCAGGAAAGTGTTTGTTGTTTCCAGGCAGATACAAATATTAAGAGAAAAGCTGAAATGTTCCTTGAGTCAAAGGTTATATTGGGTCAAATATTACATTTATAGCATTTATGACTAATAAAAATGGCTGGTGTGAGAAGGGTGTTATTAGTAGTTTAAAGTCATATGATATAGTCTTGCCTACCAATCACTAATTTCTATGCACTGTCTACCAGCTTGGTAACTCTATTGAAAGACCCTTAGACCTGCATTTTGCACATATTTTAGGAAAAAAATTATAAACTATTACACTAGATTTATTTTCATACTTCTACACCATCAATCTGTAATGGTTCTTTGCAAGCTGCCAAAATTGTCCTTAAGTAACTGTTATTCTAAGTACAATTTTATGAGCTAAACCCAGTCATTCCAACTCTAATTTATCTAAGATCAAGTTAACCTTATCCCCCTTCACAGATCAGTTTGTGTCTCCTAATTGTCTTGTCTTCTAAATGTATTTTAGAGAGAAACTAAGAGAAACTGGCTAAGTTCCTCTGTGATACTCGTACATTTTCTATTTCACTATGTTAATAATTCTATCATATACTTAGCAAGTTTATTCTAGAATATTTAGCATACAAGTCAGTCTAATGTAAAATCATAATAATAAATTATATTTGGGTTCCATAATAAAAACAAAATTGACATAGGCCCAGCACAGGGAATGCATCTGAGTTCAAACAGACCTGCATTCTGACACAGCTGTCCAACCAAGCATAGTATAGATCACTGGACCTCAGCACTCACAGCCTCATGCATGCATAGGGAGAGTACGTGAATCATCAAATATTCACAGTGGATTCTCACATCAAAGCAGCTGATTGACACATAGATCTTCTGCGAAGTAAGATAATTTGCCAATACCTGACTTTACAATAGCATTAATGGAAGCATTAAGTCACTAAGACAGTATTTTTAGTGTGCTGAAAAATGACTGTCTAACCAGAAGTCTAACCAAACAACTATTTCACAATGTTCAGTTGAACATATTATTATATAAATTATAGAAATTATATAAATTATATATATATTTATTTATTTGAATATATGTAAATATTACACATACATTATATATATATATTGGACTCTGAATCTACCATTTCCCATTTCCCAATGTTTAGTTAAACACAGACACACACACAATATATATATATATATATAACATATGTATGCATATTTTCATATATGTATACAACTGTATACATGTATACACAGTATACAAATATAGTATATTTGTGTATTTGAAATCAACAAATACAAAAACAAAAACAAAATAAAACATCAACAGAGGAAAAACCTTCAGGAAGAAATCATGACATCTCCAGAAGGAAATTCTGAAATGAAAGAAAAAATGGAAAGCATGTACCTTCTCTATATGACTCAGGAACCATTGCAAAAGAGGAGAGAAAAAGACTTTAAGAGCCTGAGGTTGGGAAGGACTGCAGCAAAACAGACACATTTCTGAATGTGTCAGAGACTTTGCACTCCTGTACTCACAGCGTAGCTGGGGGAGGGTCTAATGAACCCCGCCCCAACCTGAGGCAACCCACTTTGACAACAGTTGAAGACTAATGGGACAGGGAGAGTCAGCTTTCTTCAGGAAGTACTATCTATTAGAATGACCACATTCTAGCTCTAGTAGGAGGTCCTATCCCTATGCACACAGGACAGAAGGAACTGGACTCGGCAGACTATAGAGAGACGACATTACGGAGAAGCAGCATGTGGTCAGGGAAAGGGTCCGGGAAGAGTTGAAACAAATGGATGGGGCTTTATATGATCAAAATACCTTACATTCATGTATGAAATTCTCAAAGAATTAATAAAAAAGATCACAACAGTCTCAAAAATAAATTTTTTTTAAAAAGGTGAGCAAAGGAACCAGGAAGTGTACAGTTGCATCTAAATCAATATGCTTATAAAGTAATTATGTCTAATGAGGATTTTGTTGTTATTAAAAGGAGATTAAATAACTAAACAGTATCATAGTACAAGTAAAGTTTGTGACATTACTTTCCTTTCAGGACAGAAACCATACATTTTGTAAAGTAAAAAGCACATCGTGATATTCCAAAAGCAGGCAGCAAAAAAATCTGAACTAAAGTATGTATAACTTTCAATCCAAGAGAAAGAGAAAGAAATTAAATAAGAAAATTATGATGATTCGAATAAGAAATGTCCCATAGGGTCATGCATTTGAACACATAGTACTCATCACTGGCACTGCTGGAAGAGGTTAGGAGAGCATGGGGATCCTTAGAGAACGTGTGTCACTGGGGATCAGGTTCTGGAAGTTTAAACACACTACCATTTTCAGTTCATTCTCCATTTCATGAATGTGGTGAGGTGACCTCTCAGTATTCTTCTCCTGCCACTTAGCCCACTGCTGGCTACCACGCCTCTCTGACATCATAGATTCTTGTTCTTCTGAATCCAGGAGCCAGAATAAATTGGTTTTGTTCATAAGTCATTGTTTGTTTTGATTTTTTTTGAGATAGGGTCTCACTATGTAGCCCCTGACTGTCCTGAAATTCACTATGTAGACCGGGCTGGCCTCAAACTCACAGAATTCTGCCTTCTCCTCCCTCCCAAGAGCTGCATTAAAGCCATGAATCACATCGATACTCCGTAAGTCACTTTTTGTCACAGCAATAGAAAAGTACCTAATACAAAAAAAAATTAGCCAGCAAATACATACCATAAATAATTTATTAAAGGCAAGAAATAGACAGAAAAAAAGGAGTAAGAAATTCCACAAAAAGATCCATCACGGGTTATGACAATCTGACAATTACCTATCACCAAAAAGAAATTCATGAAAATGAAATCCTGATATTGATGGCTTATCTCAGATGACTCAAAACAATTCATCCTCAAATATTTAAGACATATTTTAGAAGCAACCTATGCAGATAGTCTCACAATGCATTGAATTTAAAGCTCCCGGTCTATCCCTGCTCCCTGGAACATCAAATCTCAATGAAGCTAGGCACAGCCTCTCTCACTGAGGCCAGACAAGGCAGTCCAGCTAGAAGAATATATGCCACATACAGGCAACAGTAAATCTGTTTCTTAACCAAGAAAAATCATACCCATAAAACCTGAAAAGTTCAACGGCACTGAAAAAATTCTTAAAACTCTAAATAAATATTTCAAACATTTACAAGGAGGAAGTGGTATTTTCAGCAAATATAGACATACATTAAAAGCATATATAACTAAAATAAGTAACTCCCATATATCTTCAATAAAAAGAAAGAATTAAACAATAAATATAATATGATTTATGTAAAATCCATCTTGTAACTTATAAAGGGAATAAATGGGGTAGTTTAAAATATAATATATTGCCCATACTTATTTGTAACCAGAATAATACAAAATAAGATCAATGAGATTTAATTTTGAATTCACTACACTAGCAAAACACATTAATAAAGGATTTTATTTATTTATTTACTTATGAGTGGAAGTGGTTGAATGCCATGTCACCTGTATGGAGGTCAGAGGACAAGCAGAGAGATTCAGTTCTCTCCTTCCACTGTGTGGGTTCTTGGGATCAAACTCAGACTGTCACACTTGGCCACAACACCTTACTCACTGAACAGTCTCACCAGCCACTAATAAAGTTTTTTGGGTTTTTGTTGGTGGTGGTGGGGTTGTTTGTTTGTTTGTTTGTTTGTTTGTTTTTTAGACAATTCTTTGACATTGCTGGTGGCAGGGTATCTTAGTTGCTGTCCTTCAGGACTCTGTAGGACAGTCACAGGTCCAGCTACCCATTGGTCAATTTCCAAAGACCATCACCCAGACACACTCTCAAACAGTGCAGCTGGAGATCTGTATGAGGATATTTATAGCTTATCAATTGTAGTAAAGTAACATAAAGCAATGAAAGATAACTGAAATAGGGTTATACACAAAATAGATGAAACTCGGAAGTAATCTTAAGCGACAAAATCAATTTGAAAATGATTATTATTAGATAATGTGACTTTTAAAAGTTTAGATGCAGTTAAAATATATGTATAATATGTATATGTATATACAAGAAAACCACTACTTTAAAGGCAAAGCAATAAAAAATTATAAACGTTTAAACACAGTTTACCCTGGTATGGGGAAGTTAAGAAAGGAAACAACTCAGGTATGAAGAAAGTTCTAGCTGTTAAGTAGTATGTTCACTCATCATAGGTGTTTTATATATACATATATACACATTTCACATATATATAAATAATATATAAATAATATCCACCACACATATGTATATATATATTACATATACATATATATGTACATATACATACATACATACATACATACTCCATAATAATGTACACTTCATAGAATCAATGACACAATAAAGCAGAAGGTTCTGATGTACAGCAAATAACCAGAGAGGTAGACACATGGCACTGAGAACTGCCTAGCAGATAATTAGTAATTATACAGTTCAAATAAAGTTTGTTCTGAGATATAGAGTACATGCTAGACAAAGGCAAGAGTCAGGAATCATCTATGTTCTATGAACTTGTAAAAGCAATGTAGAATTTCAATAATGTAAAGGGGGAACCTAGCCTGAGAGATAGCCTAATCTATAAAGTCCATAAAATGCTTGCACTGCATGTATAAGTAGCCAAGTTAATTCCCCAGAACTATGCAAAAAAAAAAAAGTTAGCTGTACTGGCTTGCACTGGGCAAGCTAACACAGGTGTATCACGGGGACTTGATGACTAGCCAGTCAAACCTTAGTTGGGGGAATTCTAGGCCAGGGAAAGACACTGAATCAAAAACCCAAGATGGATAGTGTTTGAGGAAAGTAACAAGGAGTGAACTCTGGTCTCCAAACACATGTGGATCCACACCCATGAGCAATTACACCACATAGACACAGAGAGAGAGAGAGAGAGAGGGAGAGAGAGAGAGAGGGAGAGAGAGAGAGAGGGAGAGAGAGAAAGAGAGAGAGAGAGAGAGAGAGAGAGAGAGAGAGAGAGAGAGAGAGAGAGAGATACAAAGTAAGAATATGGAAAAAGGCTTTTACCTTATTCACCATCATAATGGGGTTGGTTTCATTCAGTTTCTTCTGCAAAATTACAACTTATAACCATCAAAGGGAATTTGCTAAATGAATATATGAAATCCACATTTCTCAAGAACTTTCCCAGAAACTCTTTGAACAGTTCGTCAGTGCATCTACCTGCCATTGCTTAGGAAAGATAATAGTCTCTTGGTCTTCTGACTTTTATAGCTGTCAAATCACGCTCATCATCCGACAGTGGCTATTATCACTGTGGTGGTATTGGGAGGGGGTGTCTAGAAAATATGGCTCCCTATGGCCAGAAAGGAAGTACTGGAAGTGTTAACAGCAACAATGCAGGACACACGGATGAGCCCTGGTGAGTATCTTCAGTTACAATCACAGCACTGGTCACGGACACTATTAAATGACATTCTCTCCCAATCTTACCCTCTGCTGTGGGAGGCTTATTACCTTGGCTGATTGAATGGATTTGGTCAATTGCAGATAACTCTATGAGCTAGAAACAAGATGAGGTCAGGGAACTTCTACCCTGGATCCTTCCCTGCTTGATTAGTACAGGTTAAATATGTCCTTCTACCAGATTTCACAGTCCCTGCCCTGTCTAAATAGCTACTTTATCTGAGTAGCAAATAAACACTCTCACCATGATCGTCACCTAAGTCCAGGGAGGACACATACCATTTAGGGATGTCAGTCAATTGACCAGTGTAAGATTAATAGTAGCATTGCAGTAGTATAGACCCAGTGGCATGTAGATGCAGGGGCATGCTGTACAAAGAGTTCCTAGGAAATTTCTTGTTAATTGTTGATCTCATATACCCATTTAGCAAATATCCCCTGGCCATGGAGTTTCATTAAATGCTATTTAGTTATTCAGTTTTACCCTTCCATATGTATCTTGCTAAATCTCTGACTTATAGACTTAAAGCTTTAAAAATAACACAGAAGAAAAAAGGAAAAGTTAGAAGGAATGAAATGGTCATTTCCAATAGGATGCATTTTAGAGGAGGATCATCAAAACACAAGTTTTAGTGGAGATAAAGGCATCAAGATTGGGCATGCCAAATACTATACACAACAATAGATGTGTTCCTTGCTTCTCATTGCCTTGGTTTTCGATCTTGTTTAAAAAGAAAATCCCATGGTGGTTAGAAAGGAAACAATGTGTGAGTTGGGTTCTCAAGCATTAGCAGCTGTGCTTGTATTCAATTCCTGTCGGGTCCTGAACATTAAAAGGCCATGCATTCCTCAGCTTCATTGGCCTAGACGTTGTAAAATAAGAACATTAGAATCTGGATAATGGAGAACCTTGATCAAAGTGTTAGCTATTATTAATCTTACATTGGTCAATTGACTGATATCATTAAATGGTATTCTATCCCAATATCTAACCATACTATGCACATAGCAAGTACTCTGCAAGATGCCCATAGAAATGTATATGTAAGTGAATGTTTCAATAGAAGACTCTTTCACAAGGCAATGTCATCAAACACCTGGATTCTAAGTGATCTTCTAAATCATCAAAGGAGGAATGAACACACCTATGTTCCAGGAACCATGGTACTTGATTCACAGACATTGCTATTAACAGAAAAATTGTCATATAAATAATTTCACATTAATCAATATAATTTATTTGGAGAGACATAAAATGAAAACAAAATAATACTATTGACAAATAGCAAAACCTGCCTCATTTTTTCAAAGTCCTTTTGTTTGTTGTTGTTCTGGATCGTCGCCTTGGTTACAAGAAGTAGAACGAGCTGATTTAGACACAAGCCAGAGCTGGAAATCCCTCTATCCAGGCAAATTCTGTGGCACAATCTCCACCTCCTACTCAAGTATACAGGAGTCATCTGCTTTGGCATCTCAGCTCATTAGACGCCAGTAGCAGCGTCTCCAGAGTTGAATCTTTTCATTCATTATTCAATTTGATATGTTTTGGTATAAAGGATTGCCTGCATTCAAAACCTCTCTTTGAAATGAAAAATCCTTGGCTTTCACAAATGCTCAGCCGTCTCTTATTCAAATATGTGCTCCACTTAAGAGATGTGAAAGACCAGTGAGTGTTAATGGAAAATATGTTTACTGGTTTCCCTCTGTGAATTATATTTTATTAGCAAGATCTCTGAACCGGATCTATGGCTGGTGTTTAACATACCTTGTTCCGACTACTTAGATGACTCAAAAACTTCTTTCAAAAACAAACAAACAAACAAAAACCTGGTAAACTTGATCATAGAAGTGACAGAATCTAGAAAAATTGCTAATTTATTTTAATACATTCAAAATAAGGCAAATTGGATCTGCTCACCATTTAACATCAAGTGCTCGTATGTAAATGCTATGGTGTGAGTCAAGATGAAAAAGCAGTGGCTTAATGTTGCCATCAACACATACTTGTTTCCATAAAAATTAGATTTACTTTTAAAAGATTATATTCACTGTCATTCCCTACTGCTTGATAATCTACTCACTTGCTACTGATTGATTGGCTGATTCTCCACTGGGAAGATATGCACTGAGAAAGTCCAAAATTGGATAATGTTATAAATTAAACTATTATTTTGAATGCAAGTACAGGGAAAATAACTTTAAAAATTTGAAGATGCAAAGTTAATTATTTATTATTTTTCTTCTTAACAATAGAATGTACAAGAAAGAATGAAAGCTTATATAACACCCCTCCCTCAGGCCAGGACAGTTATCACAAGAGCAAGGGTACACCCTCGATGATTAGCAGATTCACAGTTTATCAGACCACCTTGCAGACTAGAGCAATGTCAGTGATGGGCCAACAATGAAGAAACTTGACTAAAGGGGTTTAATTATAGATTCAGAGGTGTCTTCTATTTGAACCCAAAACAAACCCAAGCCTCATATCTTGAAGACATACTTAGGGTTACTGGACCTTTTTGTTTATTCCCCTCCTCAAGTTAGTTGAATAAATGTCCTGCCTTTGCTTCTTCCAAAATTTAATTCCCCCCAAAAAAACCCTATAAACCAGGCACCTCAGCATACACATGTAATGCCAGAACTTGAGAGACTATACAGAAGAATCCATGTTTTCAGAAAGAAATAACAATAAAGAAATATCACCAAAGAATAAAGTAGCTATTCTGAATTCTGCATGTAAAGTCTACCCAAATGCCTGGGTAATCTGTAAAACACTCCCAAACGGGAAAGACTCACAGCTCAGCTAAAGCTAATCAGATTGAGCTGAGAATTTAGTTTTTGCCACATGGGATAGATTCAAATGAAGTTTGAGGCCAGTTCTCCCAACTATATGCTCTAGCATATATATGGAATGGAGTCAGGAGGAAGCCTACAGAACTGAAGCATCAACAGCTCACAACCACAGCTTGCCAGCTGAGGTTAATAATTATTGCACCACATTTAAGAACCAGAAAAAGAAACCACTGAGCACTGATCCCAAGTAACTCAGGGATTAATTTCTTTAAAAATGAATTTTGAAGCAGCTCATGAAACTATTCTTGAAAATCAGACGTTTAGAAGCTGTGGCAAGTCAGCAAAGTGCTCAAAGATACTTTTGAAGCTACTGAGGATATTTCTTTATTTTTCTGAGAAACTTTGTATTTATCTCTACACAAAACTCAACTCCAAATGGGTCAAGAACCTCAACATAAGATCTGATCCAATCCTCTGAACATGATAAAAGAAGAGTTAATATTTAGAAATATGTTTGCACTCACTGACACAGGAAAGGATTTTTCTAAACAAGACCCCAATACCACAGGCATTAATGTCTGTAATTAATACAAGTAATAAATGGGATCTCATGAAGCTAAAAAGGCAGTATATGAGTAAAGAGGCAAACTACAGAATGAGAAAAATCTTAACCAGCTGTGAATCTGCCAAAGGGCTAGTATCTAAACTATATAAAGAATAAATAAATAAATAAATAAATAAATAAATAAATAAATAAATGGTAAGAAAACCAACATCCCAATTTAAAAATTGTAGGAGGAGCTAAGGTGGGAAGAGTAAGGAGAGAAAAAGGAGGACTAAGGGGATTAGAAGGAGAGGAAGAAGAGGAGTAGGGAGAGAAAGAGGGGAAGGAAGAGGAGCTAAGAGAAGAGAGAGAAGAGAGAGAGGGGAACATGGAGGTGGATGTGCACCTGTCTCTAGCAGTCAAATGTAGTTGATATATCTAGGTTGGGTACTGGGTTACAACTCTGATTTTGTGGGCATCTTGTTATCGATCATTACCAAATATACAAAGCCTTTGGACAATCTAAGCATTAGAGTCTCATTTGTATTGAGCCCACGTGAATGGCGGAATGGTCTGGGCAATACCCAGCCATGTGGAGACAGCGTGGGAGATGATCTCCCATGCTGGCATCTTGTGGGTGGCAGGGCTGGTGTTTCTGGCTGGCCATTTCTAGCTGCAGTGCGCACATGGTCTCTGGCCATGGAACATGGCGGCTGAGCTAGGCAGAGCCACTGCCTCTTTTAAAATATTTACACAACAAAGTGGTGCTCAATATGGGGCATGAATTCACTGGAAATTTAAGTGTAAATCACCTGAGAGTAATAGTTGTATTTTTTTTTAAAAGAAAGTGAGTGAGTGATTAGCACTGATAGGAGTCACGTGACTCCAGCTCAGGAACTGCTGGCAGGCAGGTCCTCTGCTGAGAGAAAATAAAGCCTGCTCTGAGCCAAGAGAGCCAAATAAATAAGCCTTCACTGTGGAGCAATTACTGATATAAGTATAGAGTTAAAATATAGGGATTATTTGCTTTTTGGAAAGAGTTATAAACAGATTTGTCCAAATCACATGGGGATTATCACCCACAGTTTGGAACTTTGATAAGGAAAATTGCCACTGGCTCTAGAGTAAACCATACAGTGTACAAGTGGAAGCTGCTCTGAAGTACAGAGCCAAACAGATAGATGATATAAATAAAAAAACTGCTCTAGGCAGAGGGCCGAACAGAAAGATAGTGTAAACCGGATGTATTCAGATGATATAAAGTTATATTGCCTCATAGGAGACTCAGGTTCTGTCTAACGTGGGCCCCACGGGAATTCTGGGTTTATTTCCTGCTTGGCAAAATAGGGAAAGCCTAAGAATAGGCACATACAGTACTTTATTTAAGATAGGGAAAATTGTCACTGACTCTAGAGTAGAGAGTACAATGTATAAATAGAGACTGTTCTGACAGAGAGCCAAGCAGAAGGATAGTGTAAATCAGGTGTATTCAGATGATATAAAGTTATATTGCCTCACAGGAGATCCGGGTTCTGTCTAACGTGGGCCCCACAGAAATTCTGGGTTCATTTCCTGCTTGGCTCTCCATGGCTCCTACATCTCTGCTCTCCCTAGCTCCTCCTCTTCCTCTCCTTACTCCTCCCACCTTAGCTCCTCCTATAAAAAATAATGCATGAAACTAAGCACAGTTCTCTAAGGATGAAATATAAATATCCAGAAATTAGTTTTAAATGCTCCAAATTCTTAGCTATCAGAGAAATGAAAATTAAAACTACTTTGAGATTTTTATTCTTGTCCTAATCAGAATGGTCAAGATCCAAAAAAAAAAAAATTCTTTGCAAATGTTGGTGTGAATGTGCAAAAAAAGTGAATACTTAATTGCTGCTGGTGGGCATACAAACTGGTGCAGTCACTATAGAAATCAATGTAAAGTTCCTCAAAAACTAAAAATAGATCTACCACATGATCCACTCTTAGAAATACCCAAAGGATTTTATATCCTACTACAGAGATACCTACTCACTCATGTTCATTGTTGCTATACTCACAAGATCCAAAAAATGGAAATGGCCTAGATGAACATCAACTGATACATAGCTAATGAAAATGTGGTACATTTATAAGGTGGTCTGCAGAAACCAAACCCAACACTGTTGAAGTGGTCAGGAGGAACTTGCTGACAGGAACCTAGTGTGACAGTTCCTTGGGAGGTCTGGCCAGCAACTGACCAATGCAGATGTGGATGCTTGGAGCTAACCATCAGACTGAGCTCAGGGAACCTGGTGGGGGAGCTGGCAGAAGGACTGTAGGAGTGGAGGGAGATTGCAACCCCATTGGAACAACAACATAGGTTGGCCTGACCACCCAGTTCTCTGAGAGTCTAGACCACCAACCAAGGAGTGTACCTGGAGGGATCCATGGCTCCAGATACATATGTATCAGAGAATGGCCTTGCCTGATAGCAATGGGAGGGGAGGCCCTTGGTTCTCAGGAGGTTTGATGCCCCAGTATAGGGGGATGCTGAAGTGGTGGGGCAGGAGAGTGTGGGTGGTTGGGGGAGTACGCTCAAATAGGCAAAGGGGAGAAGGGAGGGGGGATGTGGGATGGGAGTTTGGTGGAGGAGTAACCAGGAAGTGGGATATCATTTGAGATGTAAATTAATAGCATGATTAATAAAAAAAAGAAAAATGAAATTTAAAGACAAATGGATAGAGCTAGAAATAATCATTCTGGGTTAGATAACCCAGATCAGAAAGATAAAAGTTGCCTTTTTTTTTTCTCATTTGTAGCTGTTAACTTGAAAGCTTCAAATAAATATGCTTAATTTGGAATACCCATAAAGGTCAGGAAATGTGGAAGAGGCCACAAGGAGTAGAGGTAGAAAGCAGTGATATAAACACTGAAATAAAATTCATAAAGCAAGAAGGGTTAAACTATGGAGGGGGATAGAAGAGAAAACATGGTGAAGGATAAAGACCTCTGGGAAAGGGCATTGGAAACATACCTACTACTGCAGATGATTCCTAACATAAAGAGAGAATGTATTTATTCTATATTGAGATCTCAAAGCCACAATCTAACAAATTAAAAGCTTGGTGCTAGGAATCACTTTCTTCTGGAGTTATTGGCCAGTGAAGTCCCATAGACTCCCAAACATTACAGTTTATTGCCATGCTATGGTATGCCTTCTAAAACTTGACAGTAAATCCATATTGATGAAGATACTACATACCTACTTGAGACACAGAACATTAAAAATACGGATCTGGTATTGACCTAGAAGCTTCATTTCTACTGGCTTGCTTTTGTAATGCTAGAAGATGCTATGCATACTACTAGAGAAAAAAAATTGCCATTGATATACACAGTTGTGAACCCTTCAAGTTACAATAACTAGTATGATATACTCTCACAGATGCAAAAGTAGTTTAAACATCAAGGGAATAACAAACTAACCGTTCTCTGATTAGATTAGGCCCTCCAAAAGACAACATTTATACCTAGCACAGTTGTTGAGCCAGAAGAAGAAGAGGAGAGGAGGAGGAAGAGGAAGAGGAAGAAGAAGGAGGAGGAGGAGGAGGAGAAGGAGGAGGAGGAGGAGGAGGAAGAGGAGGAGGAGGAAGAAGAAGAAGAAGAAGAAGAAGAAGAAGAAGAAGAAGAAGAAGAAGAAGAAGA
>NW_021604599.1:10281677-10286917 GCF_004785775.1 Grammomys surdaster
GAAGAAGAAGAAGAAGAAGAAGAAGAAGAAGAAGAAGAAGAAGAAGAGGAAGAAGAAGAAGAAAACAAAGAAACCTGAGACAAGACAGACCATAGGCCCTAAGAGAGAGGATCTACTACATCTACTACTATTCTTCTACTAAGTGGACTTAGTATTGAACTGACTCATAATGGCATACATCATTCCTATAGACTATTGGATTTCTCAACTCTCATCAAATAAGCTTCTACTTGTACTGCAGCCCATAACTGGCAATGGTACAAAGAATAAGAGACTGCAGAATGTTCAACCTTAAATGGAATATCAATACTCCACTCTTTTCCTCCCAAGGCCTAGGGATTGTTTCCTTAGACTAGAAAGACTGGAAGAGTCAGAGCTGGTGCATGAATACAAAACCATTTTCCCTGAACATAGTAGGGCAGATGCACATAGGAACTCATGGAAGCAATGACAGGTTGCACAAACCCTATGCAAGCACAAATCAAACCAAATCCCAGCATGGTGAAGGGAGGAAGACATCAAGTCCCACCCCAAGACAAGAAGCTACTGGTAGCATAGCTGATAGGAGGAGAGGCAGTTTTCTTTAAGATTGTTGCCCTACTAGGTCTGCCATGTTCCAATGGAAGATCACATATCCATGAATATATGAGTAGCATAAATTGGTCTTGATAGATGAAAAAATAATGCATGAGACATAAAGTTGAGTTGAGAGAGAAGGGAGATAGATTTGGCAAGAGTTTGATGAGGGTTGAATGTGTTCTAATTTTGTGTGAAATTCTCAGAAAACTAAGCTTTAAAGGAGGAAAAAATAAAAATAATTGGATCCAATTTCAGACTTCTTTAGAGAGAAACACACATACAATGAAATGTCAGTTAAGGTAGCTTTTGTGGAAAACAATACAGAGCACCCAAAACACTTAAAAAGGAACTACCTGTGATCCAACAACTTCATTATAGCACTCACATATGAAATAAATGAAATAAAAACTTCCATAGATTTTTGTGGTGTGTGTGTGTGTGTGTGTGTGTGTGTGTGTGTGTGTGTTTTGAGGGCTGGACTTTTGACAATAATGAGGACATTGGATCAAATGAAGGCCCATCACAGATGAAACAATCAATAAAGTGTGGTACCTATGCCGAGTGGAATACCACTCAGCCTTGAGAAGGAGAAAATTCTAGCATATGCAAAAGTATGGATATAATTGGGGAAGTTTATGTTAAATTGGGCACAGAAAAAACAATACTTAACATTGCTTAATACCACACAACATTTTTACATGTGAGATCTTTAAAAGTTGAACTCATTGAAGCAGAGAGTAGAACAGAGGTTACTGGGGCTAATCATCATGCAGAAGGACAGCAGTGAAGCAATGATAGAAAGTTCAGGGTATACAAAGGCCCACACCAGTCACTTGTTATCCAGGGGGAGTCACAGGCTCTGAGCAAGCTTGTTCATTGACTCTCCATCATGGCCTTGTGGGAGAAGGTAGTGAGAAGAGGGTTAGAATAAACCCTTGAAGTATGGGAGGCAGTTGTGGGGTTCCATTTTGGGGCAAATGTGGAATGGAATATCTTACAGAAGAACTTATGCTTTGGGTTCTGCTGAAAGCGGTTTCAGCCCCAAATCTCCTTCTTATGATTTCTGTGACTTTGGATGATTCAGTTGACTTCTCTGTCTGTCAGGATCCACATTCATGAAATGTAGTCAATGCTAGATCATGGTAATTATAAAGTCTAAATATGAACTTTCTCTGTACACAAAATGAGCTCCGGTGAGTTTAGCTATTGCTTTTGGTTTTCATACAGTTATGGTTATTATTGTTCTGTTGGTATATTCCCACTGAGCCAGAGGTTTACACCTTTGAATGGTTTTAAAGTATAGTCTGTTAACTTTCAAAACCCATACAGCCTTAAGAAAGAGAAAAAAAAATGCTGTGGTTTTGTGTGAGCCTTTCAAATTCCTCTTCACTTCCAGAAACTGAATAATGCACAAGTTCTTGCAATGATACATAATGAATGAGAGAGCTTACATTTATTGAATGTCTATTAAATGCCAGACTCTGGTTATAAAATTCATATACAGTATTTCATGTAGTCCCTTTAAAAGAGCTGCAAAGTAGAAAACCTCTCTCTCTAATGGATGAACAGAGTTTCAGAGAGACCAACATTCAGAAGATTGTACCAAGAATCACATAAAGTTTTTTTCCATGATATTTTATTCTAGTGGTGTGAAATTTGTTATGTTAATTAGAAAGGAAAGGGAAGTCATTCAGGTTGTGATCCTTTCTGTTCATACTCCCAACCTCATAGAATACAGGAAATTATTATGTCTGTCGTTAGTGTTGCATTCAAATGCACTGCGGGGATGTACTTCTTCCTAAATGCCATGGGGGAGGTTCAAAAGTTTGGAACTGGGAAGTTAGGAAAGAACTATCGAGCTAGAAGAATGAGAGAGGAGGGTTGATAAGGAAGGGGGAATGGGAAGAGAGGAGAGAGAGCCAACACTGAGTGCCTTGTAAGATACAGTAAACAGTGTCCTGAGTACAGAAGGCTGTGAAAGTAAACATAGGGTCAGTTCCAGCCACACTGGCCTCCTTCTAGCAGTACAAGTATTACTCAGCCATTCGCTCCCCATCAGTGTTCTCTCAATTGAAGCAATGTTGAATCTGTAGAAATTAGTGAGAGAAAACAGTGAAGCTGTAATGAAGAGGATTCCGAAAGAGAGCGTGGTACGTGCATCTGGGACCTGCACTGAACCCGCACTACTCGGTAGCATCTTTTGTCTCCAGAAAAAAACAAAATCATGAACCCATTCAGTCTTTCTTGTGGCTTGTCTTCTGCATCCAATTTCATATAGCTTGTCTGACTGGTTTGACTTCAGGTTGGAGTTTGCAAACCTCGCTAGCCTGCTAGAAGGCACGACGTTTGTTTGCTACCACTCCTGTTTTATGTATGGTTTATTGACAGGTCCACAGAATGGTTGAGTTGATTCTCAGAGAGGGTAAACACATTTGGCTGAATGAACTGCACTTGGTCTTCTCTTGCTAGTTCCCTCAGCATTCTGCATTTACTTCTGTTCTTATTTCACATTCTCTAGCCTACTCTCCCATAGACTCTGAACTCTAGAACAAAAAGGGGCATCAAGCCTGTTCTGCTTGCCATTTTCTCCAAATACAACACAGCATCTTGGTTCACACTGAAACCTAAGCTCATATGTTTGAACATGGAGAGTTCTTTGGAGACTCGTGTATTGAATGCTTGGTTCCCAACTTTTAAGTGTAGTGCTTTTAGGGGAGGTTGGAAAAGCTTTAGTCATTAGGACGTCACTCTATGAAGAAGGCCACTGGAGACATGCCTCATTTCCTCTGGTCCTCAGTCATCCCCCACCACCTCTGTTTCTTCTCTGCCATGAGGTGAACATTTTCTCATGCATGCTCCTACCTCTAGAGTGTTCTGCATCATCATAGGCTCAGAATCAACAGAGCCAGACTGAGTGCCCTGAAACTGTGAGCCAAGATAAACTTTTTTCCCTTCCTTTCCTCTTTACTTCCTTTCCTTCTTTCTTCTGTCTTTATCTCCTTCCTTTCTCCCTCCTGTTGATTAAGGCAGGTCTTTTTTTATATACTGTAAAAAATTCTAATATAATGTATTTATTGAACCAGTGAGTGGATGGCGAACTGAATGTACAGAAAAGAGAAGCCAAGTGACACTGTCTATGCAGATTCTTGAGACCCCTTAAGTCCTACAAAGTGTGGGTGACAGAACATGTTGAGTTTATTCTGCCAGCTGTTATAGTGGGTGGGCAGATGGGAATTTTCTAGATATAAAGGTGTTAATGAATTACTTTTATGGCTACAGGGGTGAGAAAAAGGAGGCTGGAGTAATGAGCAGGGCCGTTGGGCCCAACACAATCTCATAGGTACGAACTGCTCCGTAATGTGTGTTCACTGAACCCTGACTACACTTCCATTTGGATTGTGTGATCTTCAGTACTTTTTTTTTTCCCCTTTCTCTGCATTTTTGTAAAGTGATTCAATGGCTTTGCTTTTAGAACAGGAAAAAACCCTCACAATTATTCACAGTATTTATTTTATATTTCCTACATGTTCACTTTTGTGACAGACAGAAATGAGGAGACACGAAGAAACCAAGCAGCAGCCCTATCAAAAAGGTACTTAGTATTTCATTTCAGTGCTTGACGAGTCAAAAGCTGGGATTTTCTGTACACATAGCTATGCTATGTGTGTGGTTTCCTCTCCTCCTATCAGACACGACCTGAAATCGGTACAAATGCAGCCTTCCCGAGTATGAGTTTCTGAGCCCAGGCAAAAAGCCAAGCAAGCTCTCTTGTGTTTGCAAAATTGAAAGACAGTCTTAGAGACAACTGAGATTTGTAAAGAAAATCTGGGTACATTCTTCGAAGAGTTTAGGGGTAAAGAGGGTTCTTGGAAAGGGATCATAATAATTAATGGATTTTTTAAAAAGTTAACTGTGTTTTTGTTTTAAAAGACATTCCTTGTTAATGTCAATTTGATATTGAACTGGCAGTTTTAAAATCAATGACTTGCTTGCAGGAGATTCTTTCTGTGGTTTTTCTGTATTAGACAACCAGAAATGTGAGGTGAGGGTTTTTTTTAAGTTGTTCCTAGAGAATGACAGGCTATTATATGCTATATCAGGGGACAGAAATTCGAGTAAGAAGCAGTGCAACCTTAACAAGCTTTCTGCTTGCCCATGAGTAAATTGTCACATGCCAGCAGGCCTGTGACCATCACTGCAGGGGACCATCCCCTGCTGCAGCCTTGGGGAACTTGAGCTTCAGACAGCTCTGTTGATTTGACCCAGTAATATCTGCTAAAGGGAAGACATGTCATAGCATAGGCTAGCACAGAAGCAATTAGGGAGGAACCTATGGAGCTGAGAAATGATGCTGACAACGGAATGTTCATAGCTTCTGAACTGCTAACTGAGTAGAAAGTTCTGCAAAAGAAGGATCTGTAGACACCTGCAGGAAACCCGAGCCTTTATTCCCTTTTCAAGAAGCTCGCTCTCTCTGTGTCTCTTTCATTCTGTCTGTCTCTCTCTGTGAGTGTCTGTGTCTGTCTCTGTCTCTCTCCCTCTGTCTCTGTCTCTCTCTGTCTCTCTCTGTCTCTTTCTCGCTCTTTCTCTGTCTCTCCCTCCCTCCCTCTCTCTCTCTCCCTCCCTCTCTCTCTCTCTCTCTCTCTCTCTCTCTCTCTCTC
>NW_021604599.1:10287017-10288214 GCF_004785775.1 Grammomys surdaster
TTTCTCTCTCTCTCTCTCTCTCTCTCTCTCTCTCTCTCTCTCTCTCTTTCTGTATGTGTCTGTGTGTGTGTGTGTATGTGTGCATGTGCATGCATGTGTGTGTCCTTTCAAATCCCTATCTTCTTCTCTCCTCCTTCTTATTATCTCTACCCCTCTCCCTCTCATCATCCCTTCCCTCTCCCTCTCTCCTCTCTCTCCTCTTTTCTGTCTTTCCACTCTCTCTCTCTTTCTCTCATAGGAGGAAGAATGATGATGAGGAGGACAGGATTAAACACATGCTATACTCTCACATAAGGGAGCCAAAAAAATTGACTTCAGAAGTAGAGAGAAGATTAAATTTTAAAAAGAAAAAACCAAACAACAACAAAAACTCCTCTTTCCTCCTCCTGAAGCTGCTTTTTGGTCATAGTGTGTCATCACAGCACTCCTAATCTTACACAGATATAGACTGAAATATACCTGTTTGGTCATAATAATTCTTGCATGTATGCTTTCAGGGCTGGTTATTTGGCACCAGACAACTTATAGGCCATGAATTTGAAGGAAAGAGGATACAGTTCTTAAGGGAAAAGGGAAATGTACTTAAATCATAATCTCAAAAAAAATAAAAATTAGACTATAATAAAAGGATTCAAAAAAAGTAGAGAGAAGAATAGGGATTCCCAGAAGCTGGGAGGGGTAGAAGAGAGGGCTCAGGCAGACAGGAAGGAGAGCCCTCAGGAGCACAGTGGATTAAATGTGGTGAACATGACTTGCACATACATTTTGAAACATCTCATGGTGAGGAATTTGAAAATGCCCCACATGCAGAAGTGACCTGTGCCTCATTTAGTGGACATGCTGGTTACCCTAATATGATCTTTGCATGCTGTGTGACTGGATTTAAATACGGCATAGTAACAAAAATAAACTTCACATATTATGTGGCAAATAAAGCATAAAAGAGTAAAATTGTTAAGAAGTATAAAGAACGAGGTGAAACGAGGTGACCCTAACACGGTACATCATGTGAGACATGGTAGCCAGTCTCTCTGTTTGTTATTGAGACTGAATAGGATATATTTCTCTGTAAATATTTACAACTCCCCTGACAAAAATGAACACATGAATGAGTGTCACTGGGAAGCTCGGTAGGTAAAAGTGCTTGCCACCAGGCCTGATGGCCCGAGTTCCATCCCCAGATTCTACATGGTAGAA
>NW_021604599.1:10288614-10326352 GCF_004785775.1 Grammomys surdaster
TTTTGGTCATAGTGTGTCATCACAGCACTCCTAATCTTACACAGATATAGACTGAAATATACCTGTTTGGTCATAATAATTCTTGCATGTATGCTTTCAGGGCTGGTTATTTGGCACCAGACAACTTATAGGCCATGAATTTGAAGGAAAGAGGATACAGTTCTTAAGGGAAAGGGGAAATGTACTTAAATCATAATCTCAAAAAAAAATAAAAATTAGACTATAATAAAAGGATTCAAAAAAAGTAGAGAGAAGAATAGGGATTCCCAGAAGCTGGGAGGGGTAGAAGAGAGGGCTCAGGCAGACAGGAAGGAGAGCCCTCAGGAGCACAGTGGATTAAATGTGGTGAACATGACTTGCACATACATTTTGAAACATCTCATGGTGAGGAATTTGAAAATGCCCCACATGCAGAAGTGACCTGTGCCTCATTTAGTGGACATGCTGGTTACCCTAATATGATCTTTGCATGCTGTGTGACTGGATTTAAATACGGCATAGTAACAAAAATAAACTTCACATATTATGTGGCAAATAAAACATAAAAGAGTAAAATTGTTAAAAAGTATAAAGAACGAGGTGAAACGAGGTGACCCTAACACGGTACATCATGTGAGACATGGTAGCCAGTCTCTCTGTTTGTTATTGAGAATGAATAGGACATATTTCTCTGTAAATATTTACAACTCCCCTGACAAAAATGAACACATGAATGAGTGTCACTGGGAAGCTCGGTAGGTAAAAGTGCTTGCCACCAGGCCTGATGGCCCGAGTTCCATCCCCAGATTCTACATGGTAGAAGGAGAAAACCAACTCCTACAAGTTGTCCAATGACCTTCAAACATGTACTATGATATGCCTGCATGCAAATGGGTAGGTGTGCACACATACAAACACACACACACACACAGAGGGGGGGAGAGAGGGAGGGAGGGAGGGAGGGAGGGAGGGAGAGAGAGAGAGAGAGAGAGAGAGAGAGAGAGAGAGAGAGAGAGGAGAGAGAGAGAGAGAGAGAGTAAATAAATGTTTAAAAAGAAAGATCCAAGTGCCATGTTGTACACCTATAATCCCAGTACTCAAGAGGCAGATGGATCTCTGTGAGATTGGGACCACCCTTGTCTACATAGTGAGTCCCAGACCAACCAGGGCTGCACAGTGAAACCACATGAATTGGAATGCTTCCTTACAGAGTACAAGTCCACATATATCTAAAGGGTATTTTACCTTTAGGATAGTAAATTCTAGTATCAAAACTGCACCTTCACCACAGAAGAGACACATTTTGCTTACTATAGCCATATGAATCATCTGTGGGTCAAAAGGAGAGCAGGCGCCTTGAGCTCAGGGAGTATTTTTACACCTAGGACATCAAGAATCTAGGCTATTGGGATTTGCCCAGTGTTGATCAAATACACATTTCCCTAAACATTACTAGCTAGGGGTCCAGACCACAGAATTTAAAAACATATCATGCATGCAAGAAAAACTAAATCTATAAACAAAATGAGGTTTCTCTTCCTTTTGTTTGATGAAAGAATAATAGTTGTGGTTAGAGAAGTGACTCAGTGAGAGTCCTTGCTGTGCAGCTTGAAGACCTGAGTTTGAATCCTGGCACTCACATTAAAATGCCAGACATAACTGCACACACCTCCATACTCCAGAAGTATGGGGGACAGAGACGGGGAAATCACTAGAACTTGCTGGCCATCAGCTCAGCTTTACATTCAGTGAGAGACCCTGTCTCAAAACAAGCAAACAAACAAACAAACAAACAAACAAAACACAAAGAAAAAGGCAAAGTGCTAGCCTGGGGCACCTAACATTTTCTGCTATACTCTGTATTCATTCAGGCATATACACCCAACACATGCATATACATATGTGTATGTAAATATATATGTATATATGCATATATGCATATATATACTCTCCCTTATAAATAGATAAGTAATATAATAATAGTCAATGAAAGCTTATTCTACCTAAACTTTATTTGTTCAACTTTAAAATAGTATATGTAGTTTGGGACATGAAAGAATTGAGCTTGCTTTGTCTTATTGGTTAGTTAACTTGATTGTTTGATTTGGTTTAACTTAACAACAAGCTAGAGGAAAAAAATATGGCCAACTTTTGATCTCTCAACACGCTGAATAAATCTGTGACTCTCTCAACATTCTAAATACTGCTTTGTTTGACAAGCACAAGACAAACCTCTGACCCCACCACCCAATCCCAGGAAATAAATTACCACTTGTCAAAACAAAAATTCGGGCCTTGCTTCCACCAGATGATCTGACCACAGGGCTTCCTTCTGCAGTTCTTTCTAGAAATGATCTATCCCTCTTTGTCCCTCCAATTCTCCACTGAGAACCTCAGCCCTAATAATTCAGACATTCAGATGTCAGCTCTGAGGAGACGTGCAAAGGAGCAGCTTTCATTTTCAACTTCCATTGCCTAATTTTTCCTTGGCTCAACACTTCCTTGAGCTCAGCGGGCTGTCTGTGGGGCATAATCAAGGATGCGAACAGATCCAAATTGTGCATGAATGCATGTTGGATGAAGGAAACAGCAGTGGGAATATCGACTGGATTCTCCAGCATTTAGTATTTATAATCATTTCAGGATGAATGTGTATGTGAGTGGAAAAGCCAAAGTTTCTCCCCTGCCTCCTTAGCCTCTAGGCACACAGTTTTAAAGCATAACTAGAACTCCCCTTGACTGCCATTAGAAGGGCTTCAAGAACACAGGCCAAAACAGATAAAAATTGTCTTCAAAGTCCAACTCAACGTGTTGTCCAACATTTGTGTTAGCTCAGACTGCCTTGAATGCTTTGGTTCTGTGGGGGAGAGAGCTTGGCAATCTGGTTAGCATCTGGTTGTCTGGCATTAACTCGAAACCTCACTGAATTCCCAGTTTTGAGATGCTGAGGGACTCTTGTAGATAAAGCCTGATCTTGGAAAGCGTGAAGAAACAGATGGCTCTCTCAAATAGAAAATCTAACTGCAGGAAGCAAGCACCCAACAAGCTCCCTCAAAGGAGCAATTGTTCTTTCCCCAATACCCACTCTGCCGATGCCATGGGACCCCATTTCTGCACTCATTACCAACATTTATGAAATGAAATAATATTCGAAAACCACTGTGATTGATTAAACATCTTTTCTCTCATCCTCAGATTCCTATCTGATTACCATCTTACTCATTCGTAAAGAAATCCATGTCTGTCCTACAATCTTCACCAGTAGAACTTAATAATTTTATCTAGGTCTCTTTTCTTTAAAACACAAGAACTTTCTTTGAAGGTTTAGTTTCTTATTCAAGTATTTTCTTAAATACATCAAGTGAATTTCTTATTACTTGGGTTATATGGACCAGGAAGTACTGTGCAATTAAAGGCTATATGGCAGCTTCTGTGTGTAAATTCTCCTGAAGCCTCAAAGGCTCAGCTCAGTACCTGAAAGTAATGCCTTAAATCATTCCCGAACCCACGAGCATCATTATTCTCTAAATGTGAGTCAGAAAAAAGATGCATTCTTCCCGCTTGGTAGATGAAGGAAACTGAAGTATCTGTTGCCATAGGTAAACTAGAGATGGTCCCTTAGAGCTCCAAGTGGCCTCAGTATTGCTGAGAACTTCTTGTGTTGTTGATCATTGGGCATAAGGTAGAGAATACTGAAAACATAAGTCTTACGCACAATGTGTATAATCCAGTCATTGTCTGCTTTCAATCATATTCTGCCATGAAATGAATGAAACTAGAAGTTTATGTGGGCCACACACCCAGAAATTAGTTACAGGTAGTCCTCATAATAGTATCCCAAATGCACATACTAGCCCCCACTAAAAAAAAAAAATATTATTGGGCATAAATGAGTGAAAAGACATTATTACAAACAAAAGTTTGAGTGTACTGTTATGTTTTTAAATATTTGATAAATGCTTAATTTTCATAATTAGCAATATATCACCAGTACGAAATTTTATGATTTATTATGTAACTCTCAGCAGTTATATGGACTTTCTGGTTTATGTGCATGGAAATCTAATTACTTTTCTGAAAACTATTATCTGTTTTCACCTTCATATCATTTTCAGGATATGTGTGTATGGGTGTGTGTGTGTATGCACATGAACACATATGCACATGCATGCGTGTTTCAAGGAATGGAACTCTGGCCTGGAGGATATTAGAAACCATTCTACCATAAAACAATATCTCAACACTAGTATTACTTACATGTTGGCCGAACATACTATTTTGAACTCTAGATTAATTTCCTCTCATCAAGCATTTGTGTTAAACATAAATCCCTTCCTCATCTAATTCATTAGCATCTTGTTGCTGTCATGTTTTTTTTTTTCTCTCTCTCCCCGGTTCCCCACTGCCCATTTCAGTGACATAAGAAGCCACTGCTGACTCTGTCTCTACCACTGCAATCTCATTCCATTATACCAGTCTTCAGAACTAATATCATCTTTGGGAAAACTCAATGTAGAACTTATCCAAAGCAAGTGTAACTGTGATGCTGTTAGAATATTTAGTATTAAAAAAAAAAATCTATGCTTTCTGTTCAAAAACTAGGTCCACTCCCAGGACCTGCTCTTCTCGACTTCTTTCTGGTAGTTTTTTTCTCAACTCAGGGGAGGGTTTTCCACACATGACAGGATACATAGCCACTGATGGGTCCAGAACTTCACAGCTCTTCCTATAGAAAGGACCAAATTATCCTGGATCCACTTTGGGACTCCCACTGGAGGAGACTTAAATCATGTCACATGCCCTCGCGTTGGTTTTCAGTTGATACTGTGGCATAAGAAGGCACAGTGGCTAGAATGACAGGGGTGAGGAGGGTCCAACTTTTGAATATCTCTTAAAAAGAACTGAAAGCAGAGCTTTGGAGAGATGGCTGCATGCTGTTACCTAGATACTAAGCATCATATCCATTGTTCAAAGAAAGTCAGGGTTCCTTGATTGGTGAGTAGAGAGGTAACAGGTAGCACAAATATATACACAAGATATTAGTCATCCATAAAAAGAGGTAGCATCCTGATACCTGCTACTATGCGATAAACCTAGAAAGCATTAGGTTTATTGTAACAAGTCAGTCACAAAAAGACTTTAAAATGGCTAAGATTACACACAGTATAGTGTGTGTGTTTTATTCATGATAACCAGATGTAGGTTTTTGCTTTTATTTATTTGGTTTCCTTTTTGGTTTTGGTTTTTAAAAAGAAGAGGCAATATTATTCTCCAGAAAAAGACATAGTCATAGATAAGGCAATCAGCAACCACTACAATACAGATGGAAGATAACTCATCTTCTTACAGATGAGAGAGGGCTCAGAGAAGGGTGAGCACAGAAGCCCTGAGTCACACTAAGGAACGGGAGGAACTCTGTTCAGCCAAGCCACACTTGAGCAGAGCAAGCAGAAAAGATGAAAATATCAAAGCTGCCAACAGCTTCTTGCACATAGCTGTGATTTGGAACTTGGAGTTGGGGCCTATGGGTCAGCTTGTAGACAACAGGACAGATATCAAGGACAGACAGGACACTCAGTTTGAAGTCTGACATCCAAGTATACCCTTTTAAAGTTACATATAAGCCAAACACAAAAATCCCAATATTAAAGAGATTGGAAAAATTCTGGGGCTTTATGGTTCAGTAGACACCTAGATATATACCGCAGAGAAACTTCATCATGCACTAGGAAATCTGGGTCAGAACCCTCTCTGGCAATGATAGTTCGAATAGAAAACTATCAAGACAAACTCAAATGTCCTTTGGCAAGAGAATGATTGCTCAATGGGGACGTGAGGTTGTTTTCATATAACGGAATGCCATGCAGTGGTGAAACTAATTAAATTGTAGTTAGTGACATTAACAAACAGAGTTCTTACAAGTGTAATATTGAGTAAAGTGAACTATAATTCATATACAAAGTTCCCATTCTGCATGTTGAGGAATTACTTTTCGAAACACTAAAGAAATCTCCAAAGAAATGCAATGAATAATAACTGTTGCAGGGTAAAAATTATCTCTGATGGGCAGTGGTGGCACATGCCTTTAATCCCAGCCCTTAGGAGGCAGAGGCAGGCAGATTTCTGAGTTCGAGGCCAGTCTGGTCTACAGAGTGAGTTCCAGGACAGCCAGGGCTACACAGAGAAACCCTCTCTTGAAAAAAAACCAAAATTATCTCTGAGTAACCAGAGAGGAGAGTATTAAAAGCAGGTCAAGAGATGATGTTGGAATATATTGAAAGTCTTCAGCATCTTAATCTTGTTGGTGAACACAGGAGTACTCAATTCATTTTAAATCTATATTGGACACAAATGTTATAGGACACAGTTGATAGAAAAACATGCTTTTAGGGAGATAAATAAAGACAAGTCCTTTTCATATGCCCTATAGTACTAATATACCTTGCATACAAGATACTGCATACAGCCCTACAGGGCTGCCAAGACCAAAATGTACAGTGCACAAGACTAAATTCCATTTTGCATCTGTCTCTTGAATGTACTTCTGTTTTTATATTATCTCTCAACACTTGGAAACCAGAAGAGGACATAATGGAAAAGACGAACTGAGAACTCAGCTGACATCTGGATGTTCTAAGAGGCAGGGAGAGAAAAGCATTCGCAGTTTGTGATGAAGTCTTACATAGCAGCTACAAAAGTAAACGAGGTGAATGTGGAGCCTGGCTATGTTCTCAGTGCAATACTCCATTGCTTACAATGGGCGGTTCAAATCACAGCTCCCAGCGCGTTATGTAAAGCCTTACCCGATGAGTGAAAATATTTCTGATTAGCACACTCCCCAGGTAACCCGCTGTGCTCTGTTTGTTCAGCTTATTTCAAACAATGGTGGAGGTGGGGAGGATTGTACACAGAGAAAAATGGAAGAAAACTGTGATGTCGCTTTCTGCTTCGGCTTGGCAAATCCCAGTATATGCCTGGAAATAATATCCGAACACTAAAGTTCACAGGCACTGAGATTATCTCTGTCTTCCTATCAAATAGCGTACCAATTCTTTGCTGCAATTTCAACATATGGTCTTGGATTGGATGACTTGTGCTGGAACTTAATATGTGTTTGAAAGGCTTCTACAGGAATTTAAAAGTGAGCAACTGTGCTGACATGCATCTAGAGTGAATAATGGATAGCATTAGAAAATGTCCCCCAACTTCACTGAGCAGCTGAAATATTAGCCTGGTGATTCCATTCTAAAAGGAGCATTCTCCTACAATAGATGTGGGGTAGATCTAGTAAAAAGTGTCTTAAAACTTAGCATCCCATAATTGGAATTTTATTCATTTTTTTGTTCAAAAAATAAATGGGAGTAAAAGCATTCAGACAACAGGTTTCATGGTGTCAATTCCACCAGTGTCTCTCTGAGACCACAGAACATTGCCCAACAAATTTCAGATTCCAAGAGAAAACAGAAATGGTGACCCCCACAGTAATCAGAAACACAAACAGAACACATGGGAGGCGGTATGCATAGGAGAGACGAAGCTGCAGCTTAAATTCTTTGTGGCAGAGCCATGCACATGGATAACAGTTCAGGAAAGGATTACTCAGAATTATACACATGAAGTAAGTATGCAGAGATGGGGAAATCTTCCAATACTTACAAAACAAAAGAAACAATCCAAAAGTGAAGTATAGTCTCCACTCGTAAAAATCAGTCCAGAGAGACGGGGTCAGTTGGAAATACTGCGGGGCTGGATTCCAGGGCCTTCTTGTGCTAGTCTTCATAAGATTTATTTCACATTCAGGCAAGACATATTCATTTCTCTAAATATATCTCCCAAAGTTAAACTCCTAGACTATCTGAAAATATATCAGTATGCCAATGACAGATACACCATTTAAACTAAGAAGGTATCTTTGGATACATGTGGGTCACATCTTGCCTAAGAAAGAAAACTGAAAACAAATTCGACTTCACAGAATCTTAAACCAGGCACTAGCACATAACTGTAATCATAGTGCCTGGGAGAGGTGGGTATGGAGATCAAGAGTTCAAGGCCAGCCTCTGCTACATAGCAGTTTGAATGCACTTGGGATGCATGAGACCATGACTCAAGAAGAAAGCAAAGAACGAAACCTTCTTTGGGGAACTCTGAGTTCGCTAACTAGGAAATTGTCATCAAGAACACAGACAGTGGTGGCTGCATTCAATGGTAGAGCCCTTGTATAACATGTGCAAGGCCCTGGAGTCTATCCCTAGTATCACAAAAAAATGAACAAACAAATAAACAAATGAATAAAAGTGGGAGGAGTAGATGGGAAGTTATATCCTTCAAAATAACTTAGGAATGATTACAAAGACAGATGATCAACGAAACTCAGGAAACATCTTTTTTTTTTTTCAGGGGAGAGCATGAATGCAGTCCCCCACTACCACAAATTATTAGTTGAGTTTCCCGCATTTGGGGAAATTGTAGGGGTCAACACATCCAGAGTGGAATGCATAAGCCTCGCCCTGGGAAAACCACCTTCCTGATCATGGTATCTCCCCTGCCAGGTAAGTATAGGAAACATCTTTTTAATCACCATGTCACTTCAAAAGTCATGATCCTTATGAGTTCTTTAATCTTTTCTTTACAGTCCAGACTGTATCCACCTTATCCATCTCCCAGTTCACCCTCTGGCTGTTCCACATCCCATACCGCCCCACCCCCTCTCCAAGAGGATTCCTCCACCCACATCCACCCCACCATACCTCCCTACTTTCTGGGGCCCCAAGTCTCTCAAGGGTTAGGTGCATCTTCTCTGAGTCCAGACCCAGCAGGCCTCTGCTGTATATGGTAGTAGAGACCTCATATCAGCTGGTGTATGCTGCCTTGTTGGTAGTTCAGTGTCTGAGAACTCTCGGGGGTCCAGGTTAGTTGAGACTGCTGGTCTTCTTAGAGGGTCGCCCTCCTCCTCACCTTCTTCCAACTTTTCCCTAATTCAATGACAGGGGTCACCAGCCTCTGTCCGTTGGTAGGGTGTAAATATCTGCATCTGATTCTTTCAGCTGCTTGTTGGGTAGTCATGATAGGCCCCTGTTTGTAAGCACACCATAGCATCCACAGCCTTTTTATGTGAGGGCATAGGGAAGTCCTTTTCAAGTCTGCAACTATTCATCCCCTCCTTCCTATTGGAATCAGCATAGAGAGGTACAAAGCAGAGCACACTAATCACCTTTGTTGGCTGCTCAGTTCATGCTCTGAGAGCAAGCAGACTTCATCCTAAAGATCACTCCTAATTGATTGGAAATGCTTCCAGACTTGTACTGGCAAAGTTTCTCAGGCCCTATTTAGTACTGAGATTCAGTGGCAAAGTGTGCCACAGTTGATTTGCAATGTCTGCGACTCACAAAAGTAGAAACCAAGTAGTACCCGTCATTTTTATTTGTCAGTCTTACACGTCAGTCCTCTCAGAGGTACCTGTTCTGTAGATCTCTGTAACATAGATTCCTTCAGAACAGTACTTCATCCAAAAACACAATTCTTGAGACTACCAAGTGTAACCTTGTAGCCACTTGATGGAGGAGAACACATGGATGAGGTTGGCTTTACTGAGCCCCTCAATTTCTCCCAGATAGGAAACAACTTCCATGAGGTAACAAACCAAAGGTAGAGCAAACATGCTTCTCATAGGTGTATCCCAGACAGTATAAATAATACCTCTCCTCCACTAATGGTATCCACAGAGAGAACCAGCAGAAGCCCAGAAAGCAGCAGTAGAATGTGCCAGAAAAAGCCCTGTGGAGCTCCCAGGTGTAGAGGTTGCTACATGAAGAAAGTTAAGATAATGGCTGACCCATGAAACATAAGCATGCTATTCTACATCTCTTTAACAAAATCATGTGCTTAAAGGTAAGATCAATCTGATTTTGCAAGTATCCTCTTCAATAAAGCGAAGATAAAGTCAAAGTGAAGGATTGCCATGTGTTTATACCAGAACATTGGAGGAGCCAGATTTCTATAATGGGTACTTTCCAGAATAGAGAGTTCCAGGTTATGCCCTCCACAGCTCCCTGCATACTTCTAACAACACATTGGAAGTTAAGAAGCAAAGGGAAAATGTATATTTATCTCTGGTATAAATTTTAAATGTTTGTCCTTTGGCTTATTTCTTGTACACTCTTGTCCATGCTAGAGGTTCCAGCCTGTAATGGTTGGTATTATCAACTTGAAAAAACATGGAATTACCTATACCATGGAGGAAAGCCTCAAAGAAGGAGTACCTACATTGAATATATCTGGAGGAGATTGTCTTAAGTTAATTGATGTGAGAAGTCCCAGCCCACTGTAGGCAGCACTATTCCCTAGGCACCTAGTCCTGAACTGTGCAGAAGTGAAAAAAATTGAGTTAAGTGCAAGTGAGCATGTATGCACTTATTCCTCTTGGGCCTTTCCTGTGGGTATGATGTGACTTATCTGCTTCAAGTTCCTGCCACCCTAATTTCCTTGCTATAATGGATGGCAACCTGGAACTGAGCTGAAATAAAGTCTTTCTCCCCTAAGCGTCATCTTGTTGGGTATTTTATCATAGCGATATAATTAAAACTAGGATATAGCCCAACCTTCTCCAATAACTGGGGATTTTATTTTGTCTGAGGACTATGTTCAACCTCTGACTATCTGCATAGCTCTTTTGTGTCCTAAGGGGCTATTTTTCTCTCCCAGCTGCCCCATAACCATAATTTCTTTCCTTCTAAGTAATGCTTTCACTAATAAAATATGTAAATTGTGCTGAAAACCATTTTACTGGTCAGATTCCTTACAGGCCAGAGCCCTCTCGTTAGACGTAGTGGGAAGAGGGGCCAGCAGATGTGAGGAATACTCTATGTTCTTTCCTGCTCTCTTACTTTTAAACTTTACCAAAGCTTACATGGGATTTACAGATAAAGACCATCTACCCTGTCTCAAGCTAGGTTTTTGTTTCACAGGTGTTGAAATCAGGGCTTATTTCTTCTAAAATGCATAAGCAACCTCATTCAAGGAGATCCTTAAGAAGTAATTCTGATCATGCTCTCATACCCAAAGATAGGAAAGAATATTCTGATTAGTGTGTCCTCTTCAAAGTTCTATTGCTCCAAGGTCAGCCCCTGCTAAATCTCTCAGGACCTCACATTCATCCACACTGTGGATTGGGTGGAAGACAGAATTTCAGAGTCGTCAGAAAAGTCAGAAAGCTTAGGAAGAACTCATTCAGGGAGGGGATTCCCTAAATGTCATTTAAGAGGTTTGTATATCACAGAACATGAATTGCTGTCCCTGCACATTTATGGGATTTGTGTGTTGGGGATGTGTTTCATTTTGTTTTGAGACAGGATCTACAGTGTATAACAGGCTGGCCTTGGGGTCCTGTACTTTCTGCCTTAGCCTCCCAAGTGCTACAAGTCAGTACCTCACATCTGGTGCTAGTATGTGGGTTTAAGGACAGCCACTCAGAGCTAGAATCTGTGTTCCCATGACTTCAAACCTATATATTTTCAAAGAGAAGAAAAGACAGAGAGAGCTCAACTATAGTTTACCAAAGTCCCTGAGTGTGAGAAATAGAAAAACTGACAGTCAAAGTAAGGAAAGAAGCAAAGAACCAACTATTTTTCAGGGTGAAGACCAAACACCTTCCTATGATATTGAGGTCCCATGTCATTTTGATAGGCTCAATCCATTTTTTCATCTTATAACCAGTCTCCTGAACACATCACAAATGTCGTACCCCACTAGTCCCATTCTATAGGGGCTCAGAGCCTCAGCAGCTTTGGTTCCCCTCACCTGGACAGCTCCTATTTTCTTCATAGTTAAACTCTAACCATTCAAACATTAGTGAGAGTGTTCTCACAAAAACTTTTGTGACCTTCCTTCCCTTTCAGGGCTGCCCTTGGCACACCTAACTACTAATAACTTGAAAACTAACAGTCTCTTCCCCCAGCTGTAACTTGAACTCACACCCTAAGGTCCTGTACAGGTGCATATGTGTTTCTGTGTGACAGAATGGACAACATACTAAGAATATTTTGTAAATCTTATAATAAGAATATTAAGTTTTCTTTACCAAAATCTATATATGGGAGTACTTTTATGTCATGAAAATGTTATCTTAAGAAAGCAATTTCTCGATAAAGTTGATATAACAATAAAATAGAAAAAAATGATTTTATTTAATGAAAGAGAAATTCGAGTGGATATTAAACCATTGAATCTAAAAGAAAAGAATGTGGATGATATTCTGAAGCATGATGGGAAACTCTGCTGAGCTCAAGCATGAGACAGCAGAGGCAGAACTGGGAGCCATTCTGTGGTGTAGGGCCTTGTAGAGAGCAGCCCCCATGTCAACAGAGATACAGCAAAGAAATATCAATGCTGCCTAACACTGGTTTGGTGACAAGCAGTGATTGTAGCAGGAAGGAACAAGTGGTCACATGTCTCAAGCAGTCAGTCAGCCTGGTACCATGCTGGAGAATCAGACAAGATGTCTTCCTAGATGAGCCTAACACTCAGTGGTCATGGCAGAAACCTAGAAAGCAGACAAGCAGGTTGCAGTCTGGCGATGACTGATGGTGCTGAGCTGGTGAAATATATGGCCCTAACTTTTCCGGGACTAAGGCTTTTCTACTGTGCCAAACCTGAATTGGGACATCCATCGCTTAGCCCAACCTCCTCGGGATTAAGGACTTAAGGACATTAAAACTTAGTTGTAGTTTATAACATCAGTATTTCCATCTCTGTTGTCTTAGCCCTGACTTTAAGGAATGCTTTCGTTCTGGTTCTTATAAGAGTTCTCCATCATCTGGAAACTTTTCTTCCTCTATGTCACAAAGTCTTTGCTCACAAAAAATTGCAAGCATATGAAAGGCCAAGAAGATCATCCCATGCCTAACCCTACACAAACCAGTTGGTCAAAAACAAGAATGAATGCCAACTAAGATGCGTCAGAGTTGTCCCCTATCTAAAATTTCTATGACTATATTATTAGACTAGCTGAGAAAGGGCAGGCTTCACTGGTATCAGCTGCATCCCCGAGTCTACTAATCCTCCACCTTGGATTTCTTGTGTGCACACTCTTTTTTGCTTGTAATGTGTTTGGTTCTTGTTACCTGATCCCGGAAACAAATTCCATTGACTATTTGCTAATCAAGAAGAGAGAGAGAGAGAAAGAGTGGGGGAGGGAGGGAGGGAGGGAGGGAGAGAGAGAGAGAGAGAGAGAGAGAGAGAGAGAGAGAGAGAGAGAGAACAGAAATCATTTAAAACACCTAATCATTGACCCGCTGTTTCAAAGCCTTAGGTCAGTTTCTTCCAGCACCCACATATATTTGATGACTTAAGTGTGCTCTTTCTTTAAGAGTATACCTGTGTTTAGAAATCTTGTGTACGCAATGGGGAAGATATTATTAGAGTGGAGTCTGAGCTCTTCCTAAGAATTTGTATCTTAAAATCCTAAAGATCACTGTAATCTGAATTTATGCCAGGAACAGGGACTTCATTAGGATTAAATGAGCTGAGTTGCACATGAAGGTGTCATTCCCTCCTCAAGTCCAGCAAAGCTAGGTGTGGTGGCACACGCTTTCCAATGCTAAGGTAGCCGGACTGGGTATTCAAGGCCAGTATCCTTCCTCGTGGTTTACATAAAGAATGAAACTCTTCCAGTAACTCTGTCTGGGGTAATATCAATAATCCTATTTTGTAAGTTAGAAAATTGAAGTGTAGAGAAGTTAGTAATTTTCCTAAGTTCTCACAGCTAACTGGTGGCAGAGGCCACATTTGAGAACAGTAAATGAGTATGTCATTTATATAGAAGTCAGAAAAGGAAGAAATGTCTATTGGTTGGAATGGTTTGGGAAGACACTCCAGTTAACAGGGCAGTTCTTATGAAAACAGGGATCTGAGAAGAAGCCACTAAAAATATCACGGGAGAGGAAAGGGAGCTCATCTAGGTGCCTAGAGCATAAAACTCAGAGCAGTACCTGACCTTTGACCAAAGTACCAAAGAGCTTAGAATTAAAGAGTACTCTTACATGGGAGAGGAATTGGTATTGAGGTCAAGAGTTAATTGAAGTTTAGAATCTCTTTATAAAAGCCTAGCCTAGAACTTCAACTGCAGGACGTTGGAGCAGCTATATCAGTTCCAAACATGCATACTATCAATACGACCTACTGACCCTAGATTATTACTCAAACTCTCAGAGCTTTTGTTCCTTACCTATAAAGGGTGGACAAGGATAGCTTTAGCACAGGCTTACTTTAAGTATTAAACTGTATAATGTACTTCTATCACCGTAACTGGAGACAAACCAGATTTGGTTGGCAGGCTAAGATGGAGTTCATAAATCATTCATTGTGGAAGGAGCCATGACTCCATTGAAGAGGAGATCAGGGAGACATTCGCAGAAAACCAATTCTCCATGCAGGCGGAATGAAGTGAACAAAAAGAGACACACACAGACAGCTCCATGTACCACTGAAACCGTTTAATTATGAAGTACATGTGACTCTAGCTAGTTGCATCAGAATCAGGAAGAAAAATGGGAGGAAGAACGAAGAAGCAATCATTTTCCCCCTCCCCTACTCAGGCTGTATACTGAAGTAGGACTCCAAATTATTAGTGACTTGCATAAGGGAGACATGTGTACACCTCATCTTAATCATCAACACTAACTGCTATGCTGTTTGCAAACAAAAGTAGATAAAAACTCACAAATGAAGCAAGATCCTGCCTAAATGTTAACCTACAATGCACTGGGGCAGCTTTCCTGCCTCCTGCTCTTCTACTTCAATAGAATCAGCGTTTATGCCATTACACTTGACTGCAAGCCAAATTGCAGTAATTTGTATCTTGTCAAATAAATTTGTACCTGTTTCTGTCTGGTAAAATAATATTTTAGAAGGCCTTGTGAACTTTGTGAAAAATTACTGGTTTGGAAGAAAAAGGAAGAAAATTCTTAGAGCCTGAAATAGTGGATGTTCATGGAGTTCATACACTGCAGTTTGCAGTTCTAACAAAGCAATGTTAACCGTATTTATAGCTGGCAGGCACTAACAATAACTTCTGTAAATGATTCATTTGTCTCCCTTTTAGAGACCCTTTAATCTCAGACACAAGTCAATCACTGAATGGACTCATTTGCTGGCATGAGCCGTTCATACAAGCAGCATAGAAAAACCCTAGTAGTAACCTTTCATAGATTCTTCAGCAGAGCATATGCTTCGTGCAGGAAGCTATAAGTTCAGTAAATGAGCCAGGGTACCACTGTTTATCCAAAAAAATCTAAACAAAATTCAGTATCTGTGGGGCTTCCTATTAAATACTTCTGAGCTGTTGTTCAAAGAGAATTTAAAAAAAAATCCATGAATGTAGACCAAAGATTACAGTAAGGGTGAGAAGTCTTATCTTCCCACAGGCAACTCTGCTTCAGTATTTACATAAATTTTTGTTGCCAATTAGTGTCCTTGGCAGAGATGAGCAAACTCCCACAGAAAGCATCATGTCTATGGCTGAAAATTTGAACTGGAGAAAATTACTGTTGTGATTGTAGTCAACTTGAGCTAAATTGTCAAAGAAGAGGTGAAGGGACTGCTCCTGCTCCTACTGTCTTTCTAGCATAAACATGATGTCATTACCTTCCTCATCAATGACTACCCACTCTCTGTGGTTGAGTAAAACTGATGTCCAGTGCTTTCAAGGGCTTTTTTTTTTCATCTCTAGTCTTGCATTAAAATTTATTGAAGAACAAATAGGAGAAAAGAGTGGTCTGCTAGCCATATGGTGATACGTACCAGTCTAATAAAAACTTTCTTAGACTGAAAACCATGACATCAGATGATCTGGAAGTGTGTAAAAAGAAGCTTGCTGCACATTGTCTAACATTATTCCTCCAAAAGCATGTATGTTTCACAATAAATTAGCTTTTAACAAATGTTCCAATAGTAAATGCATTAACATCTTAACAACTTCAGTTTCAAGTGAAGTGTCCAGGCCAGGAGACTGAGCTTCCTAAATATGCACCAGCATGACTAGACCTCATTCAGATATGTCTGTAGCATAGAATCCATCTAGATATTGAATCCAGTGGGTCCCAGTGTGTCTAAAGGAATAGGTGGCAATGGAAAAACTGAAGGGTCTCCTGTGGTTCTCATGAAGATTCTTTGTGACTGGAGGCCAGGAGGGCACCATGACTGATCCAGGGAAGAAAGAGTTTGTTAAAATGAGTCATGAAAAAGCATTCACTTCTTTCACTTTTTATCGTATACTTTCAGTAGTTGCTGCAGTTTTCATTTAAATTTTTGTGAGCTTAAAAGTTTGTTTTTAATGTTGGAGCTGAAGATTTTACCACCATAGCCTAGAGAAGATATCTGTCACACAACCTGATCTGTAAGGGTGGCCCTTGTCAAATTCATAAAGCAAATCAGATTTGTGTCCCATTACCAAAGTCTCATTTCATCTTTCAGTTTAAATGAATGTGTTACTACAAATCCCTGTGACAACTGTCTCACCTCTAAACTCCAATTATAAAACAGAAAGGACAGAACACCTACAGGACATTACCATGGGTACATACAGTAGACAGAGGTATAATCACTTTGTTTTGGTTTGGTTTATAGAGATTTCTATTTTAATTTTTCTCACTATAACATAATATCAACTTTATAGATCTTCCATGAGGCTGCCTTGAAAGGGGGAAACTGTGGGCTGCTACTATCATATAAGCCCTTAAGATCATCAGAATTATAAGATGTCTATTCAAAAGGTCTCCACAATCTGGATTCAAGCAAGCCAGATAGCAGTTTAAAAAAATAAACATCCAACCAGTGGTTTAAAAGCCAAAGTTGTTCCAAACAATTTGGAATCCCCCATTTCAACTTCTAGCTTTCTATGTTAGCACCTGTTTAGCCATAACTAATCTGGCTTTCTCTCTAAGATCATGGAATGGGGCAACTTCTTTTAAGCTCATTTTCAAGTGTTCTCCAAGTCACTATTTTATTTAACTTACTATTACCAGTTATTTGTAGTGCTATGTATTTTTTAGTTGTCCCTCTATATGACATTCAGAAGTTTATCTACTTTGGGCTATTCATCAGGGTGAAATTTAAGGTGTGGGAGATGTTTGCCCTCCTTCTGTAAAAGAGAAGTAAGACTGAATGGTGCAGTTTTGTCCAAAACAATCTTGGTTTACAACTGTGGGTCTGCATGAGTAATAATTCCCTCACTCGCAAAGGTGGTTCGTATGAATAAAAAGGACTAGTCACTCAAGAGAGAGGAATGATGGGGACAGAAATTAAAGAGTATACATCAGATATGCTAGATTAAGGGAAGGACACATGAATACTGAGGATGAAAGGCACATTCTTGAACCTCCAGTTCTGAGTGACTGCAAAATGAAGACAAAGGACTCTAAACATTGTCCTCCATGGTCCAAACTTTTGCTCTGAATTTTTTCTATTCAGGGCCTAAAAATATAGATGAGACACAATTATTGCCTAAGCAAATAGTACAGCTACCAGAAATGACACCAACTTATCTGTTGTCTTTCCTACAATGGAATAATACCCAGAAACTCCTGCAAGAACCCAAGGGTCATATAGCTTCTCTAGGACTTATTGGTGGGACTATTTTCCCATCGATGCTCTTACAATGATGACACATGTCTTTTGGCATCTGCTAGGCAAAGTCCATGAGAACACACATGACCCACATATCTAGAAGCCACTGAGTACCAGCAGAGTGTGAAAAACACAAGGCTTGGAGCGTGGACAGAATGCCAGCATTACCAAATACCAATGCCTAAAGAGGCCAGTGGAGAAATGCTTAGAGATCAAACCCACTTGGCATCTCTCAACTTGGAGTCCCTCTATATTGTACCACAGTGCAAAATGGCCATCAGAGGAGATTGTGACACCAATGGCAACCTCAGACCTGGAGGAGCCTTTACTTACAATCCATCACAACTGTGCACACAATTGCCATAGGTTTAATAGCATAGATCATCTCTGCTGCCTGTGACCAAACAGGTCAAAACACATACATCTTTCCCTGCCCTCTTCATTAATCACAAGCATACACTTTAGAGAAAGGAACAGTAGTGAAAACAGAAGGGAGAGAGGGGTAAAAAAGATTAGAGGAGGAGGAGAGAGAGAGGACAGGAAATAGGAGAAGGATCCAGAAAAGATGCTACTTAGCTATAATCCTAAAGAACTGGAATTCTGCTCTAGCCAAACTCTTGTTGTGTGGCTTTGGGACCACTGGTCATCAAGTACCCTCAACAGTGACCAAATACAGTTAAGCTTCGTGAGTGTGGTGTGGCATTGATGAAACAGTGTGTTCAGACAAGTATTCTATATCATGAGAAGGGTGGAAGAATCCTTCAGAGCTTCTTTACCCCAGACATAACCCCCTCTGATTTCATTGAAAAAGAGCACATGACCTGCTCTCTAAGAGTGATGGACTGACCTCAGTTAGCTAATGAGTTCTTTTATGGCTGGAATCTGACCCTATGTTTTAGAACAGCTGTAATTCAAATTGGGTGGATTAAGGTCCATGGTACAACTCAATGATTTTTCTAAAACATCATAAGGACCTCCACTGAGGCCTGAGGACCCTGCAATAAGCTACGGTGTCTTAATTTTTTACTTTTTTATCAAACCTATAGTGTGTAGTTGAGCCCTATGAGCCAAAAAAAGGGGGGGAGGAGAGAAGAAAAGAAACGTATCAAACAAGAAACTGAAGCAATGAACTGGAAGAAAACAATCTAATTTACCTACTTGGACACTCGCAGCCATTAGCTGACATCTCCAGCTGTCTAGGCAAAAGAGGTTTAGACACAAACACATGGGGTTGTGTCTGGCCCATACCAGAGTCCCCACTTATTCATGCAAATAATTTTATCCTAATAAACTTGCTGCCAGATATATGCTTCATTTGTCTACCTCTCCTCCTCATACATGTTACCTTCTTGCCATTGGCCTAAAGGACTCCAAGGACACTACCTCCCTGACTCTAACCCTAACCCCACACTACCCTACCCTCAACTTTATGAACAGCTTTTCTGTCTCTATCAGTCACATATTCAAGACTCAACAAATGCTTGGGGAAAGATTTGAGCCCCCACCCCTTGAAATAAAGACAGCCTCCAAAGGAAAAAAACTATTAAATTACAGCAGCCACACAGGTGCAGCCACCAGAAGCAGCAGGCTGTGGAGTTTTAGGAGAGCGATTCTTCACACCTATTTGTGAGACTACATTGTAATATAACAACACCTTCTCCCATCTGCTCTTCTCATCTCATTGGGAAAGTTTATAGCCCCATAAGACGACTCCCTAGATACAATCAAAGCTATATTTGGTCTCAAAGGAAAAAAACCAGTAACTTATTTTCCATTAGAAAGAACTAATAAATGAAAATTGTCTGCTGATCATTCTTGGCATACTCTCTGACTCTGTGCATGAATTTATATAATTATATAGCCTCTGGTTATTAACGAAAAATGTGTCTTACAGGAAATCCTCTTATGGCTTCACGCTGGTGGAAAATCGTGCTTCTTCTTGAAATCCAACAGAAATCAAAACATGATTTTAAACGTCTTTCATTTAACTCTACATAACCTCCTAATTGCACTGCAGAAACCTTAATTCCATTTGATTTTACTTCAATATTTACATTAGGTAGTCTGTGGTACTCAGGAAAAGACAGTCTGTTGTTAAAACTTAGATACAACTTCTATACCTTGACATACTAAAAGAAGTTTAAAGACCAAATTTAATGAAAAAAGAAAAGATTGGGAATGACCACCAAATGGAGTCTCCACAATTCCTGATTGTATAAAGCAATATATAGGAACTAGAACAGGAGACTTTCAGATTAAATTGGTCAATTTAAGTTGTGTGTGTGTGTGTGTGTGTACATACATACACACATAATTACATGCATACATACTTACACACATACATACATACTAGCATCAGGTCAGATCACAAAGTCATGAAGTAAGCACATTTGCTATATGAATGTATCTCCAATAACTTATTAATATCACATAGAAAGTGGTTGTAGATCAAAGGTATGCACAATACCATGAAGCAAGCCCTGACTATACACGTGAATAACTCAACTCCCAATAAAAATCAGATACTAAAATGTTAAAAAGGGAGTTAGAAATTTTACTGTGTCTACATGGCTTCAGGGTCCACAGCCAGCTCTGTACTATCTACCCAGAGCCCTGTAAAATTTAACCAGGATTCAAAACCTTCAGGCTCACGATATGTCAAGGAGCATAGCTTAGGATGCAGAAACTGAATATACAATCTTCAGGAGAATGAAGGTAGCTCATTGGCTGGAGTTGTTGAAACAATCAGCCACAGCACATCCCATGAGCAGGAAAACTGCTGGCCTATCTGTCCTAGCAAGGATTAGTCAGATAGCCTCTGTGCTTATATATGGCCTGCCCAGAATGCTTTTTCAAAAAGAATTCTTCAGGTCTCCTCCATCTGCGTGGACCACAGGTATTAATTGGCTTTTTAAAAACTGTCCTTGTGATGGTAAAGTGCTTCCAAAGTTGAGACACATAATTTTTTTTTCAAAGTATCATCAAAACTGCTGGTGAACACACACACACACACACAAAAAGGGTAGGGTAGTTTTTAAACAAAGTAATCTTGTTTTGGTTTTCAGAGAAACAATATGTTAATAACAGTACTATTTACCCTACTCAAACCACAGTAGATTTTCTTCAACTTCTTTTTAATGTCACAATTTGATCATAAAAAATCTTGTTAGGAGTAACATAAGAGTTCCAACTGTACATTTGATGATTTTCAGTTGTTTCATGATTAGTGTGACAAAGAGCTTCCTAATGTTTAGGATCTCAGCTACAAGAACAAGTTTAGGAATCAGCTGTGTAGCATTCCTAGGCACAGTGTGAAAGAATGAGCTTCAAGGAAAAGATTCAAGTGTGTAAGAACGGGGAGAAGAACTACCTGTGTATGAAACACAAAAGAGAATGTTCCAATGTCCATCCTTATTTCTGTCAAGAAAATTACTAACAACATATTAAAAGTACAGTGGCTGGGAAGATGGCTCAGGTAGCAAACTGTCTACCACATAAGCATGAGAACCTGAATCCAGACCTTTGGACCCCACATAAACAGTAAATGTACCTATGAACATCTGTAGTTCCATTTGTAACTAGGAGGATAAACACTATGGATCCATGGAGCTCATTGATCCAAAATTTTGTGTGCGTGTGTGTGTGTGTGTGTGTGTGTGATTTATGCATGGAAGCACATACAGGAGTCAATCTGCTTCTAAGAATCTTAAAGTCAGTTTCAGAATATACTATTCCTATAAACATCATATGCCAAAGCAACAGCTTCTCTTTGACTTTGGTGGTGTGTCTAGCTGATGAAAAAATATTATTCTTAATGATTAAAATAATTCAGATGGGAACCATGTGCTAAGTGTAGCAGCTTCACAGAAGCAAGCAAGGGTGTGCCGAAGACCACACTGACCACATATGCTGCTACATCTTGCTGAAGTCCCCACTCTTTTATACCATAGGAATGTCAGCCTGCTTCTTGTAGTTGTGTGTGATGAGTATCACTGATAAGTATAGAGCTTTTTGTTCCAATGAAGAGCAGTCTAGAGAACATTTTTCTCCTCTCCTTTGAGGGAATAAAGAAGTCTCAGGCCATACTTTACTAAACTTTCAAGTGGGACATTTGGTTCTTAGTGCTCAATGCTCTGCAGTGAATAAATGGTGAATAGCTTTTGCCCAAGCGATTGTTATTGGTGCCTGTTTTCTAGTGATAGGAAGGCCTTTTTAACCCCCAGATACATACAAACTTTTCCAGGAAAGTAACACTGTAGTATTTTCTGACACTTCTCCATATGTCTTTCTTTTTTAATGCCTACATATTTTTGTTTCGTTTAGTTTTTTAGTCCTTATTTCAATTTTAACTGAAATTGCATTTGCAACTTTAATATAACAACTGGCTGGGAGTGTATTTCAACAGTAAAATATTTACCTAGTATGAATGAGGCCCTAGGCTCAATCCCCAGAAACTGCCCCCTCCCACAGATAGGTGATAGATAGATGATAGATAGATAGATAGATAGATAGATAGATAGATAGATAGATAGATAGAGGGATTGATGATTAATAGATGATAAACACATAGGAGAGAATGAGGTGTGTGTGTGTCTGTGTGAGAGAGAGAGAAAGAGAGAGAGAGAGAGAGAGAGAGAGAGAGAGAGAGAGAGAAATCAAAAAACATTTCAGTCACACAGTTCAAATTATATGCTAAGTACTCTCTCACACATGTAGACAACTCTATACAGATCAACTTCTTAAGTCCCCATTTTTCTATTGTGGAAGTGTAAAATTTAATAACCATGAAATTATTCACTAAATGATCGTTTTAAAGTTTGTGTTAAAAATCAAATATTAACCAGGCGGTGGTGGCGCATGCCTTTAATCCCAGCACTTGGGAGGCAGAGACAGGCAGATTTCTGAGTTCGAGGCCAGCCCAGTCTACAGAGTGAGTTCCAGAACAGCCAGGGCTACACAGAGAAATCCTGTCTCGAAAAACAAAAAAAAAATCAAATATTAAAGAAATTGTTTCTCATTAATACATTGGTTCCCTGTGACCACTCACCCCAAACTTTTCTTAGTTACAAGAAAACACCTTTCCAAGGTTTTCTTCTGAACTTCCCTAAAGTCCAATGGCACCAGGCTGTTCCAGGGGCTTCCTTTCTCAGTTCCCAATAGCAACCAAACACTAACTCCTCACCTGGACCACTCTCTTAAAGAAATGTTCTTCTTACTTTTCTTCTGATGCTGAATTTGCTAATTTGTGTTTGAAGTTACAGTGAAGAATTGGCTCTGAGGGAAATGGTGGAGGGCACCCAAGGACCACAGTTTGCCAGGCCAGAAAGATGCACAGGATCACTAGGAGACAGAGCCTATCTCTGCTGCACTTTCAAGAAGTCACAGCTATCCTGTATCTGCACCTGGGACATTCTTTCCCTTTCTCAAAAGCCTCAGCACAATTTCCAGAACTACTTCCTTAAAGGCCCTGACTCTCTAAAGATAAACAAGCTTGCTGAACATTATTAGAGACACCAGATCAAAAGCATAGATTGATTTTGCTATCATTTCTATAGAAGCCAAATGTGAAAATACAGAAAAGCAAAATGCCCAAACCCACAGACTAAATTCCACCCACATAGATGATTCAACTTATTGTACAAACCTGGTGACCTAAGTTTGATTCCAGGATCATGCAGTAGAAGGAGAAAATCAACTCCCAAAGGCTGTCCTCTGACCTCTGACCTCTGCAGTGTACACACGCACTCATGCATGCAAGTGCGTGCACATACATGTACACTAATAACAAAAAATTTCTCATACAATATTGTAAGTTTAGGGATACATGTAGTTGTTAGCTATCAAGACCCATGGATAAAAAAAAAAATTATGTATTAGACACTGTTTCCCTTATATACCTTTCATTGTTCCACATGCATACAGCTTAAGTCATGTGGTTAATTTTACTTAACAGATTTTAATAGTTCATTCCTCTCCTAGACACTGAATATCTTGCCCAGTAGTGTCTGAGGCTATGCTTCATTTTAGGGTGCTTGGGTATGTAACTATACAGCTGGCTAGTGAAGAAACTGCTCAGCTTAACATGGTGGTGGAACAGACTTGTGATCCCAGTTTTCTAGAGGTGGAGGCAGCTCAGAGGTACCACACATTGAGTTCCAGGGCAGCCTGGGCTACATAGGAAGAACCATTAGTGATCCTACGTGGTAGTGCATATCTTTAATCTCAGTACTTGGGTAGCAGAAATAGAAGATCTCTGTGATTTCAAGACCAGCTTAACATAATAAGTTCCAGGACAACCAGAGCTCTAGGATAAGATTTTGTCTCAGCAACTATAAAACAAACTAACAGTAAAGAATGTCTTAAACTAGCTCAAAGTTAAAAAATTAAAACACCGGCATAAATAACTAACTTAATATAATCAGATTCTGCCATTCATCTGTGTGTGTGTGTGTGTGTGTGTGTGTGTACACGTTTCTTTGATGTAAATTATAAGCCCTGAGTCATCGCCCCCATACTGTAGTAATGTATCAGATACCTTTGCTTATCTTTAGCCATAGTTTTTAAATTGCCAGGTGTGAGCTGTGGCTTGCCAGGCACTTGCCCAGCACACAGGAGGCTCTGAGTTCAATCTATAGTACTGCAAAAAAAGGGGGGGGGATGAAATAAATTAAACTGCCTAAACTGCCAGTTCTAAGGTGACAGTAATGGCAATGGTTCTGAAGAGCTGACCTCTTATTTTTAAACTCATAAAATGACTTGAAAATTTTCATCCACAGCTACGATGCCCAGGTTTAAGAGTGCTAGACACTATTAGGTTAAGTTTTACTCCTACCGGCAGCAATGCTGGGCAAATTACATTCTTAGGTAATGCAATTTTAACTATCCACATCCTAAGCTAATTTCTTTTATGGGAAAGTTTTGATTGAAATACAAATTTAAAAAAAATTAGAGAGAGACAGAAAACAAACACAAATGAGACAGAGAGGTGTATTTTACCTGCTTTCATAGCATCTGAAACAGGAAGTAATGGCTTCTTTTACCCCTCAGACAATGACAGAATTTTTCTAAAACTGCTGGTGATCTCAGGTCCTCCCTGACCCCTAGCAGTTCTGACTGCTTTCTTCTACACAAACACCTCAGGGCAGGTTGTAAAATGACCAGAGCAGAAGGAAACCTGCAGAAATTCTAAGCTAATATAAGCCCAAATGGCCACCTTATAAAGAGGGGCCTCTTAATACTCAGCTCCAGCCTTCATACTTGCATGAATTCCATAAAAGCTTGAGTGAGTTGTGCCTGACAGGTGAGAAGCACAGGCAGGAGTGTGGAGAAAACAGTACCTGTGGCTTGGCAGATTACCCTAATCCTGTATCACATTTTCAGCTGGAAATTAGTAAGCCCTAAAAGATGAGTCCTCAAAATCATCAACTCAAATGGCACCCAGAAAACAGTTTGCCTGTGAAAGACCAGCCCTGCTTCAACAACATGGCTACATGTTGCCAAATTGTCAGTCAGAACTGGCATGGTCTCCACTTGCCAATTTGTCAGTTTCCTACTGGCAAATCTCCTGTTGTCCACACAGGGCATAGGTGGTGAATCTTAACATACATCTACTATGGGCTAAAGGGCCTAACGTTGATCCAGGAGTGCATGCATAGCCACGTCCATGACATTTCCAATCTGCATCTGGACATAACGTTAGGTTTTCGACACAATTCAAATCCTTTGAAGAATGTAAATTGAGGAGTTTTCTCTTGTCCTTTGAAGACTAGTGTAAAAGAAAAAAGATATCCTTGGCTTGTGTTTTGTTTCCCTGTACTAAAACCAAAGTAAACTGTTATTTTAGCAATGATACACCAATCAAATTGATTTAGAACAGTTGTTGTTATGAGCTCTCTGAACCGTTGTTTTCAAATCGCTGCACTTTGTATCACTGCTCGCCTGCAAGCGGCTCTTTAGGAGATGCTTGGAGACTTCCAGGTTAGGACACAGCACTCTCCTACCCTTGATTCTGTGGGGAGGAACAGAGCCATCAAAACAGCTGGAGTGAGCTGCAGGTTGCAGACCTCTGGCTCTGTGCACTTACTCCAGGCCACTGTCAACAAACTGTCCTCCCTCTGTGAACAGTTTGCAAGAAGCAAGCCAACTACTTTACCCATGCTTGGGTCGCCATGGTATCCAGCCAAAGGTGCTGTGCTTGAAGCCATTCTTATGTAATTTCAATTCTATACAAAAATTCTAGGTGATAACAAAGGCTCAAAGATAGTTTGGAAATACCAGGCCAATAAGAGACACCAACAAAACAAAGTAGACAGTGCAGTGCTGAGGATGAATGACACCCAAATTCACCTCTGGGTCCTATAGACACATGCACCATATACACACATATAAACCATATACACACATGTAATTCACACATGCCCATATATGCACGCACACACACATATACACAACACATACACAGGAATCTATATATCAAACAGGAAATCTAACTACGTTCAGTGATCACCCACATTTGCCATCTCTGATTTAATACTATTAAACATCCCAACAATTTGTGTAGATACAGTAAGACAGATTTGTTTCCTTAATTGCTGTATAATTGTTTTCTCCATTACACACACATTTCACACAGTGCTTTCTAAACAAAGCTTTTCCTAATGCTGCTTTCGACCTTTTAAAGCAGAGGCATAAACACAGAAATTGTGATGTGCCCAGAGAAAGCACTGGGTGTATAATAAAACACTTAAAAGTCACTGCTACAACTGTCATGACTTGTCATGTAGACTGTCATGATACTAGTTTTTAATATAATGGGGATAAGGTTGCCAATGACAGACAAAGAATATAGTTACACATAAAATCCCCTAGAACTAAAACTTCTTTCAAAGGACCAGAAAAGGCAAAATGATGTAGATGAAGCCTTGTTCACATCTTCCAGTGACTTCAAACCTGCTGATGCCTCAGAGAAATATTTGAACCAATATTGTGCTTGGAGGGGGTTTTATTTTATTTTTCATTTCTCACTGCATCCATCTGGAACAAATCTCCCTGGGTGTGTTACATCTTGAAAACACTACAAAAAACATTCATTAGATCTGTCCCCCACATCCCCCCAGATCACAGAACCTTGGCTCCCTAGAACATCCTGACACTCTGACCGGAGCAAGAGGGGCCATTGCTGAGGTGAAGGGAGTTGTTTCAGGTGTGGCTTCTGGCATTGCTGTTCCTGGGAGGGAGAATGTCTGAATGACCTGAGCCATCCCTCTGGCCTTCCCAGTGTACCTATGTAGTATGCCAAGCCAGGAGATGGCTGCTGCCCTTTGTTTAACACAAAAGAAAACCAGTGTCATTGATGTCTGTTAAAGGAAACCCTCACAGTGTCCAAAAGAGTCAAAAGAAGCAAGGGAAATTCCAGTCACATTACTACTATGCAAACAAATACAGAACTTATTTTAGCTTTTTTCCCCTTGTTAAAGTTAATCTTCATTGAATCCCTAAAATTTTATTATCAAATCTTTTTTTAGATCTAAAAAAGAAAAAATAAATCCCTCAGCAGCAGCATCCAGAAGACATCTCGACTGTTTCCCTTTCTGTATTGTTTAAATGTATCAATTCTTGAATGGAATTTAGTTATATTTTAATTTTCAAAGTTGAGCCGAGGCTTAATCTTACCAATAAAAGGGTAGCAAGGTCCCTTGGTCTAAACTTTGCCTATATAGGTACTGATGGAATGCTTTCTTGGGTCTGCTGTGAGGTCTGGGGGGCTAATTTGCTCTGGTGCCATCTCCTAGGGCCTCACAGTACTTACACCACCACACTTGTGCTGGTTTCCCCAAATATTCCTCCTATATAAACTCAGGGTTTCTTTTGCTGTAAAAACAAAGCCATCAGTAACGTATACAATGGCTCTATGTGAGGAACACACACACACACACACACACACACACACACTCTCCACTTTAGGCCTATTTCTTTGGAGCAAATAGGCCTGTCTAAAAACATTAGCTCACAGCCATGGCTACTAGGTTCTTTCTCTTCCTACCTACCTACAGGACTTCACATAGGCCTGTAGAAACCATCATTCCTTGTCTGTCTTCTTCCACAGCTGTTTTTGTAACCTGTTACCTCTGGCCAACTTAGAGAAGGGAGTGCTAACATCTAGGAGAAGCTCACAGTGCTTAGCTGATAGGAAGGAATCCAGTCTGCCTTTCACCATGAACTGCAAGCACATGGCTTAGGAGAGGGAAGCCTGAGAAAGGGTGTGATTTGGATTTCCATTTTTATTCTGATCACATCAAACCTTAAGCCATTAATAAGTGCTAGAACAATAAAGTTCTTCAAGGACTGGCAGCAGTACTACTCTTTGGAAATATTTCAAGTTGCTATTTTTAAACCCATCTTCCATACTAAGATGGGAACCCTTGAGTTTGGGGCTGATAGCAAGATGCTGTTTTAAATTCATAACTGATAAGGTTTTAAAATCCATTACCCCCTGCTGATTGTACAACCTATTTGAAACTACAGTCCAGAACCAAAAGTACCTTGAGATTTTAATCAAGGCAAATATGGCTGTTGTTTGCAAATACACAAATATGGAGATTCCCTTCAGGGATAAAAGTTCTATTGAATTTCAAAGAAAAATATTTATAATGTCTTTTCTTGGTATATTAATGGTATATTGAGTCCTTTAAGTGAATCTCTGTAGAATTTGGTCAACACAACTATAATAAATAAATTTTAAATGGTTATCATTAAAATTAAGACAAAGCTGTATATGTCACCTAAGGAACCCCTTTCTTCACTTCCAGAATGTGACACTCCATTCTGGAGAAGTAAGTCCAACCAGTTCAAAGAGACAGGGAACCAACATTTTAAATACTCAACTCAAGACACATCAGACCAAAGTAATCTTAGAGTATCTATACAATGTAAAATGAACTTTTAAGTACCAAGAAGAGGATAGTTAAAAAGAATTATAGTTTATCTACTTAATACAATGTTATGCAGTCACTAACAATAGCCAACAGTGCTTGCAAATAGTTAATGTTGTACAGAATCCAATGCATGATATAATTTGTACATGCTAGTACAACTTTTTAAACGGACATGGAATCTACCTTAATAAATGCTGTGTGACATTATTATACCAGTACTTTCTGGGGCTGAATGACTTAACAGTCATTCCCTGAACTTGTCAGAATCATCTAATGTGTCTACAATCTACAGGTTCCATGTAGTTTTTTTTCAAAAGTAACATGTATTTTACTTTGAACTTTAAAGTAATTACCTCGATAAAAAAGTTTTTCAATCAAATGTTCAGTGAAACTATTTTACAAATTATAGAGAATTTATCCTAGGAATTGAATGATTTGGTTTTTTAAAGAGAGAAATAAAACTTAAATTGATGCCAAAATGATAACATTGGAGACATTTTATATAGAAGGCCGATGACAGATAATTAGTATCTTTCCAACAATTAAATCATATGTCCATCACCAAGTGAAAATGTTTGTAAGTTAATCTTCAAATTTTGTAAGAAGAAAAAAATAAAAATAACTTTTGTGGTAAATAACTGTAAAGTTTGACTTCAAAAAATCCTAAATGTGACATTTTTAATATTAGTGTGTGTGTGTGTGTGTGTGATTTAATACTATTTCCAGAATTGAGCAGCACTTTGTGTGAGTTCGGGGTGCTAAATAAACTGTTGTGTGATACAATAAAAAAAAGTGTTACTTTTCTTGCGACTGTGTGTGTTGCCTTTCATCTGAGAACCAGTGCAGGCAATACCTTAGTATAACTTGCATGATCGCCTTGACAGTGGGCCTCATATTTGAACCAGCAACTTTCATGGAACGTGGTAAGCAATCTGGTTTGAACATGAAATAAAAACCTACCTTTCAAGGGTCCTGTTCTCAAACCTACCTTTTTACAGATGAAACATTTCAAAAAATAAAATCATGTCAGCAGAAAAAAAATGCATCAATGAGAAGAGGCGTTAGAGGAAGGAGAGATTAATATCCAGGATGACCTGTAACTTAGAGCCCTTCGTACATCATCACAAGTGTTTGATGTTTAACCTTTATACATTTTTAATTCAAGAGCCTCAGCCACACTGACTTTATCTTTCGTTTTAAGCCCCTTAGATACTTTCAATGTAAAAATTCAACTTGGCCAATAACTAGGTATTGAAAACAGTTCTCAAAGACAGTTGTAAATTAAAGCAAGAATATGTAAAAATTAATTTTCTGCCATTATGCAATAAAGTAGCCAAAAGCAATCAGTTCTGGATAACAGAAACAAATTCTCAAAATAACCAAACAGTTTTCATCCTATGTACAAATATTATAAATAATAACAAAATGAATGCCAGGTAATACTTGCTTGGTTAGTTTAAGCCATGAAGAGTTTTGAAAAGTGCTACATCTAAGCAGAGAAAATCGATCAAGCACGCCAAATAAAAATTAAAGTATGAATCAATTACAATTATTCTAGTGATCAGTTCAGATAAAAGTAAAAATTAAATTTTAACTTTAAAAATTATGTCTAAGTTAAGAAGTCTTAATATTCAAATATAATAATCCAATTTCTCTATTGTACTCCACAACAAGTGATTTCACATTCTTTTATAAGCAAAAAATTTGAGAAAATTAATAACTCACTGCTAGATGCACTAAGAGGAATAAAAAGCATACTCTTCTGTTTGTTCCAATCAGTTAGAGTCTACAACAAAGTACTTTCGATAAGTCAGTTACTTTACCTCTATAATGTTGTTATATTTTACAAGCAATTTCAAATATTGAAGCTAAAGTTAAGCTTAATTTTTCTAGGTACTAAAATTATTAAATTTCAGGTTATATATCTTTCTTCACGGACAGTTTATAAGCAATCGCCGCAATTACCGTTATCACTCTATATAAATAAATGTTTTTTAAGTACGCACCTTGCGCATCACTACAATAAACCTCCGGGCTCACTATACTGACACCTCCCCAGGTTGATCAGCAATCAGGCCACTTGAGATTTACAGGGCACTCTCACAATTCAGTCTAGTTTAATAGACATAATCCTCTCCTGCAACTTCTTTCTAAAGTTTGCTAATAGATCTCCATCAAGGATGGAGACGGGAAGAACACTTTGGTGTCCTGATTCGGAAATGTGACTTTGATCTCCTACACAACTTAACAGCTGCATTTCTGTGCTCTTAAGAGAAACATGAAACTCACCAGATTTGATTGTTTGTTTTTCATTTGGGCAGTCTTGGAACAGATGAGCCTCGATGAGCTGTCTCTTCACTTCATTCTGCAAAACCCAGGAAGGTGCGACAGGTGCAGAGAGAGCAGCAGCCAGCCCTGCCGTCCAAGAGGTCTGAGCAGGATGACCAGCTCAGAGCAGTGCAGAGCAGGGAGGGGAGCCAGCTACAGGTTGCAGTGATTGGCTTTAGCGGCTGCTTTCTAGCTTTGCCTCCAGTAGGTGGTTAAGTTTACAAATGAGGGCTGTGTTGCTCCTCTGGCTGACTCTGAGGGAGCCCTAGTGCCTTTCTGTCAACTGAAAAGAGGATAAATGAGGTTGGCAATGAACCTTTCGTCTGGTCACATCAACTACCGTGTAAAGCAAAGGAAGTCTTGTCTTTTGGCCCTTCGTTTTTTCCTTGGCTTCCTAACTGGATAATAATTACCAACTTCACCCTACACTGTCTGTGAAGCACATTGATTATTAATACTTGCATGAAACATTTCCTGACCCAGGTCCTATTTATAGCCTCAGTCTCCTTTGTTTACAGCGCCCTTGTGGGATCAGGAGGGAAGCTACCATTTACCCTGCGCAGCACGGGGCTTGCCTCTCCAAGGCTCATTACTCGCTCTAAATATGAAATAGCATGTCCCCAATGGTAACCAAGTGATCGGTGACTCCATTGTCATGTTCTTTCTTGTTCACTCATGATTGGGCAGGGCAGTTAAGGTGAAGCAGGTGCAGAGCTGCTCCTGGTGGTGCTGCCTCTGACATGACAGCCTCACCTGGGGAATGCACTGGCTCTCCCTGGGGATGCCCAGGTTTGCTGTTTTTCCCACACTGTGTAGAGTTTTAGAAATAGAATCAAGAGCCCAGGCAACGCATCTTTCGCTTTCACAAAAGTGTTCAAGAACATAAAATACCCATGTCTTCTTTTTTTGACCTTCGTTATGTCTTACTATTCTTTTTTACCATGAACTTGTCAGTGGGTAATGAACACCAGGGGAAAGGTTTTCTCAAGCACTACTTCCCACAACTGGCTCTTACATTCTTCACTCTGAAACTAAAGATGCTAATTTTCACCAACTTTTAAAATGTTTAGAGGATTATGCAATAGTGACCAAAGTAAATAAATTCATTAAATGCCTTAAAAGGAAATGGTAAAAATACACAATATATTTGATATGGCTCAAAGTTCCCTAGGTCTTGGCACACACATTCACTAGGAAGTATCAACAATAATACCATAAAGAAGTTGTCATTTCCCATATCAGATCACTGAAGCCCCAAAAGTTTTGAGACTTACTTGATTCCCCAGAGTAAGTCCACTGGTCCACAGGGAGCCCCCCAGTTTCCTGTTGTCTAGAGCTGTGTTCTTAGGCAAGCACCTTGCTACTTGTGTTACTTTCATTGTCTATGGTCGTGTAACCCATCCTCACAAGTTCAAGGTCTTAAAACAACATGCATGTGTTCCTCTCTCCCACTTCCAGGAGCCAGGGTCCCTGTATGTTCACTGCTCAGAGCCTCTTCAGATTACGATCCCTCTGTGGCCCTTAGAATCTTTTCACAAACTCATACGGCTATTGGCAGAATTTCACTCTTGGAATTGTGAAACTGAGGTCACTGGTTTTCTTGTAGTCAATCAGTTATCACTTTCAGCAACAAGGGCCACCCATAATTCCTCACCACGTGGTCCTGCCATACCACAGAGGCTTGCTCTTTCTCACAGGCAACAGGACAATCTACCCACAATGCTGAAAGATTCTTACCTAACATACTTAGTCCTATGTCCATGACTACATCTTGGCCATAGTCTTAAAATTAAAAAGGAAACAAAAAGCAGAACAAAACAAGATTTAAAAAAAACAAAAACAAAAAACTGGTTCGCCAGCATTCGAAGGAATGAGATTGTCCGGTGAGTATGGGCTCACCCCGCCCCTTCTCACCAGCAAATGCCAAGAGATGAACTATACCACGCATTTCCATTCAGCAGTTGTTTGTTTCTGAAATACTTTTATGAGGTTTTCTCTGCTTATTTCTTTTACATTCAGACCACAAAATCTCTGGCTATGGTCTAGCCTAGGTCCAAGGTTACCTTGCCTAAAACACAAGGCAACTCCCAAAGCCAACTCCACATGAGAAGTACCCAGATGCCTTCCAAAATGGGTAGCCCTGGGTTTGACCTTGGTTAAGCTGGTCACCAGCTATGTGGTAATGGATGGACTGATTGAAGTTTCTTCATCTTTAAAAGGAGATAACGGTCCTATCAATAGACATATACTCACAGGGCCACAGGCAGCATTGTGTAAAGCCTTTTCTTCAGGAAAGCATTTAGTTTTAGAACATGAGATGTATTGACATGATTTTTTTAACTTCAGTAAATGGAAGGTTGTAAATAATATCCACACTGTTTTGTTTGTTTGTTTGTTTGTTCGTGCAGGATTATTGTTGTTTGTTTGTTTGCCAGTATTAATCTCTTTGAACTCTGACTCTGTTGGATTTGTGTTCTGGTAAAAATTGGAGGTCTTTAATCGATAAAATATTTGGCAGTTCATGAGCGCTTCTCTTTATGATCATTCCACATAACCTTTGGTTGCTTGTCGATCAAGTGTAAGCTTTGTGATTATGATCATTGTTTCATATTTCAAAATAACACATTCTGAAGCATTTGCACATTACAAAATTTGCTTTAAATGTAACACAAATGCAACCTAACTTACGAAAAGGTAGGAGAATATATTTGAAATTAACTCTTCTCCCTTCCCTGCCCTGACCCACCTACCTTCTCTTTTTAATTTTATTTTCATTATAGTTATTTTTTCAGACAGCATATTCTGATTACAGTTTCCCCTTCCCCTTCTCCCTCCAGTTCCTCCCCACAGCCCCTCTCATCTGAATCCAAACTCTTTTGTCCCTCATTAGAAAACAAAAAGATGTCTAAGGAATAATAATACAATAAAACAAGATAAATAAAAAACCAAGCAAGTTGAAATATGACAAAACAACAAAAGAAGAGCCAAAGAAAATACATAAGAAATGAATATAGATACAAAGACACACACATGCATAGACACAGAAAGAAAAATGTTCAGAGAGAGAGAGAGAGAGGCTCACACACATAGAAATTCCACAAAACTGAAAACCAGAAGCCATACTATATATACACAAAGGACTTGTAAGAGGAAAAAAATGCCCTGACTTACCATGCTATTTACTTTGTTTTCTGTTGGTCATCTACTCCTGGGTATGGGGCCTGCCCTTAAGAGAGGTTTGTTTCCCATTGAGACACCCTTGAAGAAAACTAAATTTTCACTTGCAAGTGGCTATCAATTACAGTTATCTTCTGGATTAGGGATGGCAGCATATGTCCACTTCTCTCAGTTCTGAGAAAGACCCTTTTTGAACTTGCTCTCTTCCCACATTCAGAGCTGAGCCTCAGCATCATTGCTCATTCCCTAAATAAAAGTAAGAAACTCCTCCCCGATAAAGAAAAGAAGAAGAGAAAAACAAGAAATCAGTGCTTAGCTTTGAGATGCAAATAAATGTTATTACATCGAAGAAAAAAATCCTCCAAAACCAAAATTTTTATGGTTATCTATAGGAAAATCAATGAGAGTCTATAAATGATATCTTAGAACAGAGACGCAAACAGAAGACAATGCAGCAAGAGAGTTAGCATGGCACCTAAGCCACCAAGTTGGGCTCCAGACCCCATTTCTCAGGGCTTTGGCTGTGAGGACCCAAGGACACTTGATGGAATAACAGAGTCAACTGGGGCTAGGTTTCGTGGAAGTGTCCTGGAAAGAGCGTACGATGCTTAAGAAAATCCAAGTTGGTAGTGCAGGAGCAGGAAGCTGAGGTGAAAAGGACAGCATGGGTATGTGGAACCCTGGAGCCTCAGAGGCCCTCTACGGGATGGTGCAGAGATGGCAGCTAAGACTCCTCTCTAGGCTAAAGTTCTAGAGGATGTGAACCACCACGGACATCAGGTTTGAGATAACAAGCATGGAGTGTAAGACTCCAAATCAAAGACATGGCAGGACTTTGTTGTGTCAGGGGCACCAAGGGATGCCATGTAACCAGGCAAGTGCCAACAGAGGAACCCCAGTGGTTAGGCAAGAAAAGTGGGATCTACATATCTAAAATCTTCAACCACACCTACATTAGCTGTCCTATCCATTCAAAATAAATATTCTTTCCTCCAAAGAGACTGTTAACATAAAAGATTAAATTAGAAAAGGGAAAATTCTCACTGTCCTACTTGGAATAACAAATAATGTATAATCATACACTATAAACTTCTAGTTAAGCATGTATGAGACATGATGTGAATATACAGACTTCAGTAAACTGGGTTTTTTTTCTATTAAGGTATCATTTCTTGTTGTGATATCTTTAAGGAATGTATCAAATTGACTGTATCACCAGTAGAAGCTTCAGCTTTGTGCTCCTGAAGTAAAAGATGTACATCTCCTTTTGAGTATGACGCTTAAACAAATGACAACCCTTTAAATAGCCATTGAATGCCTATATGCCTAGCTCTTGAGTAGGTCCTGGGCCTTCAGGGTTTGTGTGAAATGAATGCTTTTATCCCTCCTGGTTTTTATAAAGGAAGATAAAAGATATTGAGGTACTTTGTGGTTCGGTGCAGTGTGTTTAATAATGGGAGGACATCAGTAGTTTATAGAGGGCCATAAACAAGTCTTAGGGACAGTGGAAACCCTTATGGAGTAAATGATATCTCAGCTAAGCTCTGGAGGGACAATCAGCCCCTTGATAGAGGAAAAGAATTGACTCTGGCAATGAAGACATCAAACGCACGGACTAGAGCTGTCCGCAGAGATGGTGTATATAAGGATCTCGGAGCTACTCCATTTGGCTGTGGTGTAGACATCTACTCCTCCAGATTTTTCTTCCTTTTGAATATCCCAGAGATGACTCATTAAAAGCTGAATGTGCCATTCTCCAGGATTCTTTGTGCATTGCCTCAACGCACAATGATTATGTCTTAACTTGCTCTGTATTCTGCAATGCTTGACTAAAAATGGGATGATAACGGGCAGGAAATCAGCCACCATGACATTCAAAAATTAACCTCCCCAGGCACAATCTATAAATACGGCTGTGAGTGATGATATAAATTGTGCCTAACCTCGCACTTTATTAGTTCACTTAATGTCTCAGTAATTATTTCTAGCTTCTATCAATAGAGATATACGCCCTCCACCCCCATTCCATTTACTAAAGTAGTCAGTTCACAGTAATCTATCAAAAGGGACCATACGTAGCACAACCTAATACTGAACCTGTGGATTCTGTCAATCGTGGTTTCATATGGTTTCAAACAGACACCAAGTATCACTGCTCTAGGCTCCATTTTTTAAAATCCCCAGTAGTATCTCTGCAAATTCAGTCACCCTCGTTTGTTCTATGGCCGGTCTAAGGCAAGGTGTGTAATTCAGTCTTGGGTGAAGTGGAAGCTTAAGGGTTCTGTGGAAAGTCAGTTGTGTTGGGTGGTGTTTTGTTGGGGAAGATACATGAAGGAGTGTTTTCCTGACGTGGACACAGGTGAAAGGCTAAGACTCAGGAAGGAACACTTCACTGAAGCAGACACAGGTGAAAGGATATTCTACTAAAGCAAGCACGTGAAAGGACACGTGATGAAGGATTCTTCACTAACAACACACATGTTTTAGTCCACCTTACACTGTGTAGTTGAGCTACATTTGTTGGGACTCCAGAGAGAGAAACGCACCAAGAAACTTCTGGAGGTGTGTTGTAGTTTATTGCCACTTCTGCATACTTGGGCTGATTGACAGAGTGATGTCAGCTGAGGCAGACTCACGTGCTGAGACAAGGCATGTGCTGAGGCAAGACCCATGGAAGGCACATGATGTTTGGAGGGATTATAAAAAGAACTCGACAGACAGTGATGGAGCCTGGGAGCTTGGCTTGCTTGCATAGCAATACTCAATACTTGGTCTCACATCTTCACTGATCTTCTGAGAGAGGCACAGCCAAGAACTTCTCCTGCCACTCCTCCTGGTTCCTCCTGCTGACTAGTACTGAGGCTCCAGTGACTGAAAAGGCAAGCTGTCATGTTCCTTCTACAAACTGAAGAATGCCAAGGATTACCAAAATAATCACCAGAAGCTGAGGGGGTATAAAAGAGGCTCCCCATCGTAGTGTCCCCAGAAGGAGCTATTGCTTCCAACACATTGCTCTTGAAGTTCTAGGCTCCAGAATCAAAACAATAACTTTCTGTAAAACTCTTTACTTTGGGGCACTTCCTTTGGGTTATTCCCTTCCCAGAGGATGCCTTGCTTATAAGCAATAGACAATGGCAGACATGGATGCTTTTATTGCTGCAGAAGGAGAAGAACCACTGGTTTGAGTGTCTCTTTAGCTTCTGGGCTGTGGGCATTCAGCTGACATGACACAATGCTACCCTATGGAGAAGCCCACATGGCGACACATCAAAATCATCAACACCACCTGAGTAATTGGTAACCTTCACTCTATACTTGAGAGTGGGGAGCACTCTCAAAGAAGACTGCAGTCCCAGTCAGTAAGTCTTAAGAAACTCTGAGCCAGAGGAATTCATGCTACCCATGTCCATGACCTTGACCCATAGAACCATAATTTTGTTCTTGTAAACCCTGGAGTTTGGGGCCATTTCCTGCACCACAATAGTTAACTAATATGGGGTGTTGGCTTCATAATGCTTAATCATCAGAAAGTCTGCTTTTGTTTTCTAGCTTCCATTATTTATACAACTAGTTTTGCATTAAATCTCCTGTCTTTTAAGCTCAGAGGACTTTGTGTTTGAGTCTGTCTGATACTTACAGCCCGGTGTCATATACTCTAAAGCATATGGATAAAAGAGCTACCAACCGTGTTCATACAC
>NW_021604599.1:10326752-10377043 GCF_004785775.1 Grammomys surdaster
AGGGAGGGAGGGAGGGAGGGAGGGAGAGCCTTTTGATATGCCTAAAACAGCCCAATAGATGGGCCACTTCCTAACCTCCATGTGACTAATCCACCTCCCTCCGATATTCCAGAGTTATTGCTTACTAAAGCCTACATTCCATCTTGGCTGGCCCGAAACCAGACATGAGCCCTCTTGGGATGCATTCCCCTGGATCCTACATGGCAGCTATGCTTACTGTCCAACACCTCTCAGGTGTGGTATCTCTCCTCTCCTTCTCCCATCATGGCAGATCTCCTCTCCCTCTCTGTTGCCCAGGAATCCTAACATCCTGCCTCTGCCTCCCTGCCCAACCATTGGCCCTTGGGAACTTTATTTACCAATCAAAACCAACTGGGGGGGGGGCGGGGTTCTTCAGTGTCTTATATGCAGGCATTCAGAGTCTCATATAATTTGGGGGACCCAGATTAGCATAATATAAGCAGCATTAGGCCAAACCCACTACATATACAAGCTTCAAGTGACCATCTTAATGAACCTTCCAAGTAGCATAAAGCAAATCAGACTTTTCTTCCTTGCAGATAGTGGCATAAACTCACAGGATAGAATGCTGATTTCCATCTCAGCTGGTCAGAAAAATCTTCAAACAGCTGCTAAGAAGAGAGAGTCACTATTTCTAATATCATACCAACATTTCATACCCTTAGATACAAAAATGAAGCCAGCATGCATTATTTATGTACTGTCACATTATATACGGTCATTAATAATAACTGACATTCCACCAAGTAGATTCTGAATTCCAGAGAAGCACGGGGAAGTTACATCTTAATGCCAACAATAATGCCCTTATTTAGGAGACAGATCATTTCTTCTCTGCAGGCTTCTCACCGTCTTAAAATAAAGACACGTCTAAAGGCAGCTCGTCCATCCATTGCCTTCCTTGCTCATTTCCAGGCTCTGAAACTCATAAGCTGTAATTCCTACACTACCTAATTACAAACCCAAATATTGGCTTTCACATTCAGGAGCTACATTTAGAACATTTCCTCAAATATCTCTTCTTATCATAGAGAATTTAAAATTCTCATTTTATAGCAATGTCCTTAAGTGACTTGCTTTCAAATACCATTTCCCTGGAAAGAAAAAAAACCTGAAAATACTTATATTTTTACCCAAAATGTTACAGAACTGTTCAGTGTACTGAGGTATAATTGTTATCAACTATTCTAGCTTGCAGAAACACAAAGCAGGAACTTGGAGATAAGAGCTGAAACAGAGACCATGACAGCAATGAGGCTTACTGGCTTATTTAGCTATCTTTCTGATCCAGCTCAGGCCCACTTGTCTCACTCAGCACCACCCACAGTGGGCTGGGTCATTCTACATCAGGTAGCAATCAAGAAAATGCCCTACAGACATGCCCCAACCTTTTGGAGGTAATTCCTCAACCAGGGTTTCCTCTTTCTGAGTGTGTTCAGTTAACAAGCAAGACTATCCACCACATTGATTTAATGAATCTACTTTTAAATGTTAACTGCATATATTCACACATATGATACTGTGTTCATAAGGATTTTCATACAATTGAATATTCTACCTTGATAATATCCACCTACTTCTCTACCCTGCCTCTCTCCCTCTCTCATTAACCTCCTTTATTGCCCTAGAGAATTTCATTTCTCCTTTCATGTCATTTTGATGATTTGTAGCAAAAAAAAAAAAAAAAAAAACAAAATGAAAAAAAAAAACCACCACATCACCTCTTAGGAACCATAAACAAGACAAAATATATGTTTCATTCTGTTTTCTGACTTAATTCACAACATGATTATTGCCATTGCATTTATCCTCCTGCAGACAGAATGATTTCATTCTTCATTATAGTAGAAAACAACTACATTGTGTATACGAACCCGATTTTTCTTTATCCATTTCTCTGTTGTGTAAATATCTCTGCAATATGTTGATCTAGGGTCTTTTGGGTAACTAAGTAGGCATGGTACAGCTGGATCTACTTTCTGAGTTTCAATGTTCTTATAATCTTTTTTTCCCCTCCCCAGCCCTTCAGCAATGTTCCCTGAACCATAGATTCAAGAACTGTGGTTCATAGTTGTACTTAGAGCCCACTCAAAAGGGGGTAAATTATACTCGTTAGTGGAAACGTACCCAGCTTCCTGAGTCTAATAAGTTCATGGACCTTAGAAACTAAGCTACTACTGCCACTTTGCTAGACCAGTGCAATTCCTTACTCCATTCAGAATTTTATCCTTGTATCCAGGGATAAAGATAGCTACCACCCCTCATCAATGAAGCCTCTCTTTACAGCAAATGAAGACCATAACAGAAAATCACAACAGCACACAATCCAAAGGTAAACAAATCCTAGGGAGAACAGCTTCACATGCATTTAGTTTCAGGTTTTTGGAGAGACATCCACAGTGATTTCCATAGTGGATAGACTCGTCCACATTCCCTCCAGCCATGTACAAGCACTCTTTCTTCTCCATATGCTAACCAACATGTGGTCATTTGTTTTCTTTTTTCATGTATTTAATTTTATTTTTTACTTATTCACTTTACATCCCAACTTACTGCCCCCTCCCAGTCACCCCTTTCACAAGCTTTCTCCCCTCCCCCACCCCTTTCACAGTCTTTCTCCTCCTCCCCTTCTCTTCTGGGCAGGTAGGGGGCCCCTGGGTATCTCCCCCCACCCACCCAACCACCTCCACTACCCTACCACTTCAAGTCTCTGTGAGGCTAGGCACTTCGTCTCCCACTGAGGTCAGACAAGGCATCCCAGCTAAAAGAACATAGCCGATGGACAGATAACAGCTTTTGGGATAGCCAAAAGTTCTAGTTGTTCAGGATCCACATGAAGACCAAACTGCACATCTACTACATATGTACAAGGAGGCCTAAGTCAAGTCTGTGTATGTTCTTCGGTTGCTGGTTCAGACTTTGAGAGCCCCAAGGGTCCAGGTTAATTGTCTCTGTTGGTCTTCTTTCCATTAGGGGTCATAATCCTTCTTTTTCTTTCATAATAGTCTTCAAGCTCTGTCCAGTGTTTGGCTGTGGGTGTCTGTATCTGTCTGAGTCAATTGCTGGGTGGAGCCTCTCAGAGAACAACATACTCCTGTCTGTAAGCATAACAGAGTAACATTAACAGTATTAGAGACTGGTGCTTGCCCATGGGATGGGCCTCAAGTTGGGCCTGTTATTGATTGGCCATTCCCTCTTAATGACTGACATTCTGACTGAGGTGAGATACAAGCTCGCTGTAGGTTCAACTGGCATTTCTTCAACAGTTTGGGGGAAAGAATGTTTTTCTGGTCATTTATATTTCATCTTTTGGTATCGGTTCAATTCATAAGCCATTTATTGACTGGGTTCTTGGACTTCTTGATGCTTAGGGGTTTTTTTTTCAGTTTTTTACATATTCTACATGTTAATCATATATATTATGAAAAACATTCTCTCCCATTCTGTGGGCTATATCTTCATTCAATCAACTGTTTCTTTTACTATATACAAGCCTTTAATTATTTATATTTTGTTTACTTGGGTGTGTTCATTGTGAACATACACATGCCACGTCATGCATGGAGCATGCACGCATAATATCCCCTGGAGGGTGGAGAGAGAGAGAGAAAGGACAACTTATGGAAGTCTTTTCTCTCCTATTGTGTTGATCCTGGGGGACAAACTCAGGTTGTCATGTTTGCCTTTACATACTAAGTAGCAGGTATCTCCACCTACGAAGGCATCTCACTAGCCCTAAATACTTTATAATTTATGAGTTTGCATATGTCATTTGTTGGCTTTATTTCATGCATGGCTGGAATTCTATTCAAATTTGCCTGTCTGTATGCTTCCTCTAGCAGTGTCAGAGTTTCTCATCTTATACTATTGTCTTTGATCCATCTGGCATATGATCCCCAGGGTGAGGTCTATGAACCTAGATTTATTCTTCTACATGTGAAAATCCAGTTTTCCTAAAACCATTGGTAGAAAAACTGTATTTTCTCCAATGTGTATTTCTGGCATTTTTTGTCCAAAGTTGGGTGAGTCTATGCCTGGGCCTCTCTTCTGGTCCATTGAGCACATGCAGTGCTAAGCTGGTTTTGTCAGTGTAGCTCTGTGTTATAACTTGAAATCAGAGATGGTGATATTACTAGCATTTTTCTTTTTGCTCAGGATTGCTTTAACAATGAATTTTTATGAATAGTAGCATGGGAACTGTGGGAATTGCAATGAGACTGTAATTCACTTTTAGTGGTATAGCCATATTCAGAATATCGACTCTTCAAACCATGACTATAGAGGCTCCAGCTTCCTAGTGTCGTCTTCAGTTGCTCCTTGGTGCTTTAGAACTTTCATTGCAGAGGATTTTCTTTTTAACTCCCTGGATTGTTTATTCCAGAGTATATTTAGAGATAATTGTGAATGGGATTATTTCCTTCATTTTCTTTCTCATATGTTTAGTATTGGTGTTTAGGAAAGCTACTGATTTTTTGCACATTAATTTCATGCATCACCAGTTTGCTAAGAGCAAGTATCAGAACTAATGGTTCAGTCTTCATGGCCTCTCATGTCATCTGTAAATAGAAAGGATGTCTTCACTTCTTCCTTCCCTACTTGTATCCTAACTGTTCTTTCCTTCTTTTTATTTAATGCTATAAGTATTATATTGAATATTAGTAGAGAAATGGATATACCATAAAGTTACAGAAATTGCCAAGCAAAGAAACCAATCATTCCTTAAATGACAACCTTCCCAGGAAGTGAAGGAACACTGTCAGTACCATGTGCACTAACACATTAGTTACTGTGGGTGTAAGTGGGAAGGAGAAAAGCAGAATAAGACTGGTGATTTGTATTGGATGACAGGGGAAAAATAAAGGAGAAAAAGGAAATACAAGGAACAAGTGAAGGAGTTTAGACTAAAATAGAATAAAGATGAGACATAAGGAAATGCAACCAGATAACCTACAATAATCCACCCACCACACCCAGCTCTTGGTAGACTGAGACATGGAGACACTGCAAACCTATGCCCATGTCCTTTGGAAATGATTAGCAAAGTATAATGAAAACAATAGAAGAGACAAAGAAGTTTCAAATAGAAGAGGAGGAAGAAAGGAAGACACACAATGATGACTATGCAAGACAAAGCTGGCCTGATAAGCCAACACTGAATATTAAATAAAGGAGGACTAATATGAAGGAGAGGAGTGGCTTTAATGCCAGGTATCTTTTTCTTGTCTCTGGGGATTCCGAATCAGTCTCCACATCCCGAAAGCCACAGCAGAGGTGACACCCAGCATTCTTGTTATGAGCATTTACCCATTTCAGAGATGAAAATTCTTTAGTCCACATTCATTCCCAGTCCAGCCTGTGTGACTGTGTGCCAGCACAGGTCAGCTCACAAGAAGACCACAGAACACCCTATTCACCAGTGTTCTCAAACAAAACAAAACACATTCGTGGATTTTTAACAAATAAGTAGGTTTTTCACATACCCCGAGTGTCAGTCAAGTTGTACATGCATTTGTGCATTGTAGATCCATGTATGACCATAAGGAAGAGCCGCACGCTCAAATGAAGATATGAAACTCAAGGGCAATCTACAACAGCTTGGACATCACTAAGATATTTACTAGAGGCAAAGTCATAATGACCTTCACGTTCCCTACATTCTTGTCACGCACTGTGCATATAACAAAGGAGATTGAGAAAAATCTCAACATAAAAAGATTAAAAGGTTGAAGGATATTTGTGTTTAGAATCTTATAAACTTACTTAAGCTTTTCCTGTATGTGGAAGATAAAGAGAGGATTGGTGGTATTTAACTGATGGAAAGTAACTGTGCCTGTGTATTCTATCTTTTCATGTAAAGCAATAGCTATAACACATGCAAAAGCAATCACTACCCTGGACCAGAGAAGCTGCAGTCCTGGAGGGTAGATGATGCTAAACTAACTCTAAGTGGACTCTTTATCAGTCTCAGGAACAGTACTACAAGAAACAAGAAAAAGAGAAACTCTCCCCCTCTAAAATCCCTCCTATCTGCAGTGGGAGTTATTGTGAGTTCCTAGGACATACAGCAGCAGACCAGATGCTCCTGGGTGGAGTGTGTGAGTGGGGGGGGGGGTGCAGTCAAACCACCTGTGTTCCTAATCTGCATGATGTCAATTTTCCATGTCTCTCTTTGAGCAACTTCAGCCAGTTACAGTTCCTTCATCTGTGAGTGATGATGTTGATATTGATATTGATATTGATATTGATATTGATATTGATCTCACTTCTGTGGCTAAGTGAAATAGTACACATGTAGTACTTAATCTTCATTGCTAAAACCTGTTGTCTGCTTGACAAATTTTATTTTCCACCATAAACTTTACAAAGAAAAGCTAAAGAGTCTGTGTAACTTTCCTTTTCTCCAATACCTAGATATCACCATGTGTTTGCTCATTTCTACTAACATTTATATGCTATTACATATTAACATATATGTGTGTGTAATTGACAATAAAAAATTTTAATTATTTATTTTATTTATTTACATCCCAATTGTTGCCCCCTCCTGGTCCCCCTCCCTGAGTTCTTCACTCCTCTCCCCTTTGCTTCTGAGAGCGTGCCACCCCCTCGGGCAGCCCCCTTCTTTGGGGCATCAAGTCTCTACAGAATTAGAAGCATCCTCTCCCACTGAGGCCAGACAAGGCAGTCAGTTCTCTGCTGTATATGTGCCAGGGGCCTCAGACTAGCCCCTGCATACTCTTTGGTTGGTGGATTAGTCTCTGGTAGCTCCCTGGGGTCCAGGTTAGTTAACACTGTTGGTCTTCCTATGGGGTTGCCATCCCCAGAAAACTGGAAATAGTTCCACCTGAAAACCCAGCTATACCACTCCTGGGCATATACTCAAAAGATGATCCACCATACCATAAGGACACCTGCTCCACTATGTTCATTACAGTCTTATTTGCAATAGCCAGAAACTGGAAGCAATTCAGATGTCCCTCAACAAAAGAATGAATACAGAAAATATGGTTCATTTACACAATCAATTACTATTCAGCTATTAAAAAATGAGGACATCATTAATTTTGCAGGCAAATGGCTAGAACTAGAAAATATCATTCTGAGTGAGGTAACCCAAAAGCACATGCATAGTATGTATTCACTGATAAGTGGATATTGGCCAGAATTCCCATGATACAAGCCATAGACTGTAAGAAGTTTAACAATAAGGAAGGCCCCAGTGAGTATACTTCAATCCCACATAGAAGGGAGAACAAAATAATCATGGGAGGCAGAGAGAGGGAGGGACCTGGGGGAGGAGAGGAGAAGAGAAAAGGGGAAGGATCAAATATGGGAGGAGACAGGAGAGAAGCCCAGAGAGCCAGGAGAATGAAATATGCAGCTGCTAGTGGTGTGAGATCGGAGGAACCTCTAGAAAGTACCAGAGATCTGTAATGTGAGAAGAATCCAGAACTCAATGTGGGGGACCTTAGACAAAATGCCCAATAGTGGGGAGATTAAACCTGAAGAGTCCACCTCCAATAGTTAGACAGGGCCCCCAGTGGAGGGATGGGGACACCAACCCACCTTCAAAATTTTTGACCCAGAATTGTTCTTATCCTAAATAAATACAAGGACACAAATAGAGCAGAAAAAAATGAGTAGCCAACCAGTGACATCCCAACGTGGGATCCATCCCATTGGCAGGCACCAAATCCTGACACTATTGCTGATGCTATGTTGTGCTTGCAGATAGTAGGACCCTAGCATGACTGTCCTCTGAGAGACTCTACCAGCAGCTGACTAAGACAGATGCAGGTACTTACAACTAACCACTGGACTGAGGTTGGGGACCCCTATGAAAGAGTTAGGGATAGACAACATTTTTTTTAAAAAGTACAAGCTTTCAAGTTTACAGCCCTATGTGGATTTAAAATAAATCAATTACTTAAATCCTGTTTGAATAAGGAACAAAAGTAGTAAGGTTTATCTCTCTCATTAATAGTCTTATATGGTATAGTAGCCAAGACCCACCACTCCATAGACATCTCTGATGGAAAGAAGGAAGGAAGGAAGGAAGGAAGGAAGGAAGGAAGGAAGGAAGGAAGGAAGGAAGGAAGGAAGGGGAGATTGGCTTATTTATAGGTGAGTTCATTTGTCTCACCAGATATCACTTCTGATACAACATTTCTCAATTAGAAATACTGCCAAGGGAGGTAGATCTTTTCTGGGTACAGGCTTCATTTTGTGAATAAAACTCCTGCTTTATCATCTGTAACTATGTGTAAAGTGTTTGGTATAGAAGCCTGATAATCTGAGTTTGGATCCTGTTTTAGGGTTTTATGGTTGTGAACAGCCACCATGACCAACGCAGCTCTTACAAAGGACAATGTTTATTTAGGGCTGGCTTACAGGGTCAGAGTTTCAGTCCATTATCATCAAAATGAGCGTGGCACATCCAGGCAGGCATGGTGCAGGCAGAGCTGAGAGTTCTACAACTTCATCTGAAGGCTGCTAGCAGAATCCTAGCTTCCAGGCAGTTAGGAGGAGGGTCTCAAAGCCCACACCCACAGTGACACACCTAATCCAACAGGGCCGTACCTTCTAATAGTGCCACTCCCTGGGACAAGAGCATATACAAACCATCACAGATCCCCATAACCCACATAGAAACCTGATGCTAGGAGAACTACAAGAGAGCGTTGGGCAAAATAGCCTGGCATACATAAAAAGGAACAGAGAGATCCTGTCTCAAACAAGGAAGAAAGCAAGAATCGGCCCCCAAGATTGCCCTCTAATATCAACATTCACAAGGTGAGGCCACACTCATAAATATACACATGTGTGAATACATACACACACACAAAGAGAGAGGGGGGAAGGGAGGGAGGGAGGGAGGGAGGGAAGGAGGAAGGAAAGGAGAGAAGTAGGAAGAAAGAAACGGAGAATATCTCATGTAGCCCAGGCTGACCTCCAACTTAAAACTATGTAGCATAGATTAGCTTTGGTCTCTGGATCCTCCTCTTTCTACCTCTCAGATGACAGAATTACAAACATGAATCAGCATGTCTAGTTTTTCCTTATTTTAATATATCTGAAAGTGTTCTTTAATATCATACTCTCTGTGCTTATATGCTATATGATATAGACATTTAGAACCCTACCCTAGTCTACATAGGACTATCTATGGGCATAGGAATACTTATAACCTCATCATTGGCTAAATTGAATTAAAAATGATTTTTTTTTGTCATGACAGTTCAAAGACATGAGTGCTTTATGTTTATTTAGTTTGAATACAAGCTCTCACTGTTTCTGTTTTTGCCTGTACAGAATGTGTGAGATTTGTGAGCAAACAAGTAACTGACAGAAAATTAACAGAGCGGACAAAGCTGGGGAAATGAGTTGGGCATTTTATGCAAAGCCTGTATCTTGGCTGATGTTCAACTTCATTTACCTTTTTTTTTGTATGCCCTCTTATTCACGTAGGACTAAAATGTGTGTTCTCTCATTTCAAGAGTAAGAAATCCAAAGCAAATAGAAGGATTGCTTGAATCACAGCAAATGTCTTTTCCAAAGAAGATTATATATGTCACATACAAATTAGATTTGAAATGAGAAGGGAAGAAAGAGGAAGAGATTAGCAACTGTGTTTTGAAACTGAGAAAAAGAAACAACGAATTCAATAATGATAGTGGTTACATACCAACCTATAAACTCTGGCCAGACTTACCCATAGTGTATGCTCTTGTTATTATAAATGGAAACTATACACCCTTGAATAGGTAAAGACTGTAAAATATTAGAATAACATATTTTACTTTTTTGTTTGGTTTTATGATGCTGGGGATAGGACCCAAGGCCTTGTACATGCCCAGAAAGTGTTCTGCCCCTGAGCTACACCTCCAGACCCAGATAATTTCTTAAAGCAAGCTTGTCATATGCCTTATGAAAATGTATTTAACTCTACCCAGAAACCATGAGAGGAGGGAAAAGGGTCAAAAAGATTAAAATCAAAATTGGTAAACCCCTACCCATGTGCCAAAGCTGGACTACCACTCATTTTTCTATAGTCATGAACCTAGGAGTGGTGTTTGTATATTTTTTTTGCTAAATAAGATTATGTTAGTGATGTGATATTATATTTGAGTCCATAAATAAAACATTATAGGAACTCACTGTCTCAGTCATTCATTTCCATGGCTACTTTGAAACCTAATGGAGGCACTCAGCAGCTGTGATAGTGGCCACAAGAGTGTCAAAGCTTAAAGCATCTGCTGTCTGTCACACGGTCTTTAATTATCTGATACTTGGTTGAGTACTAAGAGCAGTAGAACCAGATATTTTACCACATTGAAGGCTTTATCTACAAACATCCTCTCATCAAGGAAGAGTGGTCAAAGGAGGCACATACACATTTGACCACATGCATTTGCCTTGACAAGGAAAACTGTGCTAAAGAGTATGTCATCCACTTAACACAAACAATGGCTGAATACTTTGCATGAATACTCCTTACCAAAATGGCATCATTTCTTCTGAATACTCTCACCTACAACCGTGTTGTCAGACATACATTCCCCAGCAATCTGCTCTATAGCATAATTATGTCCCTGCTTTTCAAAGCAACTTTTTTCCCTTCTGTTTTTGAAAAGCTGAGAATTGAGCCCAAAGTCTCACACCCCACTAGGCAGTTGCCCTACCACTGAGCTGTACCCTCAGCCTTCACACGCCTTTCTGAGACAGAGCACATCAGTTCCAGGTGGGTTCTGATGGTAAGAATTCAGAAAAGCAGATGACACCAGATCATTCAAACTCTTTGCCTGCTCATCTGTGTCTAAACTTCTGCATTTCTCTTCCAAGGTCTAAACGCCTTCACATTTGAGATGGCTGCCTCATACTCTTCAAATCCGAGTGTAGGTAATTAACGAGATCCTTTTGCCCCATCCCACCCTCACCCAACAGTTCTAACAAGGTTTCCCATAATACCCAGCTTGGCTTGAGACCTGCTCCTTATACTCAGCTTTCATTTCCTATCTACTGTGGCATTTCCCAAGAGTTCTGTTTCTCCTTCTCTAAAGCATGAATAACAGCACACATTAAAGATAATTGTTGCTCCTGGCACCGATTATCTAACTCAGAACAAATACCCAGTTGTACTTGTTAAAATTCAGGTCCCAAATAGGAACTCTAGAAACAGCCTCAGAATTTTTTTATTAAATTAAATGTTTGTAAAAACTCTCCTGGGATGGAGGCTATAATTTGGGGACAAGGAATACAGTCTGGTGATGCTTGGATCTCAAGTATTCAAATTACCAGATTTTCGAAGGATGGGGGTGTAGATGATGTTTACTGTGTATGTGGTATTTATTTGTTATTTGAGAGTGGATTTAATCTGTGAGGACCTGTGCTCCCTAATATAAGAAAGGTGAATTTTGGTGTCTTATGGCACATTACCTAGCAGATAATAGATTTTGAAAAAGTAAATATTTTTGTGATTTTTTTTAATTTAAAGATTGGTATGGTTTGTATATGAAGTGATACCAGGAACCTCCTGTGTTGAAGACTTGATCCCAATACTGTAGATCAAATAGGGATGTGACTGGACCATGAGGGTTCTGACCTATCTTATAGGTTAATTCCCTGATGGATTCGTAATTTGATGCTATGATTTGGGACTTTATGAAAACTTTTAAAGCTGAATCCCATTTAGAGAAAGAGGATCACTTGGTGTCTACCCTGAAAGGACGTACCCTGCCCTGTCCCTTTCTTGTCTGTGTACTTCTTGAAGGGCAGTTGGTGAACTGCTCTGCCCACCACACTCTCCTGCAGAAATAACAGATCTGGCCCACCATGGAAAGAAACCTCAGACAGTAAGAGCCACAGTAAACCTTCCTCCTTTTGTTTGTCTCAGGGATTTGTTACAGCAGCAGCAACCAAAACTAGCGTCCCAATGTCCTAAGGTTTGTGTTCCGTTTCCACACTTTACCTATCTGATACACCTAGGCTGATGCTCTCAAATGTTGTACATGCCAGACTTTTGTCAAAGTCCTAACCAGTTGTTTCATTAGCTATGATTTCAGATGACCAGCTAAGGAGTAGGTTTGAATGTTATTATGTAAGAAAAAAAAAGGATTATTTGGCCTTCTGAGAAAGGTCTGAGACAAGGTTATCAAACGTCTTCAGGCAAGCACTACTGGCCCAGGAAGGCACAGGAACATACAAATGTAGATATATTCATGTACTTACGTCACTGATGCAAATTAGGAAGTGATATGAAATGGAGGGCACAGGATACAAGCTGCCAACAAATCTGCAAAGCATCTGTGTCACCTCATGTCATCAACCATAAGCTGGTCTCTGAAGAGTAAACAGGATTACCTATCCATGACTTCACACACAGTATCACTTGGAGAAGAATCCACCCACCTGCAGCCATAGAAGGCCAATCCCTGTAACCAGGCTAACCAGCTGCCTAATAATTGGTCCAGGCATAGACAGCTGACTTAGGATTGACTGTTCATATTCATTCAAGCAAAAGGAAATAAATCACTTGACCTAGAGGTCACTTGTTTTAAATTTTTGTTCTGGTTTTGGTTAGGGGTTGTTTTGTTTTGTTTTGTTTTGTTTTGTTTTGTTTTGTTTTGTTTTGCTGTTGTATGACTGGTTGGTTTTAGCTTCTCTGAATCTAAATTTCCTTATTTTGATGAAATGTTCTTCCCTGTGAGACTTAGTGAGAAGGTATACCTCTGTCTCAAGATTTTTATTATTGTAATAAAACACCATGTTCAAAGCAACTTGGGGAGCAGAGAGTTTATTTACTCTTAAAGCTCTCGGGTCATACTTTATATGGAAGTCAGTCTCAAGTCACTCTATGTACAGAGGTCAGGGCAAGAACTGAAGACAAAACCCAGAGTCAGAAACTGAAGCAGAAAAATCTCACTTTCTTCTCCTACCTTTTATTCCATCCAGGACTACTTGTTCACTAAGTCCTTGCAGAACTCCAAGGTGATCTAGGCCTTCCTCTACCAATCAGCAACCAAGAAAATGCTCTATAGACTGGTCTATAGACAATTGGATGTAGACATTTCTAAACTGCGGTTCCTCTTCCTAGATGACTCTAGCTTGTATCATGCTAAACTAACAAACCAGCCAGGACACCTCTTTCTCCACAAGTAGAGCCAACAAGATGGCTTGGGCAGTAAGAATGTTTGATACCATGCCTAAAAATCTGAGTTGAGTCTTCAGGGAGTCACATGATAGAAGAAAACTAACTCTCACAAGTTGTCCTCTGACCTACATACACACACACACACAGATGCCACTACCAACACCAACACCACCACCACCACCACCACTACTATAGTACATGTGTGTTCCCTACATATACATCCAGGTAAATACATTTAAATATAATAAATTAGCTATGGTAGTTTCTGTCTTTAATAGCTATAATGCAAGATTGACACAGGGCCCAACTCATTTGGCTGCCAACACCAGACAATTTCGTTCAGGAAATTTGAGAGTAAAGCTGTCATTTTAAAATGACTTCACTGGGTCAGGACTGTCTACAGATGCTCTAGGAAGAGTATTCACCAAATACAATGAATTTCTGGAAATAAAAATTAAGAGTATGCCCATACCCTGATTAATGCTTCCAAGTACTGGCCTCTTACCAAAAGGCCACACTTTGTTTCCTAACAGTGGGTGCCTCCTAATTCCTGGTACCCATGAAATTAATCACACATATGTTAAAACTTAATTCATTTTAGAAATTGTCAAAATTAAATTAATTTTAGAAATAGTTTCATTCCTTGCAAATAAATGTTTTCTGATCAAGCCAGCCAAGTAACTAGAAAGCCATGATTATCTGGGAATTTTCAATGCTGCATAATTGCAAAACAGAATTACTTAGGGAGCAAAGCATTAAAGGCAAATATATCTACTCATTTAAATGTGGCTATCGGATGCCACAAATATTAGGAGTGTACGGTATTGGATTGAAAGTTATTAAATAGTAAGTTATACTGCTTGGTACATATGAAAATCATTCCTACACACTGTCAAATATGAGCATTTTTCTCTCCTACTGTAGCTTTTAACACCAAATATGGGGGAGAGGGTTTCTCCATACTAGCCAGTTGTTCAACTAGTTCTCTCATATAAATTGGGTATCTATCATTCAATTCACTTCTGACACTAGTTACTTAGATTTACCAGGGAGCGCTCACTGTTAATGGCTTTGTCCCACAAGACTACCCTTACTTTAGATGGTGAAATCAAATATAGACCATTCATACTTTTGACCATTTGACTAAATATCCAAAGTTTCCTTGGCTTCCTCCTCGGGTTTGAAGGTTTATTACAGAAGCACACAAAATCCATAGAAAACGTTATTACGGTTACTAGGGGTTTTGCTAATGTTTCATTTTCTTTCCTTTTTATTAATAAAATGGATACGACTTAAGAACAACCAAATGGAAGATATACGTTAGGAAAGGTGAAAGAGAAGGCAGCACTTCTGGAGCCTCCGTGGACACACCATCCACCAAAGCTCAATATTCTTTTCAGCAACCCAGAAAGCTTGCTGAAGCCCATTGAAAAGGCAGCTATGTTTCTCAGCACAGATCATCACCATCTTAACCCCATTGTTTGGAGACATTAGAAAGACCCATGGCCTCTGTGTGGTTAATTAAATCACTGGTGTTTAATTCTGCATCTCGCTCTCATCCCATCCTGAGATTGCCGTTGGGACTGAGAGTCACCTCAAAATCATGTACTGAGGACTGATTTTGACTGACAAACAATGCTTCTGGAATCAAGAAATTAAAAGGTTTTAAGGCCTTTGTATCAGGAAGCGGGGCAAATACCTCATCTATTTTATAATATATAGCTTGTATGTCTTACAATATATTTTATATACATATATATCATATAATATATCTTATATTGTATATCATATTTTATAGTGATATATATAACATAATAATATAAATTTCAATATGTCACAAAGCCACAATATAGAGAAAGTTTAAGCTATGATGTCAGATATAAGTTGATCTAGAAAGCTTCCTTTAAAAAAACCAACTATAAAGTATGAGAGACATTTATCAAGATGGTTTACAGATTACAGAGAAGGTGCTGGTATGGCCAGAAGGAGTCAGATCCATTAGGGGAGAGGGTGTATGGAAAGGTGGCTCCCCTGTCTCAGGTTTCTGGCCCTTATTTCACATATTATAACAACATGGCTACACACAACTCTAGACAGGAATTCTGAACAAGTCACCTGCCAAGTTGGTCAGAATCTAACTGAGGACCTTGATCTACCCATTGCCTATGAACCTAGATACTGAGTGTTTGATTCTATCTTCTCCAGACAGTCTTAGATCCAGAGCTAGTCACTCACTCCATCATCCCTTCAGTCTTGGACCCTTTTGTCTGTCTTCCTCTGTTTTCATTTTCCACATAAACAACTGAAGACGAGAGAGAAGGGAAACCTTTCTGGGTCCCACGTCACTTGCATTTGTTCTTAGATGATTTTACATAACCTTTACATAATTCTGCCTCTTAGTAGACAAAGCTAAGCAAAGACAGGTTTTTTTTTAAGTAAGTTATTTATTTATTTATTTAGTTATTTATTTATTTATTTATTTAACACTCCGGATTTTATTCCTACCCTATCCACCCTCCAACTGTTCCACATCCCATACCTCCAACCCACCCCACTGTGTCCACGAGGCTGTTCCTACCCCCACCCTCTACCCCAACTGACCTCTAAACTCCCTGGAGCCTCCAGTCTCTTGAGGGTTAGGTGTATCATCTCTGACTGAACACAGACTCAACAGTCCTCTGCTGTATATATGTCAGGGGCCTTATATCACCTGGTGTATGCTGCTTTTTTGGTGGTTCAGTGTTTGAGAGATCTCAGGGGTTCAGATTGAGACTGCTGGTCCTCCTACAGAGTTACCCTACCCTTAGCTTCTTTCAGCCTTTTCTCCAGTTCAACCACAGGAGTCAGCAGCTTCTGTCCATTGGTTGGGTGCAAATATCTGCATGTGACTCTTTCAGCTGCTTTTTGGGTCTTCCAGAGGGCAGTCATGATAGGTCTGTCTTTGCGAGCACTCTGTACACTCAGTAATAGTGTCAGGCCTTGGGGCCTCCCCTTGAGCTGGATCCCACTTTGGGCCTGTCGCTGGATCTTCTTTTCCTCAGGCTCCTCCCCATTTCCATCCCTGAAGTTCTTTCAGACAGGAACAATTATGGGTCAGAGTTTTGACTGTGGGATGGCAACCTGTTCCCTCATTTGATGCCCTGTCTTTCTGCTGGAGGAGGGCTCTATAAGTTCCCTCTCCATACTGTAGGGCATTTCACCTAAAGTCCCTCACTTTGAGTCCTGAAAATCTCTTACCTCAGGTCTCTGTTGCATTCTGGAGTGCCTCCCCCAACCTCCTACCTCCCTAGGTTGCCTGTTTATTTCCATTCTGTCTGCTGACCCTCAGGGTTTCAGTTTTTTCCCTCACCCATTACCAGATCAGGTTCCCCTTGCCCCCACTCTGTTCAGTCTCCCTCCCAGGTCCCTCCCTCCCTCTCCACTTGTAATTATTTTCTTCTCCCTCCCCAATGGGACTGAGAAGTCCTCACTTGGGTCCTTCAGCTTTGAGTTCTATGAACTATATCTTGGGTATTCTGTACTTTGGGGATTTGGGGCTAATATCTACCTATTAATGAGTACATATCACGCATATCCTTTTGGGTCTGAGTTACCTCACTCATGATGATATTTTCTAGTTCCATCCATTTGCCTGCAAAACTCAGGTTGTCCTTGTTCTTAATAACTGAGTAGTACTCCATTGCATAAATGAACCACATTTTCTGTATCCATTCTTCTGTCATGGGACATCTGGGTTGTTTCCAGCTTCTGGCTATCACAAATAAGGCCTCTATGAACATAGTGGAACACATGCCCTTGTGGCATGGTGGAGCATCTTTTGAGTATATTCCCAAGAGTGGTATTGCTGTGTCTCCAGGTAGATCTTTTTCCAATTTTCTGAGGAACCTCCACATTGATTTCCAGAGTGGTTGTACCACTTTGCACTCCCACCAGCAATGGAGGCGTGTTCTTTCTCCACATCCTCACCAACATGTGCTGTCACCTGAGGTTTTAATCTTAGACATTCTGATTGGTGTGAGGTAGAATCTCAGGGTCGTTTTGATTTCTGTTTCTCTGATCACTAAGGACTTTGAACATTTCTTTAGGTGCCTCTCATCCATTCAAGACTCCTCTGTTGTGAATTCTCAGTTTAGTTCTCTACCCCATTTTTTTTTTATTTTGTTGTTTGGTTTTTTGGTAGTTTCTTGAGTTCTTTATATAATTTGAATATTAGCCCTCTATTGGATGTGATGTTAATGAAGATTTTTTTTCCCTATCTGTAGGTTGCTGATTTGTCTTATTGACTATGCATCCTTTGCCTTACAGAACCTTTCCAGTTTCAGGAGGTCCCATTTATCAATTCTTGATCTTAGAGCATGAGCCATTGGAGTTCTGTTTAGGAAATTTGCCCCTGTGCCAATGAGTTCAAGGCTCTTTCCCACTTTCTCTTCTATTAGATTCAGTATATCTGGTTTTATGTTAAGGTCCTTGATCCACTAAGACTTGACCTTTGTTCATGGTGACAAATATGGATCTATTTTCATTTTTCTATATATAGACAGCCAGTTAGACCAGAACCATTTATTGAAGATGCTTTCTTTTTTCCATTATATACTTTTGGAGTCTTTGTCAAAGATCAAGTGTGCATACGTGTGTGGTCTTATATCTGGGTAAAAACCACATGATCATCTCCTTAGATGTAGAAAAAGCATTTGACAAAATACAACACCCCTCCATGTTAAAGGATTGAGGAGATCAGGAATTCAAGGCCCATACCCAAACATAATAAAAAACAATTTACTGCAAACCAACAGTCCATATCAAATTAAATGGAGACATACTTGAAGCAATCCTATTAAAATTGGGAACAAGGCAAAGATGCCCACTCTCCCCATATCTATTCAATTTAGTGCTAGCAAGAACAATAAGACAACAAAAAAGACATCAAGGGGACACAAACTGGCAAAGAGGAAATAAAGGTATCACTATTTGCAGATGATATGATAGTATGCATAAGCGACCCCAAAAATTCTATCAGAGGACCTCTCCAGCTGATAAACAACTTGAGGAAAGTGGCCAGTTACAAAATTAACTCAAATAAATCAGTAGTCTTCCTCTATAGAAGTGATAAACAGTCTGGAAAGAAATTAGGAAAATGACACCCTTCACAATAGCCACAAATACCTTGAGGTAACTCTAACCAAATAAGAGAAAGACCTGTATGACAATAACTTCAAGTCTCTCAAGAAAGAAATAGAAGATCTCAAAAAATGGAGAGATCTCCTATGCTCATGGATAAGTAATTGGCAGAATTAATATAGCAAAAGTGGCCATCCTACCAAACACAATCTGCAGATTCAATTCAATCCCCATCAAAATCCCAACATAATTCTTCAAAGACATGGAAAGAGCAATTCTCAAATTCTTCTGGAAAGGCAAAGACAGTTTTAAAGACTAAGGAGAGCACAAAACTAAAACAGGCTGTTGTTTCAGCAAATTAAAAAGAAAAAAAGGGAAAATGAATATCTATAAAATACTTCCCATAGGAAAATTCTAGAAATTAAAGATGAGCTGTAGAAACTGGAAAAAAACTTCATACTATCTCTGTATAATTAGTATTAAACAGCTCTATCTATCTCTAGCTTGGCCATAAGAGTCACATGAGTAGGCACAAGATTGGGAAACCTCACAGTGCTGAATAGTGCCAAGGTGTAATCACCATGGGGACAAGATCAGTGTTCTAGAAGATTTCTACAGCTATTGCTAAGTTAGCAAAGTATCACAGTCTTGAACTTGGGCTCTGTAGGTCAAAGTGGACAGAAGCTGATCATGCAACACGCTAAATATTATTCTCCGCAGGAGCATGAGCGCTGGCTGTTTTGTTATTTTGGTTGTTATCAGTAACAGACTTGGTGGTATGCTGTTGCCTTTAGTCTATTAATTAGTTTCTGCAACACGAAGGATCTTTGGCCTTACTGAAGTGTGTAATGTGTGTTTAATATTTTTAATTTGCTATTCTTTTTTGAGATAAGGTCTCATTATATGGGCCAGTTTGCCCTTGAACTTGCCGTTATGTGCCTCCATGCTAAGTCTTATGATTGGAACTAAAGTGCTAAGGAATTATTGATTTCCTAATGCTGTGGTTATAGTTACTAGGACTTTACGCCCCAGGAATTCTTCTCATACCACTGTCTGCCAGCCCAGCGACCCACAATCAACACAGCTCCATAACAGTCCCTTACAACCCCTTCTCAAAGTTTACCTTTGCATCAGTGCTTCTAAAGATCCCAAGGCTATTTATTTAATTTTACTCATAATAAAAGAACATTTTCTTTGAATGGCAGCCCAAAGCATAACAAAACCCAACAGGGGAATTGCTGCCTGGTAGATAAGTTGTGTTGAAGATGGACAAAAGAATTCTCATATCACTTTAGAGTGTCTGAAGACGCAGTCAGTGTCTAGCGGATGACAAATTGCTCAGTTCAATGTAGCCACAAAACTAACTTAGATCACCACCTGCTGCAATAAAGGTCACCTCCTGGCTGTCTTGGGAACCAGTCATTGAGCTCAGCTCTGGTCAGTTCCACTTATCAGCAATATCAACACCCAGCCCCCACCCCCTTCTCACACTAGCATGCTGTGATTATTCCCAGCAGTGGAGCTGGGCCTCCATGGTAACGCTCTTCAGGGAGCTGGGGAAGCTCTTTAATTATTAAAATGAATAATTCTTACAAACACGTTTAATTGGGAAATATTACATGTTAAAGGGGCACTAATGGAACAGCTCTGAGAACTGAACGGAGTGATAGAGTATGCGTTTTGATGTGAATTTTAGCAGTATATCCTCATCTCATCAGGTGATGCATTATTTAGTTGCTTTAAAAAAAAATACCTATCATTTTATTTCTAAGTGGAGATGGAATTATTGAACTCGCAGAAACAACACTTTGAACTATTCCCATTTGAACCATTATAAAACCACAGAAAACAATATACAGCAGAAACAGCAGATTCACATTGTCTCTGATTTCTACGAAGTCTACCCAAAAGACATTAAGCGTTACATCAGCTAGTTAACACAAAAATGTATTTAGTTTTACAGGTTATCTACAGTATTTCCTTTATTAAGAGACAAAAATGGTATATATTGAAAGCATTTGAGTAACTAACTACACATATGTGAACCTTAATCATACTTACCCTGTTGACACACTGCTATTTAAGTGTGTGATTGTCCATGTACACCCAAGCATTATGGTAAGTGAGACCTCCATGAGCAAGCAGAACTCAATCTTAGTGTTAACACATCACACATAAACACAGGCAACTTATTATTTCTGACATCATTCTTGCAAATCCTCCATGAACAGAGTTTCTAGCACTGAAGTAGAAAAAAAAAAAAAGACAAGGCAGGTGATCTTCAATTCTCTCGTTTTGAGATTGAAAGGCTATTTCTGTGTCAGGGAATATCACTAAAGTACAGGAGATAATTTAAGTAGAAAAATAAAGACTGGAAGGCAAATGTGTCCATCCTTCAGCAAGGGACCATCCAATTATCAGAAGTTTCACCTTCAACTTGTAAGCAAACTTCTTGGAAGTCAAATGTTGCTGACACTAACTCCAAGGAGTCACAAACCTAATTTTAAAAAAAAAGGACTAAAGAAAGATAGTACACCGGCTAGGTTTAAAACCTTTTGCACATGAATTGAGATTGAGATTGCACACTTGTTGGCGGATAATTAATGAATATGCTGCTCACAGAAAAGGTAATCCCATGTACACTCCCATAATTTTTCAAGGGACATTGCACTCCTTGTCAGCACTAGAAAAATCTCAGAGAGAGCCAAAGGCCCACTGGTTAATACTGAGCTTATGAGGTCCCCCCACCCCTCAAGGCATCCTTAGATTAGTATGGTCTGCTTCCTGGGATTCTAGCTGCTAGCCTACACCTCTTACAATCCCACAACAGTTTGCCATCATTGAATTCACGATTCATGATGTGAGAGCACATCCCAGCATATGCTCCAAATGACACAAATATCACATTAAGCTGCTGCTGTCTCCCAATTCCCTAGCCAGCTTTCCAGAGTCTTCAGCTTTCTAAATCACCCTCTTGTTTCACTGAGTCTGTCAGGCTGCCCGGTCCTCTAATGCTAAAGGAAAAATCAAAGAGCTGCTTGACTGGGAAGGAATAATTACTATCAGTGACATTTCCATTAGGAAGTCGCCTACTGAGCTCTCATCTTAATACCAAACACTCATATTAATGTCCCTGTCCAACTCCACTCCTGACACTAATATTTTTTAATTCTAATTCTAGTGATTTATAATGAAGGACTCTTCACCCTCAGACTGGAAAACTGGTGGTTCAGGAGCACTCACCTGATACATACTTCTACTCATCGGCAGTTCCATGTGTCTGATGGCTTTATGTCATAATTCCTTGTTCTGTTTGCATCATGTGACCATGGTATGAAAAGTATGAGCCACACAGATTATCCAGGAAACAGACAACTGCTTGCCATGCTTGCCTTAACAGCCAAACTTCTCAAATGAGATTTTTAAAATAAATGAATATAAAGAACATTATTTATTCTATTAATTTATCAGAGTAACTTTAATTTGTAAGTTCACACTTATGTGAGAATTTTATTAGTATCTTTTCCACAAGAAGAAAAATGATAGGAATCATGATGGATTTAAATAGAATTATATAGTAGTTTCAATGTTTGATTTGTTTTCATAAATTTTATTTGCATAAAGAAACTGATTCTCCTGGCTTATCCAGGGTTCTTCAGTTAGAAAGAAATGGCAAGCCACATGGATGTGGGTAGCCTGCATTACCACCTGGTTCCATGGTGATGTCCAGGCTTTTGCTGCTGCTGAAGACCGTGTCTGGGTCCACGGTCTTACTGTCACCAGGTCTGTGTTGATATTTGTGTCCTGTGCAACCACTGAAAGCCACACGGATGTCCATAGTCTGTCCCCAAACTTGAAGCCATGTTTGTGTTCATGGGCTATGCTGCTGTCAGGGGCCATACTGATCTGAGTGGTGTGTCCTGCCTCTCAGGACCATGTTGCCACAGAGGGCCATGTCTGGGTCCATAGTATTACTGTGGCTGGTGTGTGTTCAAGTCCATGACCTGTGTTACTCCCAAATGTCAGGGGAACATCCATGGTTTACGCTATAGCCATTAATCACACTGATATCCACCATTCCAAGTGCATCAGAGGGCCTCCTTATCCAGGTCCATGGTCTGACTACAATTGGGAGTCCTATTCATAATTTGGGCTGATACCAGAAACCATGTGGAAGAAGCCCATAATCCATGCTCCCACAGTCCAGAAAGAGCAAATAAGCTACTTTAGCAGTGATACCAATGATACAGATGCACAGCTAAGAAAGAGAAACATGAAAGCATTCAGCGACTACTCCTACCTCCACCCCAAGCCCCGCTCCTCAAAAACAAACAAACAAACAACAACAGCCTAGACAGAAAACCATCAGTGAGAACTCTTAAATACTATGATAGGATGCTGGGATGTTGCCTTGCACAGTAGATGACTTCCAGTGGGGATGCAGAAGGAGAAGGACTTAGCCCCATCTAGGGGCAGGCCACTGAGAGTTTAACTATGCCCTGGTGAATATATAGATTATACAAATTATACTTTTGTTGACATCCCCTTGTGGACAGACTATTTCATGGACTCCTACCCCTAGTGAAGAGTTAAGGGCAATTCATCACTACTGAGAGAGGGAGACTCAGTCTCCCTGGGGTTGAGTCCCTTCATTTGTTATTCAATATGAAGTGGTAAGCCCAAAAAACAAATAAAGACCCCACAACACTAAATGGGCTCAGCAGTGTGTGTGTGTGTGTGTGTGTGTGTGTTTGTGTGTGTGTGTGTGTGTGTGTGTGAGAGAGAGAGAGAGAGAGAGAGAGAGAGAGAGAGAGAATATAAAACAGAGCAGTTGCAGAAGAATGTATGAGGCGCTGGAGGGAAAAGAGATGGAAAATGATGAAATGATGTAAAGAAATCACACACATATACAATTTTAAAACAAAACTTAGAAAAGAAATTACAAAATATTGTCCCAAGGCCTACTGAAAATCATGACTATTTTACAGTCTAAGTATTTGCTAAAGTCACCTCAGAAGTGTCAAACTCTGCCACACAACATGTCTTAATTACTTAATCTATTGCTATGATAAAACACCAAGAACAAGTCAACTTATAAAAGGAAATATTTAATTTGGACCATAGTTTCAGAGGGTCAGAGTCCACGATGGCAGAGCAAAAGCACAGTGGCAGGGACAGCTAAGGGCCATCTTGATCTAAAAAGAGGTAGAGAGAGATACTCTGAGGGTGATGTGGGTCTTTTTGGACCCTCAAAGACACCTGCAGTTATACACCTCCAATAAGGCCATACGTCCTCATCTTTCCCAAACAGTTCCACCAACTGGGGACCAATTATTCAAATATAGGAGCTTATGGGGGACATTCTTGTTTAAATTACCACATAATTCAAGGGAGTTGCTTGATGTGGCTTCTTAGCTATAGTTGTACTGACTGAAATATATTTTTGCATGCAATTTGAACATGCTTAAAAATCCACTAAAGCACAGTCATGAAAGGGCTAGAGAGATGGTCCAGCCATTCATAGCACTTGCTGCTCTTTCAAAGGACCCAAATTCATTTCCCATGGCCCACATAATATCTCACAGCCATCTCCAATTCTGGTTCCAGGATATTTATGACCATGCCTGGATTCCACAAGCACCAGACACACATGCAGTGCATACACATACATGAAGGCAAAACACTTATAAATAAAAATAATTTTTCAAACAGTATGACCATGGAACACTATTGCTCAATAGAACAGTTTTAAAACATGACTTCTGTCTATCCAGCTGATGGAAAGAAGTCCCTAATGAGACGGGGAAAGGGTTAGAGAAGGCTGTGGCTGCTGCTATCATAAGTACTCAGTTCCCTGAACACCTTTCTGCCTCCCTACCCTGGTGATAGCTCTATCTCCTGTAAAAGTAGCTCAAGTATCAGCCCGTTTGAACAGCTGAAAGCAAAGATCAGCCTTTTAGGCTGAACAATGTCTCCTTGTAATGATTTGAATATGCTTGGCCCAGGGAGTGGCACTATTAGGACGCGTAGCCTTGTTGGAGAAAGTGTGTCACTATGGGGTTGTTGAGCTTTGAAGCTTTTTATGCTCAGACTCCACCCAGTGTGGAATGAGAGCCTCCTCCTGGCTGCCTATGGATTGAGATATAGAACCCTTGACTCATCCAGCTCCATGTCTACCTGCAAGCTGCCATGCTTCCTGCCATGATGATAATGGACTGAATCTCTGAAATTGTAAGCCAGCCCCAAGTAAATGTTGTCTTTGACATGAATTGCCTTGGTCATGGTGTCTCTTAACCGTAATAAAATCCTAACTAAGACATTCCCCAAATCCTTAAGTGGAACCCTTGATTTCCAAAGTGGCTGCATTTGGAGATAGAACCTTCAAGGAGGCAGTCAAGGTTAAATCAGATCAGAAGGGTAGGCTCTTACTCCCATAGAACTGCTGACCCTATTAAAGAGGAGAGACACCAGAAGGGCCTCTCCACAGTGGGCACAACAAAAAGGGAGTGAGCAGAAAGGTACTGTCCACAACCTGACAACAGGGTTCCTCCAACCCTGCAGGAACCCTGAACTTGACCTTCCAGACTTCCAACGCACAGAACTATGAGAAATTCATATTTTGTTTAAACTACCAAGCCTGTAGTAACTTGCTGAGACAATTTAAACATTCCAATACAATCATGAAGTAGACATGGCAGAAGATACATTTAAATGAGCTCGGCAACGGAAGCTTCTATTTTATCATTATGAGGTGTTTAAATTTAAAAGCATTGTGATCACTGTTAATATCTTTCTGCTTGAACAGAAGGAAATGCTTTTTGGCATTCAGGCCTCAAGCATGAGCATCCATGGATTTGGAGTGAGGTCGGCTCTACTCAACAGCTTTCTGTCTTCATTGCCCACACTGTGGAGTTTTTTCTCACCCCCTTAAATTGCTAATGTGTCCATTAGAAAGTCATCTTGAATTTTTTTTTGATCAATTTTTTTTTCAGTTTCTGTAGTGTCTTTCCTTATCCTCGTTTTCCTGGTGTTTTATATCAGGGATAGGAACAGCACGGCCACAGCACCAGTGCCAGCATGATTCTGACAGCTGTGGGTCTGCACATACCTTCTAATTTCTTCTCTCATGTATTTGGTCAAGCAGCCACTACCAACCTAAGTCACAGGAAAGGAGAACTACGTCTTAGCCCCTCTTTCATGACTTTTATCAAATTAGACTTTGGAGGTTAAATCTTATACAGCCTTAAGTGATCCGTATGGCATTTACCAACTGTTTAGTTGCATTTCTTCTGAGAGGTCTACTCTGATCTATTCATCTACTCTGGAAACAACACCCATCCCCGACAACGGTGTGGTGCACACACAACACAGACAATGTGAAGCTTTGTCCCTCATTCATATTTCCATTGTCTCTACCATGTTTTCAACTATTTTTCAAAGAAATTTTAATAGGGAGATCTTGGCTTACAATAGTGTCCATGACTCAGTCATAAAATCGACTAATTTTTCAAAATATTCTAAATATTCTAAATGCCTTTAATAATTGCCAAATAAATAAAGGATCTGTACTATTGTTAAATGCTGTTCTAAAGTAGTTTGGTATGACAGTGCCAATGTAAGTGCTCCAATTTCTTTCAACAAAATATCATTGAAAGAAGGAAAAGTTGAAAACATAATCTATTTCCAAAATTGAACTCTTCCATAGCACTAGTCCAAATCTGAGAGGGATTTGTGCTGTTGGAATAGTTAATACAATAGATTAGAAATAATCTTGGAAGACAGACAGGGACACTCTTAGAGGATAGAAAGGACAGGACAAACACTTTGACCTGCCTTTTAGCTGTGACACTAAGGTGGCCACAGTGTCATCTAAGTGGAAATAATATGGCCTAGGCTGTCCACACTTCCTCCAAGAATGAAGCATGAAACAGACACTCTGAGATCTTCTCCTGTTTGGACTTATTTCTTCTGTCACATGTTCAGGATGACATGTCTTTGGACACTTCTGCTGGTCACTTTTCAGAATTCTGTCTTGCCTCTGAGTTGGCCAGTGTGAGCATCTCTCCCATCTTTCTTGACTTTGTGCACGCTCCTTATTTCTGATGGTTGATCTTCACTGTCAACTTGCATGGATTTAGAATCAGCAGGTACTTCCTGTGAGCAGGTTTCCAGAAAGGTTTTACTGAGAAGGGTAGACCCACTGCAAATGTGGACAGCACCATCCATGGGGCTGAGGTTACAGACTGGATAGATGCGAGAATGTGAACCCAGCACTAACATTTATCTCTGCTTGCTGACGTGGAACACGATGAAGTCAGTCACCCTAGCTGCTGTCCTCATTACTCCCTTGACTTAATGCCCCATATCCTCAAAATGGGAATCAGAATCAGCCTTCTTTCCTCAAGTTGCTTTCATCACACGTTTTGTCACAGGCATGAATAACATGTACCCAATAAATTGTCTTTACTCAATTCAGAGACCAACGCCTAAGCTCAGTGCTTATCAGCAGTTGGTAACTGTCTCAGTTAGGGCTACTATTGCTATGATGAAACACAATGAGAAAGGAACATGAGAGGAAAGGGATTATTTGATTAATGCTTCTGTGTGATCAAAGAAAGTCAGGACAGGACCTCAAGCAGGCATTTACTTAACTGAGGTTCTCTCCTCTCTGATGACTTTAGCTTGTATCAAGTTGACATTAAACTAGCCAGCACAGTGACATTCTTTTCTGCCCACTCATAACCTGCCAAGGACATATCATTAATTCATCATAGCAAGTCTAGGTAGCAATATTTTGACACAAATTGCTTTGAATATATACTTTAATGATATATGTTATATATTGTTGAATATATATTATACATAATATGCTTAAAGTATACATTATGTTGTGATATATGTTTACATAGCAAAACAGTTGAGAAAAATTTATAGCTATTTACTATTGATTACCATTTCCTCTCTTACATGTGTCTATGCATATATTCAATATGCATGTGTATGTATGTGTGCACATGCACAGATGTATATGTGTGAGAAAGCCAGTGTGGAGAGACAGAGCATGCATATGCATGTTTTCTTAGAGCTCCTAAAGTCTCCTTTGGTATGCTCTACAACATTGTTAACTAGTCATCATAGTGCATATTATCTGACTCTGGGATTCTTTCTTTCCATGTACAGGCTGCATGAAGGTACTCTGGCCCAGTGTCATGAGGAAGGAAGACCACATGAGATACACAATGCAGAGTTGTTTCTTAGCTCCTCCCTTGAAGACTTCTAGAAGCTGAGCTGGAACTATATGAGGAGAGGTGTTTCTGAGACTCAAAAAGTGCGTTCTAAGTACAAAACAAGTAAGATTCATGCTATGAAAAACAGACACGTCCCTGTGACACCATCTTACTTTTAAGGTACTAGTTCTGGGAAAAGAAAATAGGAAAGGAACTCTCCCTTGGGAGTGAGGATGAGGCTGATTGAAGAGGTAAGCTGTCTGCTTAAAGCTCAAGTAACTGAAATTAATTTAAATGGGCAATTATAATATTTCCTTCCATCACACACTTACAATGAGGACTAATGAAGGTTATGTTTCTCCCTTCCACACCCAGCTTATGATTCAGTCCTTCTTATCAGTTTATAAGTAGGCTGCCTTCCTATAGTCTTATTCTCAGCCATACAAACCACAGAACATATTAAAACAATGACTTCTGGCATACATCATAGCACATGGCTTTACATAACTCCCACCTCTACTAATCCTGGTAGTACATGCCTGAAATCCAAGCACTTAGTAGGAAGAAGGAATCCCAAATTCAAGGTATTCTGGGCTACATAGCTAGACCCTGTTCCCTTACTCCCCAGCAAAAGGACATTTCTGAATGGACCTGCATCATCGAAAATGAATATATGTAGTTTCTAACACCTAAATAGAAATTTAAAAGAAAAACAAAAGGAAGAGAGGATGGAGGGAGAGAGGGAAAGAGGGTGGTGGGAAGCAGAGACAAGAGGATCCTGTGAAGGGGGAGGGGCTAAGAACACCTACTGTTCTTTCATAATTTCATAGTCACCATGAGCTGAACAGCTTCCCCCACCATCCATGTTCCACCACAACATTCTGCCTCACCAAAGATCCAAAGGCAACAGGACCTGTGAACTATGGACAGAAAGATACAAAACTGAGCCAAATTAAACATTTTATCCTTAAAAATTGACTGTCTTGGGTGTTTTTAATCACAGTGATCACAGTGATAGAAAGTTGGCCGATCTCAGCACAAACAGCAGGAAGGAGTCCTTCAAATAGCCATCCTGGTTAGTTTAAGCCTACCAATGCTCATGTGGAACTCATGGAAAACTTGTCTTTAAAAATATGGATTAAAAAAATGTATGTTAAGTCGGTGGCCCACAGCTATTTCAGCCCTCGCTCATGCAAGTGTCCTCCTTGGCAGCCCAAATGGCACACCTCTGATATCCCCTCACTCCCTACACCAGTGAGGCACATCACCACAGAGCTGAAACTCTGGAGAAATTCAGACTCCAAACACTGAGCAGTAGAGCGTATGGCTTTCCAGAAGCAGATCAGCTAAGTGACATGTGTCCTTTACAAATGTCCCTAGCTGCAATGTACCCCAGCTGCTTAGGAACAGTATGTCTGTGTTGGTTTTTGCCCTCCTCTCTTCACAAATTAGCTTTTCAGCTGGGTTTAAGTATTTAAAACAGACGGCTTCAGAAGAGAAAGAGGATTGCCAGGCAGAACCGAAGAGCATATTTAGATGCTGGGCTGAAAACCCTCATAGGATTTAGTCATTTTGTTGATGAATAAAACAGTTGTGACTATGTTCAATCACAGAAATATTTATCCATTCATACTGAAGCACTGAGCTTTGAATATACAACTGTTGGGGAAGAGGTGGCTTTCTCGCTCCAGAAGAACCCCAATTACACAGAGCATTATGTGCAGACCTCTTCATCATAATCCCAGAAACTAACATACTCCATTATCTCTTACACAACCCATTTCAGATATGAACATCATGGCTGTACCAAACAATGGCCCAACATGATAAACATTGCAATGTAGCAACTCCCTTCTCATCCGCCTTCATTCTCCCAACCACTTTGGACCACTGTAACCTAGTACCCCATCATGGACCTTCACACATAACAGACATTCAATGTGAGTGTGTGTGTGTGTGTGTGTGTGTGTGTGTGTGTGTGTGTGTGTAACAGGGCAATAAGGGAATAAGTTCCCTTCTGTACTTGGTCACACTGATTTCTCCTCTCCATTTGCACTCAGCTCTCCAGCCCCTGCATGCGCTTCCAACTTTACACTTTACTGTGCCCTGACAGCTTCTCAAGTGACTGAAAGCATGATAGTTTGGGGATTCTTACAACATAATTTGCTTTTCAAAATCTATGCTTCACTCATGTGTGTGATGGTTAATATAACTGTCAGTTCTACTGGACTGAGATTATTAACTGCATCTATGTGCATGTGAGGACAATTCCAAAGAGGATTAACTAATTGTAGAGAAGACAGGCAGCAGCATCCCATGGCTATGGGTACCAGGTGGAGGAGAGAGAAGAAGGGGAAGGGATAGAGGGCAGCATCCCCCCCCCCAATCCTGTTTGTCATGATGTGAGCCTCTCAGCTCTGCCATTTTCCCCTGTCATGATGGAGTGAAGCCTTTGAGAGCTTAAGATGAATTAGGCTTTTCTTTGCTTAGTGTACAAAGGTATTTTGCCATAGCAATGGAAAGTATAGAAAGCTGTCTAGGTCACCAGAGAAGTCACTGGTGATGCACACAGGGCTGGAGAGTTGGGCAGTTTGGTGTAACTCAATGAGCAATAGAGATTCATATTTGCTAAATTACAAAAGGGTGGAGAAGGGACAATCCTCTCCAAAGCTCAGGGCCTATCCCGCAAGAGGGATGTCAAAACAATGTAAAAGCCCAAGGATGAGGAGATATTTAACAAGAAATACATTATGTGGGTGTGGCATAACTATTCTCCTTAAACACCCATTGAAGCTAGGGTTATCTACACAGGACTTGCTCCAGATTGATCCCTGTCAGCATTTCATCATGGATGGGGAAAGAGCCTATAAAGCCACTCCTCCCTGAGGGTCTTCTGGCAGCTAATGACTGCTGAGGGGGATGTCACTCTCTTCAATTACTTGTGTTCCAACAAATAACCTCCCCCCCCCATGACACTTATGCAGCCAACCCTAATGGGAAACACATACATACACACATACACACATACACACATACACACATACACACTCACTCACTCACTCACTCACTCACACACCATGAAAGTAGAAGAAATTGTTGAAATAAAAGAGGTTTCAGTGGGAAAAAATAACTGGGATTCCTTATATACATATATGAAACTGTCAAAGAATAGCATTCTACTTCAAGGCAATTTTTAAAGTGCAAACAATAGGAATCATCTGGTCTTCCAACAACAACATCCACAGACTCTGCCTTCTTACCGTCTTCTCTTCTCTCACCATACATTACGTAATGTCATGCCGGCTCTTGAATGTTGATTTTTCTCTGGCAACATTTTTTTTTATTTTACAGGCTCTCTCTAGAAGATAGATTTACTTCCAAGTCTTCAGTTACTCAAAACTTCATGTAAGAGCCTTTGGAGATTTGAACTGCTGCTCTTCTTCCTCCTTTTCAAGTCCATGGCCAATGAAGTGTGCATGCAAGGATCACTAGCCAAACAAAGCACATTGTTAATTGATAGCATTTCCAGAACAGAGCAGTGGTAAAGGCTGAATTGAGACATAGCAGTGTATCCTTGAGGTCATGCTAGGCCTCAAGTAAAACCAGCGCTGAAATAGGCAACCCTAGATCCACTGACTCACATGGACCAGGACCAGAGGGCTGTCTTGTCAGGCCAGAAACAGAGGAACAGAGGCACCCAGCAAAAAGAAGAGATTACCTCCAAAGCTGTGTTCTGAGCTGCTACAATCTAGTTATGTCGGCCTCACCCATAAAGAGAGAAAGAAAAAAGGACAACATTGGACTCTGCTAGCAGCATGGGTCTAGAAGACAAAACTAAAAAGAAGGCATGATATGGATGTGATCCCATTGACATGGTGGCCATGTACAGCAGAACGTCACGTAGTAATTTCAAGTTCCAAGCTACTGGTCAATCTCTGCCTCCTGGGAAGAAGTGATGGAAAAATGATGAAAACAGGTTAAATACCATCCCTAGCAACATCTTCACCTCAGTTGGTTCAGATGTTCATGGGCTAAAGCCAGAACGAATGGATTGTTCCCCAAATGGGCCTAGTCAACACCATACACCCTGAGACAAGTGCTTGTTGAGTGGCTGAATCCTGGCTCCTGGGTCAGGATCTTGGTCCTGAGCTGTATACCACACCCGCAGTGTATCTCCACTTCTTCCTCGGCTTTCCCCGTGCCTTATCTAAGAACATGGACAATCATTCCCTGTATGATAACTAAGGTCACAATATTGTTCTAGTTCCACAAAATGATTCCTCAGTTAAATATGGTCTACCCCCAAAAGACTGATTCATTGTCCATAAGGCAGAACTGGTCTCTATTAGTCCCCTCCCCCCATTTCTAAAGATAAATTGGCCCCTCTTTCACCATCCCCCCATTGCTAAAAATAAATGGGGTTTAGGTGCTTATTGAGAATAATTTATTCAGCCTTTGCTATCCAGAATGCACTTTGATCCCCTTCATTGGATCCCCTTCATTTGAGCTCCTTCTGTGTGGGAGGTAACTGGCCTGTAGACTATCTTTTTTCACAAATACTGAGATATTGTTTCTAAATCGTCAAACTAATTGTTTTAAACTCTCTTTAGACTCCCAGATTTTTTCCCAAAATAAACAAAAAAACAAAACCTCTCATGGGTTTTCAGAAGTATGTTAAATGTCATCAGAAAATGAGATTAAATCATTTCTTCAATATTTCATAATATTATACTTGTTTGAACAATCTCCTTTTGCCTTATTATCTGGTGTATCTTTAGTGGCCTTACAGTATTAGAACTCATCCCTAACTTACTAAATTTTTTTTAAAATATGATTTGTTCTATGTGATGAAATTTTCTAAAGGATACTATTTTCTTCCCCAATTAATTTTAAAACATCTCACTTCCTCAGAAATGAAACCTAACTTGATCATAAAGTTATACCAATGAATAAAATATACAAAGATGGTAGAAATAAAACATTGTCCCTAGTAAGCGGCTATCATCACAGGAATCATAGCATGAATTCATTTTTATAGATTATTAGAAAAGAACCAGGAAATACCTAATAATCTCCATGCCTTGGCTCAGGATGATGTCACTCTGGATTTTTTTTCTTGGATATTTACATAACCAAAACATCTCATCCACATGAATTATGGAAATTAATAAATTTTGCTCCAAGGATGATTATTGATATTCTTGGCCATATTCTCCATGTTTGTTTTTTATTATTATTAGCTTACGTAAAGCAATTGAAACAATTCTCTAGGGTTGGGTACTTTTCTGGGAAAAGTATTTGTAATCGATTCTAATTTATAAATTTATTCTAACTAAATATTGTGACAGGGTCCCGTCTAAACTATGAACAATGTGAAGACTTTGTATTCTATGGACTGAGACCTGAGTGCAAGTCATAGGTCTTGCAGTACTATTCAATCAACTCACTGCCAGATGACCATGAACAAATTGTGTTGTCTGTCCTAAAATTGTGTCTCTTACAAAACAGAGATAATGTCCAAAACCCACCACATCAGATTGCTGTAAAATTTAAATGAAATCATATATGTGTGAAAATAAATATAGTTCCTGACACATATAATTATTGAATAAATGTTCTTTTCAGACAAAATATGGGAAGACAATTTTATAGCATTTTTAAAAAGAGGTTTTTTCCATGCATCATGCAAAAGCAAAACAAAATGGATTGATAAACTTAAATACATAAAACATAAAGTTTTTAAAAGATGTGTTATATTTTTAATTTTTTTTTGTATGAGTGCAGGTGCCCTCAGATGCCAGAAGATGGTACTGAATCCCACGGACTAGTACAAATGGTTCTGAGCTGACCTAGGTGATGCTGAGAATTTAACTCAAATCCTCCGCAGGAATGGTATGCGTTCTTAACCACTGAGCTGTTTTTCCCACTCCAAATGTGAAGTTTTCCTTTTTTTTAAATAACAAAAATATTGCAATCAGGGTAAGGGGCGAACAGCACCTGAAAAAAAAAAAAGATTTGTAATAGTAACCAACAATGAGGCAAATCGCTGCCCGCAGAGAGGAGAGAAAAATAACTAAAGGAGCAGAATCAACAATTCAAAACTGAGGGCCAGTAAATATATGAACAGATGTTCAGTCTCACTAGTAATCAAAGAAGTGTAAAGAAACAACAGCTTGGTGATGATTAAAGAGATGGACCAGACTTGGCATCTGTGAGTGCACACCCAGTACGCTGGCTTTGTACACTTCCGGGAAGTGAGCTTTTGAGAAAGCAGAGGATGGCTACTGAAGGTTACACACTAAAACTCAAAAGATCCGTTTCCTTTGCCTTGTGGGTTGTCTTTTATAGTCTGCTTACAACTTTTCAATAATCAGATATATAAAATAATTTCTGTTTTTTCAAAACTGAAATCTTTTGCTTCCCCTTTTCTTGTGATTTTAATGAGAAATAAAAGCTCAAGCAACCTTGTAGGGAGTAATGACATTAAATAATAATAATGGTTAATAATAATAGTAAACAATAGTAATATCCCTGATATCACATGACAACTCATGGATCACAGAGTAGGCTTTGTGCCCCATTCTCACACCTGCTGACAAGGAACAGAAAAGGAAGAACTACTCATCCTGGGAAGACCCATGAGCCTCCAGGCTCTGTTAATCCTTTATGCACCTGCCATTGTCCCTCAGATGGTCCTGGTGTGGAAAGGAGGCTGCATTCAGGACCCTGAAGCATCTTCTGCATTGTCCCCTAACAAAGACTTCTCTGACAGTGAATTACCACCTGGGTATTGTCTCCCCTGGTCCTTGCCATGCGCTGACTGGTAAAGAGATTGCTTGGTGTTCCAAGTGTACAATGCTAGTCCACTCCTCAAGCTCCTGACCAGATCTCACTAATAAAGAGGGAGAATTGCCCCTCCTCCCCTGCTCTGTTCTCCCTTTGGAAATTGCCAGGTAAAATTGTGATTAAACAAATCACTCCATGGTGACTTGAGACCTCCAAGTTGACGGAACCTGAGTTCTGGCCACTCCAACCCTCTTCCTCTCCTATCATCGCTCTCCCAACACTAGATATGTTCATGCTCATTCTCTTTCCTTCTCCTATTTTTGTTCAAAAAGGGAGTGAAGAAAGGCTTCTGAAATTCATTCATGCTTTAAGATAAATTATCTCAACGGCAACAGATTTCATAACCATGGGATCAAAATATAAACTTAAAATAATGAGGTTATTGTGAGAATTCAAAGCATCCAAAAAATGGACAAATCACAGAGGCAGGAGGTTAGTCCTAACATCACTCAATGATGAAGGTCAGACACACACTTCCAGAGGACCCTGGGCCAGCTCTAGTCAGTACAGGTATCAGATATCAGTGGGGCTTAAGGATTAATTTCTTTTTTCTAAAATTTATTCTAAACCTCATCAATACTTACTGAGCTGTGAAAAGTAATATGTGCATCAAGATTACCTAGAAGAGAAAGAGTGGGGAGGAGGAGGAAAAAGAAAAGAAAACTAAAGAGACAGGAAAAGAAAAAAGTAAGAAAAAGGCTGAGACAAGAAATCATCCAAAGCACAGAAGTTTCGACTTTTTCCAGAAAGATGTCTACAAAAATGGAGACTACAATAAAGAATCTCTATTAATGGACGAGGATGGGGAACATGAGATGGCTATAAAAGGAGGTTGTAGATCCTGATCACAGATGGCCATGGTACACGCTAGAAGCAGAAAGTCTCAAGTAGCCTAATGGGGCTTAGAGGGGCAAAAGAGACTCAAGGCTCATAGTCAGTCATTGGGGTCAATTACAACTCCAGCTCAAGGCCCATAGTCTCTTATAGGGATCAATGACAATTCCCACTAGACATTAGCTCACATTTTGGGAATGTCTATGATAGCTTTTCTTCCCGTGGAGGAAGAATTAAGTGGATAGATTTTCAATCTCAGTTATCTAAATTCTGCATCATCCTGTGGTTCCACTGAAGACCTGGGCAGGGTGGTCAGAAGCAGTTGAGTGAGCATGGAGGAAGGACACTCCTTCCAAGAGACCCCAGCTGGAAGTCCTGAAGAACAGTGGCAAAGAGAGGAGGAGGTAGACACAAAATGTTTGACTGGCCCTCCTTTCTCCAGCTGATGACACTGAGATGACCCTAGAGGCTACATTGGCAAAGAGTGCTGAAAATAAAGGAACTTTTTTCCTTTCCATAATTTTTTTAATCACATTACATCCCAATCATAGCTTCCTTCTCTCCTCTTCTACTAGTCCCACCCTTACAAATTCCTCCCTTCTTACCTCCTCCCCTTCTCTGAGGACCTCCTTGCGTACCATCCCACTCTGAGACATCTAGTCCAAGGAAGAATAATCCTCTCCCACTGAGGCCCAACTGGGCAGTCCAGGAAGAGGAAGGGGATTCAATGGCAGGGAACGGAGTCACCGACAGCCCCAGCTCCAATTGTTAGGGGACTCACATGAAAAGAAAGCTGCATATTTGCTACACATTGGGGGCGGGGTTGGTCCAGGCTCTACCTGCTCTTTGGTTAGTGGTTCAGCCTCTGTGAGTCCCCAATAAAGGAACATTTCTCACTGCCCTTCTAAGAAGTTTTAAAGCCCTGATCTTTTTCTCTCTGTATTTAAGAGACCTTACCAAAACAAGTAAACACGGTATTGTTTCAAAAAAAATTAAGATTCTACACAATATATAAAAATGTATATACACAATTGGGTATGTGAGTGTAGGTTGATAGCACTTGGAGAGCAAACAAAGACGTAGGAGAGATAAAAATGCAATGAAATGGAGCTTTTTGCAGACAATCTTCCAACTTGGTCTAGTGCAGCCCAGGCTCCAAAACCCTTCAGTGGCCTTTGAAAGATTAGAATCACCACAGCCCTTCTATACCTAGAGAAGGGAGGAGATGTCAGCGGCAGCCTTGCTTATACACTGAAGGCCTAAAACCAGCCATAGGCCTAAAATCAGCAATAAGCCTGTCATACATGTATACTAACACCAAGTCTTGGGTAGGCAGCTTTTGTGGCGATTTACCAGTCTGAGTAGTCATAGATCTTGTAGATAGGTAGCCTTGGTGGATAGTACCAACCTAGATAAGGACAAGTGAATCATAGATAGAATCATAGTGACCTGTCCCCTGAACCCTCATCCAGCCGATACCCTGTTCTGAAAGATATCTGTACTCCCCCTGAACACCCACACTCCAGTGTCATCCCCTTCCCCATGTCCTGCCTTTTTGTGTTTATAATCCCTATGTGAATAAGTAAAAATTATGATTTGATTTAAAAAAAAAAAAGAAAGAAATGGAATTAGTCCTCAGAACTAGACCAAAGACCATCTGCTAGTTTCAGTAACTAAAAGTGACCTGGTAAATAGGGGGAGAGTGAGTCATGATTGAGCCCAAAGAAGATTCTCCCTTGAGGAAATTCTGTGTCAGATTTGCTTAGTAACACAGCCAAAGAGGAGATCCAAAAAAGGCAGGCTATAATTAGCAAGTAAAGTAAAGAAAAATCTCATCATTTGGACTTGAAAACTCATGTGTGTCATTTAGCACACTAATATGTTGCCAAAAGCAGTCAGGCAATGGAAAACATTAAATCATTTTTTTTAATGACTTGTATCTTTTTCATTTCCAACACATTTAAATTTAGGACAAATGACATGATCAGCTACGTCTGAGCCAACTTTGAGAGCTGGGGTTTTTCCTAGAGTATGATTTTCTAAGAACTAAAATCTTTATAAATGTAACAGGCTTTTCTAACCAAATAAAGTTGCCAGTTGGTTCTGAGCCGATGGCCCTGTCCAGGGAGTTCTGCAAACTTTGTGTAGAGCCAAATACATAACTCTAAACTTTCACAATATGTGCTGACAGAGGAAAGAAAGAATTTTATTCTGGTTGAGTCAGTTATGCAATGGAGCCCAAGGCTTGTGGAAGAATGTTTCATGAATTGAACCACTTAGGTTCTAACGTTGTAAGACAGGAATCAGAGTCTAGCTGTCCAGGGCACAGTAGTTGTCACATCATTGTGTCACTGAACAAACAACAAAGCTAGTCAGCCATGAAACTGGGAATGGAATGGAGACTCTTGACTTTAATTCTGAAATTGTATTTGACTTGGTCCTATTCCAGTTTTTTGCTAAATATCACCACCCAGTAATGTCTGAAATGCCTGGAAGCCCTCCAGTCGAGGTACACTGCTTCACTGATTCCCTTTTGGAAATGCTAACAGGGCTTAGTCACCTAGGCTGCAGGGGAGGAGCAAAAATGGAAAATACCTGAAGTTTTGTTACATAACTGTAAGCCAGGCTTAACTTCCTATGTCTCAGCCAACTTAATATTAAAAGCAGTTTTTCTTTCTTCTGAGCATATGGCTTAAGGGAGAGTGGCGATTACAAATAAAGTAGCATTAAGAGAGAACCAGGTGGCGAAGTGGTACCATGCCTCCATGGCAAAATAAAAACAGACAGATGAGTCTTAACTCCAGCCCTTGAAAATTTGCGGTCCATGCATTTGCATTAAATGTGCTTAGAATCCATTGTGCAACAGCGGCAGCCCCATCCTTGCTTTCAGAGAGTGCAGAGGATGGTGAGAGTGGTCATCAATTACAGTGCTCTGTGTGTAAGGCTAAAGGAAGCCCAGGATGATTCATGAGCACAAATGAGCAGCTAACCTGAACTTCAACAACCAGAGAAAGCTTTCCAGATAAAGTGGGGGCCCAAATAACGAATAGAATTAACATAATGTTCCCAGCTGTAGAGAAGACAATGACAGCAGGGTAGGGAATTTGGTTGTAGCTGATCATTCCTCTCAATCACTAATTGCACAAATAACCACTGAATGCACACTAGGCTTCAGACACATAGTAAAAGGAAATCCCTTCTTTATCTTATTGCACTCACAACAGCAGTTGTACCAAAGATAACATTTAAAACAGCATACATCTTACGTTTATTAACTCTGTCATTTATCCCACAAACACTAGACAGGCTGCCTTAAAAATTAACCAACAAGCACTAGACAGAATGTCTAGGAAACTAGCTAAAATTTAAAATTCAGATGTTTACTTGACTTGCTAACATGAATGGAACTCAAAATCAACCAATGTTTGAACCCATAATTTGTTCTAATTTCATGGGTAAAATAATGCTTATTTGTTACTCCACTTCTTTGTGCTATAAAAAAAATGTGTGTGTGTGTGTGTGTGTGTGTGTGTGTGTGTAATATAGTGTAATGTGTGAGGATGTGTACATATAAGTCTGTACTCATTTATGTCCATGCATGTGGAGACCAGGTGTCAGGTGTCTCCCATCCCTTGCTCTTCAACAATAAATCTTTCACTGAACCTGGCATTCCCTGATTGACTAGGCTGACTGGCTGGTTAGTTCTATGGACCCACCTTTTCTCTACTACCCCAGTACTAGAGATGCATGTAGCCATGCCCAGCTGTTTCTGTGTAGGTGCTGGAGATCTGAACTTAGGTCCTCCTATTTGTACAACAAGCAATTTATAAGCTCAGCCATCTTCCTAGCCTCAATGCATGGTGTTTAAAAAATGTTCTTATAGGATTATAGAGATGGCTCAGACATTAAGAGCACATACTTAACTGTCTCTTGCAGACAACCCAAATTTAATTCCTAGAATCCACGCCAGACTGGTCACAACAACCTGTAACTCTAGTCCAGAGGCTCCACTCCTGTCTTCTGACCTCAGTGGGTATATGCACTCACAGCCATATATCCACAGAGAGATGAACACATGCACAATTAAAAATAAAATATTCAAATCCAGTTACGAAGTAGTGTCAGAGTTCTAAGATTCTATTTATATATAAAAACTGTCTATGCAAGGTAGTATTTTTAAAATCTTGTGAAGACTATATATGTGGTTATATATTAACTATATGTATCAAAATATATTTTTAATTATATGGAAGCATAATCCTGGGGAGATGTTTCTGTGAGCAAAAGCACTGGTTGCACAAGCAGGAAGACATGGGTTCAATCCCCAGTACCATGTAAGAAACTCAGCGGTGACTGCTCATGCTTCCTAGCATTGTGGAGCAGGGACAGGTGGATCCCCGTATCTCATTGGCTGGCCAGCCTAGCCAAAATGAAGAGCTTCCAATCCCATCTGAGACCATTTCAAGGCAATAGGGCTAAGAGCAATGAGGGAAGACACTCAGAATCTTCTTTTTAGCCTCTGTACATACATGCATGAAAGAGTGCATGCACGCACACACCGCATACTAACATGCACACACCACACACATGCACACATCACACAGAGAGAGATAAACAAGGAAATAAGTAATGCATATGAAAACAGGAACATAAATGGAGATGTTGGCAGTAATACACTAGTAAATACTGAATTTGCAAAAAAAACTTCAAATACATCCTGATTTGATTATTTTCCATCTCTGTAGAAGAAATATGTTCACCAAGGCCAACTTTAAATTGTCCACATTTATAAGGTTTCTGAAAAAGTACAGTCTGATTTCAGGATCTGGAACTGACCAACTCAATAAACTAGTCAGGGGATGACAACTCTTCAAAGTTTCTCACACTCTCGTGAATATACTAAAATAATAATTTATATTATGCTCTAAAAGATTGCAACACATTCTGCTATGTCTAAGTAACTTTATAAAGAGTGGAAATGTATTATTAAGAAATAAAGAGATGAATGAAATAATCAACAGTTCATCAATCCAAGTGAACATAACAAAGTTGAAAAAAGAAAAACACAATGACAAGTTTTCAATCTAATAAGATTGTAAAATAAAACCAAGTATCATAGTTTGCTTTTTTGTTGCTGTGATCAAACAGTGACCAAAGCCAACCTAGGAAGGAACTGGTTAATTTGGTTTATAAATTACCATTCATCATCAAAGACAGCCAAAGCATGAACCTGGAGACAGGAACTGAAGCCCAGTCCATGGAAGAATGATTCTTGCTGGCTTGCTCAGCTTTTTTCTTTATACAACCCAGAACCATCTGCCTAGGAATGGCACTGCCCATGGTGGACTAGGCTCTCTTTCATTAATTATTAATTTTAAAAATGCTTCTATAAACATGCCCATGGGTCAGTCTAATGGGACCAATTCCTGATTTGAGTTTCCTTTTCCCCAGGTGTGTGAAACTGACAACTGAAGCTGACTATTGACACCATGATACATCAGTAATTATAGAAAATATAAATATATGCCCCTCATTAAATATCAAATTAAAATAGAATAAATACAAGTAAATTATGTGAAAAGATATACCATACAAGTGTTAACCAATAAAAACTCACATGGCTACACTAATATTTTGCAAAGTAAATTTTAAGACAAGAATGGGGGAAAAATCCAATTACTGGGTCAATCTAAAGAACTTCCAATGTTTACTCAAAAGAACAGAAAAAGTTTGATAAAATTAATAGGAATAAAAGACCTAGTGAAAATCACAATTGGAGTGCCTTCTCTCTCTTGTCAGTTCCTAATGACGGAATAAGAATTATATGTCAGTAAGACAACAGGAATGTTTAACAACATTATTAACCAACTTCACCTCAATGTAATAGACCAATTCATTGACATACAGAACCTTCCAAATCTTACACAGGAAGAAGTAGACTATTTGAGTAAGCTTATGTCTGCTAAAGATGCCAAATCAATAGTTAATAACTTTCCCTAACAGAAAGCAATAAACTCAAATGAGTGCACTGAGGCTGTGGGGTTCTCTGATACATTTAAGGAAAACAGTAGCCACTTCATTATATTGGGGAGCATGGCAGCAGGTACGCATGAAGCTGGAGTAGTAGCTGAGAGCTTAAATATTTATACCCAAGCAGGAGGCAGAAAGAGCCAACTTCAAATGGCATGGGCTTTGGAATCTTCAAAGCCCACCTCCAGGGACATACAACCTCCAACAAGCCACACCTTCCAAACCTTCCCAAACAGTTCCACTAAGTCTCTATGCTCCCATCCACTTCACTTTCATTCTTCTCTGATTTAATTATCAATGTCAATTTACTAGACAAGTTCTAACCTCCTCTATGCTCAATCCATCTACCCATCTGCCCATCTGTCTATCTATCTATCTATCTATCTATCTATCTATCTATCTATCAATTTATCTATCATCTATCTATCTATCTATCCATCTGTCTATCTGTCTATCTATCAATTGATCTATCATCTACCATCTAATTCTATATACTTCTCCTTTATTTGTTCTTTTCTTTCTCTATTTATTTTCCTTTTAAGAGGTTGGGACTTTCTTAAGTGAGCAAATTACATTTTTTCACTTTTCTTTTCATTCAAACTTTCATCCAAATTGCCTAATTGCCCTGCTTTGTGACTACAGTTCCATCCTACTACTTTTCACTCTTCTGCTTTTTCTCTATCATCCACTGTTCATGAAGAGTGTTGTTCTACTTTTTCCTGTCTCACTTATACCCATATACCTGAGTGCACACAATACTGTCAGGAGCCCCTTACTTTCTAAAGTGATTGCCATTTGAGGGCTAATTGTTTTTTATTTGATTATTACTGTAGGTTCATTGTTAGCCTATGATTTTTTTTAAATCAAATCATAATTTTTACTTATTCACACAGGGGTTATAAATACAAAAATGCACTACATGGGGAAGGGGATGACACCAGAGTGTGGGTGTTCAGGGGGAATACAGATATCTTTCAGAACAAGGTATCGGCTTAGCCTATGATTTTTGTCATAGCTAGATATTGATTGCTTTTGCAAACAGTATTCTATTCCCAAACGAAGCACTAGAAACCTAACCTGGTTCCCCAAAGACTATACTGAAGAAAATAAATGACACCTAATACACCTAATGTAACTATGACTTAGTCTCCCTTGAACACTGCAAACACTTCTTTTTAAAAAGTGATTTAAAAAAAAAGAATTCAAACTATGATCTAACCCAGGTGTATAAGTCAAAACACAAAAAGCAGAGGAGGAAAAGGCCTGAACATGTAGCTCATCAAAACCCATACACAGGTGGCAAGTGAGCGTGTAAAAAGATATTTAGTGTCATAGGTCAGAAAACTGCCACCCAAATAAGATATCAGCACGTGATCAACGCCATCGAAAGTGTGAAGCAGGAAGAGAATGTGTGGCTGCTGGGGACAGATACCTTTAGAAGAAGTTTGACAGTTCTTTAGAAGAAGTTTGACAAACCACAACACACACATACCATATGGTAAAACAGATACATGCTTTGGTACTTACCCAGATGAACTGAAAACTGCATTTACAGAAAGCTCTGTACACATGTTTGTAACAATTTTATTAATAATTTATAAAACTTGGAGGCAACCATATATATTTCTGCTGGTGAATGGAGAAATAAATTGTTCCATATCTAGTATTGAATTCTAAAAATAAGCTGTCAGGGTATGAAGAGATATGGAATAAAGTTAAAAGTTTACTAAGTAAAAGAATACAACCCAAAAAGGCAATATAGTTTATGTAGCTATACGGCATCCAGAAAAATAGCAAAAATATATAAGGAGAGTATAGGAAGGTCAATGGGCTAGCAGAAGATGAAAAAATACAAAGGTAAAGCAGAGAACTGTTAAGGCAGTGAAACCATTCTGTATATTGTAATGATGATCTTGGTCAAAACACATAGAAAATACAAAATTAAAACTGAACTCTAATGTAAATTATGATATTGGGGGACCAATGAAATGCCAACATAGACTCTTAGTTTTAACAAATATTTTCCCTTAGGGAAGGTTGTTGGCAACAGAGAATACATATTCACAGGAGGAATGTGGAACTTCAAACTTCCTGATAAGTTTCACTATGAACTACTACTGTAAATAATTTGTTTACCAATTATTTAAAAATAAGATGTCCAGAGGCTAGTCCTGGGGGACTTTAAGTTTGAAGCCAAGCCTGGGCCTCACAGAGAGGCACAAATGTTACTGAGATCCAGGGTAGCAATTTTACAGTGTCATCTGCTCACCAGAGTTATTTCTTTCCTTCTGATCTAGGTCTTGTGTGTGGCTTCCATTCCCATCATCTCTTTGTGATTTCGAAATAGTCATGTTATCCTTGTGTCACCTTTCCAATCAAAAAGAATAAGAACATGGCAAGGCCAAAAGACATACACTGCCATAGGGAAAGCTTCCAAACGTCATTTGGAGATATCTGCTTCTATTCATTGGTCAAAACATGTAGCTGCAAAATGCAACTCTGTTAGCCAGGGACACTAGATATTTCTCTCTTTGAGAACAAAAACTGGATGGGCAGGAGAATCTGCCATGCAAAGCCTACATGAACATGAATTGTTTTTACTTATAAGCAACCATAACCAGGAGATAAGATATATCTACCTGAAAAGAGAAGTATATTCATGTCGTCCTAAGACTCTCCAGTTCACTATTTCCATACACACTGTTTAAGATTCTTATAAATAATACAACTTGTAATAATAGCTACTAGTTACGTCCAGGTACTAAAATATTTCTATACATTAAAATGCTTAAGTCTTACAATATTTCTGTAGACATTATTGCTATTTATTCTTATTATAGTTGCATAAAAATCAAAAGATAATGTGTCCCACTTTACACAGGTATTTAGTGAAATACGTAGAATTTGGAGGCTGTCTGATCACTTCAAAAATCATTGCTCTAAATTTCTTTTCTCTAAGATGATTATTTAATGCTCAAGAAAAATGTGCATGCTGTTTCTTACAAAGCCTGATTATTGTTAACCCCTTAGCAATATTTTGTACAAATATTTCTCTTTGATAGACTGTTTCTCATTAAAGAATAATTCACACAATTTTTCTTCACATTCTGTACATCATTCCCGAGTAAGTTTTAAGGGTGTCTTCTTCCTTCTCGTTAAAGGTCTCTTAAACACAAGCATAACATCTCCCTTGGCCAAGGGCTACATCTCTCCTACTGACGCTACAGATTTCAGAGATATATTGTAGTGTTTTATAAAAGTATGACAGATATTTTTTTAACAGTCAAACCTAGAAGAATGTGAGCTAACAGCACATAGAAGCAATGGGTTTCTGTACTCTATTATTTGAAGACAAATTTCCTTTTTATAAAATATGAACAATTTCTAGAGAACAACATTTCTGATTAAATACATTCTTCTTGCTGTAACAGCAACATCAAAGCCCTAACTCTGTAGACAGATCTTTCGGAGCTGAGAAACGTACGTACTAGATTCCAACCCTGAATAACATTTGAAAAGAAGAGCTGGAGTTTTGATATTTTTCCACCATGGACAGCTTCCCTAAAGCATCCTTACAAAGACAGGCTGGCTATACTTAGGAAATTAGACAACCAGGTACAATAGTAGGGTTCTAATGGTGTGTTCATTAGACAGAAGATGAGACTTCCTTGGGCCATGCTTCTCACAGGATGGATCTTGGCTGCTGGGTGGTTTCTCAATGGAGACTCAGTAACTGCAGATTGCATTCTCAAAATAGAGTGTCGGTTTAAACATAAATAGATACTCAAAACAAGCTAGATGAGAAAGAAAACAGACTGGTAATCTTGTTGATGTCTTCACAGACTCCATGTGAAGCTGTGGGAGACACTGCAGACCAATGATGGCTTCTGTGGGGTGTGTCATACTGTACTAAGAAGTTAATAACTAGGATTTTCTTTGGATACTTTGAAGGTACACATTATGTAACTAGGCAATAGGAGATAAAAGTTATTTGTTAATCTAATTATTTGCTTTAGTGGTTCTGAGCATTCAACCCACGACCTTGTACATGCTAGAAAAGAGCTGCACCTGTGAGTTTATCTATAGTCCAAATGTTCACATATTGTACAATTCTCTCTCCTCTTCTCTATCTCTCCTTTAAATTATAACACTGGAGACTGAGTCTAAAATCTCAAGCATACAATCAACCAACGAGAGTACATCTGCAGTCCTAAATCATACAAAAAGATCTTCAGGCCAGGTAGTTTGCCAATCAGGGAAGCAGCAGGACAGTTTCCATTTATAGTTCCACACCTATTTAGAGTCTCTGGACACTATGTTGTTCCTGATTGAACGACATTATTTAAATTTGGCGCTCTGATACTCCTAGAAGTGAATTCTACTCTTCAATGCTTTGGAACTAAGCAGTTCCTAGAACAGAGTCTCTGGTCTATAGCTAACAATCCTGGTTTATACAGAAATTTCTATCAGAAATTCTTGCCAAAACATGAACTCTTTTAGAAAATGGAAATGTTATACTGATTAACTGAGTCCTTGTTTAATAATTCCTCAAAGCTGGGGAGTTCAAAATCATGGTGCTGTCAGATTCGGTGACTCACAAAGACTCCTCCAGCGTACCGTGGCAGTAGCTTCCTATTCTCGCATGATAGATAAAGGAACTTCCCATTCCTATCCTTACAAGGTTTCTAATCACTCATGGAACGCCTGTCAGGAATTCTTCTAAACATAATCAGGCATTGCCCTCAAAACCCACCTCCAGAAAAACTGTCTCAATGAATATGAAAAAGACAATGGTCATATGGGGAGTGGGATTGTCATTTCTACTCAAAAACTAAAATCGAAGATAAAAGAAAATTTTGAAAAAGTTCAAATTCTACTTTAAAAAAAATCAGTGTAAAACAGTAAAGTCAGTAATGTGGATGAGAAAGTGAATAAAATAAACTAGAAATTAAAAAACAAGGAATGGCGCCGGGTGGTGGTGGCGCACGCCTTTAATCCCAGCACTTGGGAGGCAGAGGCAGGCGGATTTCTGAGTTCGAGGCCAGCCTGGTCTACCGAGTGAGTTCCAGGACAGCCAGAGCTATACAGAGAAACCCTGTCTCGAACCCCCCCCCCAAAAAAAAAACAAGGAATGGGATTCTAAAAGTGAACCAAATAGAAATGCTAGAAATCAGAGGTATCATTCAAATAAACATACAGTGTAAGCATTAGCAACAGACTAAAATGAAGCACAGGAAAGAACCGCAGGCACGAAAGACAATGGAGATGAATTAGTGCTCTCGGATAGCAATAAAAACATGAAGCATGAGAGTAGCATGCAAGGACTCTGGGAGATGATGAAGAGGAAAGCCTACAACGGATAAGGTGGAGGGAACTGAGATCAAACCCAAAGGCACAGAAAAACCGTTCCATAAAATAATAGCAGCAAATTTCCCAGTCTAAGGGGAGTTATGATCATGTAACTAAAACCCCAAAGAGACGTGAGCTGGAAAGAACATCTCCATGATACACCATCATCAAAATATTAAAACTACAGAATAACCACAACAAAAATATTAAAAGCTACAAGAGAAAAACTGCCAATGTATGTACATAGGAAAACTCATCAGAATAACATTACGACTTCCAGCTAGAACCCTGAAGCAAGAAACATACACAGTGGTATATTTCAGGCCCTTTCAGTATATAACTGCCAATCAAGATTATTATATCCAGTGGAGATAGCTTTTAACTGATAGAGAAGTAAGGAGCCTCGAGATAAGTACAAATGGAAATAATTCCTATCTCTAAGCCTGTGTTATAGAAAACACATAAAGGAATTCTACACACAAAGGCAAAAGACAATCACAACATAAGAAAACAGAAAAAATAAATCTCATTAAAGGAATAGATAACTAATGAAAACTAAGAAATAATTAAATATGCCCAACTCAATTTTAAAAAAAACTAAAAACTAAGACCGATAAAAGAAAAAGAACAAACAACATTTAAATCATGAAAAGCAATCAATAAAATTACAGGAATCACCAAGTATTTCTTAATATTATTACAAGGAGGGCGAACTCATAGCTTCCAGCAGTCTTAGCTAACCTGGACCCTGAGATCTCTCAGACATTGAGCCGCCAACCAGGCAGCATACATGAGCTGGTCTGAGGCTCTGTACACATATACTGCAAAGGACTGCCTAGTCTGCCCTCAGTGGGAGAAGAAGCACCTAACCTTCAAGAGACTTGAGGCCCCAGGGAGTAGAGAGACCTGGAGGGAGAGGGCATCCTCTTGGAGACAGGGGTCTGGGGAAGAGGAATGAAATGAGGAACTGTGGAAGGGAGACTGGGAGGAAAGCAGTGGTTGGACTGTAAAAAATAAATTAATTAAATTTTAAAAAAAGAAAGTGCTAAGTATAATGTGAAAAAAAAGACTTACATAAACTGAATGTGGAAGAATGGTATGTCAAACAAATGGGGCAGGAAACAGGCAACTGTAACATTCAGTAAGGCAGACATCAAACCAAGGTCACTACACCTAATGAAGGGGGCAATCTATCAACAACTGTAAACATATATATTTGTAACAAATGTTGATACACTTAGTTTCATAAAACAAACACTACTGGACACAAAAATAAGCAGATACAGTAACAAGTGGATGACTTCCATACTCCACTCTCATCAATAGAAACTAAAGACAAATATAGAAACAGTCCCACTGCTGTTAGCTGGAGGATGTGTGTGTGTGTGTGTGTGTGTGTGTGTGTGTGTGTGTGTGTGTGTCTGTGTCTGTGTATTTTATTTATTTACTTTACAATGTGATCATAGCCCTCCCCTCTCCTCCCAGTCCCCCCTCACTTAGCCCCTTCCCTTCTCCTCTCAGAAAGAAGAGGCAACCCCTGAGTACCAACCCACCCTGGCACATTAAGTAACTGCAGAACTAGGCACATTCTCTCCCTTTGAGAGCAGACAAAGCAGTCCAGTGAGAGGGGACAGGATCCACAGGCTGGCAACAGAGTTAGGGACAGCCCCAGCTCCAGTCATTAGGGAACCCGCATGAGTACCATGCTGCATATCTGCTACATATGTGCGGGGTGAGGGAGAGACGGGGGGGGGGGGAGTGTGTTAGTCTAACCCATGCTTGCTTTTTGGTTGTTGGTTCAGTCTCTGCAAACCCTCAAGGAGCCAGGTTAGTTGACTCTGTTGGTTTTCTTGTGGAATCCCTATCCCCTCTGGGTCCCTCAATCCTCTAACTCTTCCACCAAGACAACCCCTGCCAAGTTCCATCTAATGTTTGGCTGTGAGTCTCTGCATCTCTTTCAGTCAGCTGCTGGGTGGAGCCTCTCGAAGACAGTTATGGAAGCCTTCTGTCTTCAAGCACAACAGAGTACCATTAATAGTGTCAGATTGGTTCTTGACTATAAGATGGGTCTCAAGTTAGACCATTCATTGGTTGGTCATTTCCTCATAGCATGCTCCACCTTTGTCCCTGCCCTTCTCGAAGACAGGACAAATTTTGATCCATCCACTAGCATTCCCACCTGGCTGCAGGATGTGGCTAGATGTCCTGCATTCCATACCTCCAGATAGGAATGCCCACTAAGCCAACAGCCATTCTGCACAAGCCTACTGCCCAACATAGGACTTCATGGTATCCTGTGCCCCTGCCTCCAGGTACAGACTCCTATCCCAACCACAGTCACTCTACACACCTGCCACTGCATAAGGACTAGAAGCCCTGCTCACCTTCCTGAGGTAGCACCACCCACTTAAGCTATACTCTACTCCTACCACCTAAGAATTGCCTCTGGAACCAAGCAAGCCTTCCACAGACTTCTGAGGAATCACCAAAGAAAAACATCTAACTCCAAAGCAGCTTTGATCCTTGACTCGGGACCTGCACCTAGTCCTAGCTGAACTTGGATGACTTTGGGTATCCCCTTGCACATCAAAAAGGAATAATGAGCCCCAAGCAGCATTCAAATGGTCTATAATTTGACAAGATGAAATAATAACAAGAAGATATCCAAACACCCACACAGCTGAGACAAGAGCAGATATCCATACCAAGAAACAATTTCAATTACCTGATTTCAAATGCCTAGGTCCCATAGGAAAAACACAAAACACATGAATAACTAAGACAATATGCCTTCTCTAAAATTTAGGACTAACACAGTAAAGTTCCCTAAGAAAAGCAGTGTAGATGACCCACAAGACAACAAATTCAAAATAGCAAATATATGTGTGTGTGTTTGTGTGTGTGTGTATACTATCTTATACAATATATATACATACATAGCATAATATATTGAAAATAGAATTTAATAAAAAGATAGGACTTTTAAAGAAAAGCCATGTTCAAATAAAAATTAAAATGTCAGTAAGCCAAAGAAAATGGTAATGAAAAACCTCAAGTTGAAGAAAGAGCTTATAGGTGTACAGACAAGTGAGAGGAATTAGATCATTCAGTTCCAGAAAATATTAACTCTAAATACTAAACTAACCCAATAAACAGAACATTCGGGAACTCTGGGGCACTTAAACAATATGTAAATCACAAGTACGGAAGAAAGAAAAGATACCAAAGAACTTGTCCAAATTCTTTTTCCAAAGCCAGTAATATGCTACTTTAAAATATCAAAGACATAATCCACCACCTGAAAAAAAGTAATAGGCCAATATCTCCACTGAACAAATATATAAAAGTTCTCAATAAAATACTTGTAAAAAATTCAAGAAGATTATCCATCATGATCAAGTTTGCTCCATCCCAGAAGTCTAAGGATGGTTTAACATATGTAAGTCAATAGATATAACCAACCACTTAAACAGACCCCAGGACAAAAACCACATGATCATCTCACTAGATGAAGAAAAAGCCTTTGACAAAATCCAGCATCCCTTAAAGATAACAGTTCTCAAGAATCTAGAAATCTAGATGATTTATCTCAGCATAAAAGTGCAATAAGTCCACAGGCAACATGATGCAACACTTCCATTAAAATCAGCAACAAGATCAAGATGCCCACTATCTCCATTTCTGTTCATTATAATTATTAAAGTTTTAGCTAGAGA